>NC_134353.1:758013848-758360348 GCF_048569485.1 Anomaloglossus baeobatrachus
AATGAAACCATCAGTATGTTATAATAAAGTAGGGACTTACCCAATCCTGCATCCCAGAACTACTGCACTAGGAGGCTTGGAGGGGGTTTCAGATCTGTAATGTTGCTCGGCACTGCAGGACTCATGTTACACCTGTGATACAACTTTCACCAGAATCAGACTGTCACAGATGGCAGGGCACCATCCCTTTAAGTAAAAATTTCAGGGCGCAGTATACAGCAATCACTTGGCTCTGCTTTCAAACCCAGAAGTGGCCCGAATATTGTTCCCCCGGTGTGGGACATCCCATTCGGCTATTCCCCCAGAAGTAACCTGGGGACTGTGTGTGTAGGCGCACACCTTAGACACACCCCTACCCAGCCCAGACCTCCAGCAAGAAGTGGTCACTGGGGAGCCAACTGATAGTACCATGGGACCACACAGAAGACAGGCAAAGGTGACCCATGCTCCTCCGCAGACTATGACGATCATCCTCTGGGACCCACATGTACGCCCCCAAAGATGTGTCAGGTAACGCTCTGAAGAAATCTCCCCAGGAAAGCATTTGATCCATAGATATCCTGTCCTTGGAACAGGAAACCCCATTGGTGCTGCGGACAGGTACTGCCTTTTTATTTCTGTAGGTTTCCTGCTCCTGGTGGCGGATACACTCTCTCACATACAGTGCTGTCATGGTGAGGTGAAAAAAAGGTGGAGATTCAATGTAACTCAGAACTAAATTTAAGGTATTTTTTCGCTCATTAAATTTACAAGAAGGACAGTTACCACATCTAAAATTTCCTATAGGGCTAATCTTATATAGCCAATTATATTTCAGCTTAATGCAAGTAAGGACTAGAGTATCTTTGAGATTGTTAAACCTTCTGTATGTAATAAAAGATTTGCCAGAAGCCACCTCAGTAAGGTCTGTATCCCTTTCCAAGAGGTACCAATTCTTTTCTACGGCAGATCAAATTATTCCATCTTAAGGGCCAAGTTGAAGTTAGAAATGAATCTCTTTCCACCCTTGCGTTTTCCTTTCTGTTAATTTGGAGCTCCATCTTGGGAATTTAATTTGCTCTGCGAAAGGCATCTTCTAGTACTTTTTTAGGGTAGCCTCTACCTGCCAATCTTCATTTTAGTTCCTCTTCTGGTCTAAAAAACGTATATTATCATTATTAATTCTTTTTAAACATAAAAATGGGCTTAACGGAAGTGATTATTTTTGTGTGGAAAGACTGGGCACTGTTATAATGTAGGAGTTAAGCTGTAGAGATGAACTTTCTGAAAGTTTATGTATGGATGCAATTGTTCTTTATTTCCAGTTTCACACCCAAAAATTCCAAAACCGATCCACCAAACTAAAGTAAAGGACATATTTATGAAATAAACCTGGTTCACATGTTCCACAAGTTCCTCAAATTGAACCATTGTTCTATCCCAAGCAATAAATATGTCATCCAGAAGCCTTCCAAAAAAATGTATTTGGTTTTATGAAGGGGTTGTTCAGCGAGTAAATGTGCTTGCTCTCAAACACTGACAGGAAGCGATTAGCCAGTGAATATGCAACTGGCATCTGCATTGCAGTTCCATTTTGTTGTAAATACCATGTATCCAAGAATTTACACTATAATGTTATACACTACAAATCCATTCTATTATTAAAAGGAGAACCCATATAATTAACAATATTTGTGCAACTCATCATGGAAATACTGAAGTTTTAAGTTTTGCAAGTATAGCAAGGGTTAATCTCCTAACTCAAGGTGGAAACCTGCATACGATTTTATTAAGAAAGGAAGCTAGAGGGATTTGTACAAAGGTCCAAGGATCGTTAGGTCTAAATGATAAAAATGATTTATTGGTGCTTTAATAAGATTTTTTGTTATTATTATTATTATTATTATTATTATTATTATTATTATTATTATTATTATGTTGTAATTATTTTCTCTTTTGTATGTATTGAATAGTGATGGGCAGACCTGGACTGTAAAAGTATGGATCTGCGTGGGGTGGGTTCAAAACAATCCGAGTACCGACTCCAGGTCCCTAGTTCTCAGGGAACTCCAAGTAATGAACCATATCAGGCCACTCAGGTAATGAAAAAAATCAAAGAAAATAACAATAAAGCAAATGCTTCATACTTACCAGTCTCTGCGCAGCTGTGCACTGCTTCCGGATTTGTTCACTCTATTTCCGTGGCCCCTCATTATCTTCATGCATATGCACTGTTTCCCCCAACCACCAAAAGTTCCCACGTCTCTGATTGGTTGCAGTCAGACAGCGCCCCCAGCCTGTGTGACAGTGTGTCTGACCACTTTTAATCACACTCCCAGTCTGCATCTATATTGGTGTAAAAATAAATAAATAAAAAATTGACATAGAAACCCTCAATATTATGATACCCAGCCTTGATAAAGCATATGGCTACAGGTGGCAGCCCACAGCTGTGTGCGTTATCTTGGCTGTGTATTAAAATAAGAAAAACAACATTTTCTAAAAGTTATTTAAAGAAACAATTTAAAAAAACGGCATGCGGTGTCCCCGATTTTGATACCCAGCCATGATAAAGCCGACTGCTGGGAGCTTGTATTCTCAGGTTGGGGAGGCCCATGTTATTGGGCCCCGGCCTAAATATAGCAATACGAAGCAGCCCAGAATTGTCTCATCCATTAGATGCAACAGTCCCAGAACTTTCTCCAGCTTATCCTGATTGCCCTGGCTTGGTGGCATTTGGGGTAATAATGGGTTAATAACAGCTCACAGCTGCCACTAAGCTCTAGATTAGTAATGAGGGGGTCTCGTAGATACCTCCTATTACTAATCTATAAGTGAAAAGCAATAAACACAAACACCGAAAAAAATCCTTTCTTTGAAATAAAATACAAAAAACACCATATTTCATCCATTTATTAACCCCAAAAACACCCAGGTCTGATGTAATCCGCATGAAGTCCCACAACGATTTAAGCTCTGCTATATTTGAAGTGAAAGTGTGCGGGCATAGAATATACTGTGAGCTTCAGGCAGAGAATGAGCCGCCAAGAGGAGCGGTGATGTCTCTCAGATTATTTGTGGTCACAGTTGGAGATTTCCACAGTCCTTCACCTGTGATCACAAGTAACCTGACCTTAGGTGATCTCATTGAACTGAGTGATTGCATTTGAGTCATATTCTATGCCCATGTGCATTATCACTTCATCTATCAGATTGAAAACAATCAGACATGCTGTCTCACAGGCTGAGGGTGCTGTCTGACTGCAACCAATCAAAGACGTGGTGACTACCAGGGGGCAGGAAAAGCAGTGCATATGCACAAAGATAATGAACGACCTTGGAAGTATAGTGAGTGGATCTGGAAGTAGTGTACAGCTGCATGGAGATCGGTAAGTATGAAGCACTTGCTAGAATCCCTCTATCCCTTCTACAGCCATTTTTAAGCATCTGATTTTGGTCCCCATAGAATTACATGGGGACCAGCATCCGGTCAGATATCTAGGATCAATACCGGGCCCGAAGCAATTTTTTTTTTTAAAACCTGGTTGGACCTACCGAACCCAGGTATCTGCGGGTCCACCCATCCCTAGTATTGAATGATTACACTGATGTGGACATGCAATTTTCTTAAAAACTGAGTAGATAAACATAATTCAGGATTAGAACCCGTTGAAGAGCAGAGGTGGGCAAAATGGCCATTGTCAATAACCGCTGAGCGCTTTCACCTGTGTCTATGCTTTTAAAGAATACTGAAAACAAGGTTTTTTTGGAATGGTGAGTGGCACCTTTTTTCCTTCTTATTTTGACTGGAGTCACACTTGCATATGACTCGCGTGAGGATCGTATCGCACTGCCCAAACCAGCCATCGGCTATTCTGAAAGTATAATAAGGTTTAATCCAGATTTATGAATTTCAACACTTTGACAAATTTGTTGCAAACAATGACAAAGCAGCCAAAAGCAAAACTGACTTCAGAATGTTTTCTTGTGTTTCAGTTGTCTACAATATCTTTCTGTGCTATCAGAGATTGAGAACATTAGTCATGGCATCCAAAGGCTGATAAAGAGTCATATTAAGAGTACATTTCTTCGTACAGTGACCTGTGCATCTGCAGGTTAATATAATCAGAATAAGTGTTTAGCCTTTGGGTGACAACAAAAGAGTTTTAATATTCCTTTAATATGTTGAACATAGTGAAGAACAGAAATACAAAACATATTGGAAAGTTGCCTAAACTATAAAATTATTTATCTATTGGTGTATGACAAAACTGCAAAATTTAAGGGGGCTGTTCAACTGTAAATAGGGGTTTTCTTTACTCATATCTAAGCTAATGACAAAAGCATCAAAGGAAGCTCTCGTTGTACCATAAATACCTAAGAGTTTAATAATGTGTCCCATGATACAGGATATACTGTGATGTGGTAAATGTATATAACACTGATTTAAAGAGAACTTGCCTAAACCACAAGGCAATATGAATCATCAGACAGTGGCTGTGTTATTGCAGCTGTATATGTTTCACACTGAAACTGTGTGATGTTTCAGGAGAAAATATATATACTGTTAGAACCTGGATGGCGGTCATGCGTCTTGGATAACTAGTCCAAAACGCAGGTTTCTTGACCTTGCTCCCAAATATGGAAGGTGTTCTCAAAAATGTGTGAGGGTAATACCCAAGTTACCATAGGGTAATACCTTTCAGTCTAGAAGAGCAAGGTGGGGAAAAGCCACAGAATACCAGCCTTTTGGACTAGTCATTAATGATGCATAGTCTACAGTGCCTACAAGTAGTATTCAACCCCCTGCAGATTTAGCAGGTTTGATAAGATGCAAATAAGTTAGAGCCTGCAAACTTCAAACAAGAGCAGGATTTATTAGCAGATGCATAAATCTTACAAACCAACAAGTTATGTTGCTCAGTTAAATTTTAATAAATTTTCAACATAAAAGTGTGGGTCAATTATTATTCAACCCTAGGTTAATATTTTGTGGAATAACCCTTGTTTGCAATTACAGCTAATAATCGTCTTTTATAAGACCTGATCAGGCCGGCACAGGTCTCTGGAGTTATCTTGGCCCACTCCTCCATGCAGATCTTCTCCAAGTTATCTAGGTTCTTTGGGTGTCTCATGTGGACTTTAATCTCGAGCTCCTTCCACAAGTTTTCAATTGGGTTAAGGTCAGGAGACTGACTAGGCCACTGCAACACCTTGATTTTTTCCCTCTTGAACCAGGCCTTGGTTTTCTTGGCTGTGTGCTTTGGGTCGTTGTCTTGTTGGAAGATGAAATGACGACCCATCTTAAGATCCTTGATGGAGGAGCGGAGGTTCTTGGCCAAAATCTCCAGGTAGGCCATGCTATCCATCTTCCCATGGATGCGGACCAGATGGCCAGGCCCCTTGGCTGAGAAACAGCCCCACAGCATGATGCTGCCACCACCATGCTTGACTATAGGGATGGTATTCTTGGGGTCGTATGCAGTGCCATCCAGTCTCCAAACGTCACGTGTGTGGTTGGCACCAAAGATCTCGATCTTGGTCTCATCAGACCAGAGAACCTTGAACCAGTCTGTCTCAGAGTCCTCCAAGCGATCATGAGCAAACTGTAGACGAGCCTTGACATGACGCTTTGAAAGTAAAGGTACCTTACGGGCTCGTCTGGAACGGAGACCATTGCGGTGGAGTACGTTACTTATGGTATTGACTGAAACCAATGTCCCCACTGCCATGAGATCTTCCCGGAGCTCCTTCCTTGTTGTCCTTGGGTTAGCCTTGACTCTTCGGACAAGCCTGGACTCGGCATGGGTGGAAACTTTCAAAGGCTGTCCAGGCCGTGGAAGGCTAACAGTAGTTCCATAAGCCTTCCACTTCCGGATGATGCTCCCAACAGTGGACACAGGTAGGCCCAACTCCTTGGAAAGGGTTTTGTACCCCTTGCCAGCCTTGTGACCCTCCACGATCTTGTCTCTGATGGCCTTGGAATGCTCCTTTGTCTTTCCCATGTTGACCAAGTATGAGTGCTGTTCACAAGTTTGGGGAGGGTCTTAATTAGTCAGAAAAGGCTGGAAAAGAGATAATTAATCCAAACATGTGAAGCTCATTGTTCTTTGTGCCTGAAATACTTCTTAATAGTTTAGGGGAACCAAACAGAATTCTGGTGGTTTGAGGGATTGAATAATAAATGACCCTCTGAATAAACTTTTCACAATTTAAAAAAAAAAAAAAGAAAGAAATAACATTATTTTTTGCTGCAGTGCATTTCACACTTCCAGGCTGATCTACAGTCCAAATGTCACAATGCCAAGTTAATTCCGAATGTATAAACCTGCTAAATCTGCAGGGGGTTGAATACTACTTGTAGGCACTGTATAACCGGTATCTGAACAGTGTTTCACAGTAAAACCTACATAGCTGCAAAAATGTGATTTGGTCAGCATAAATATCCTGTCAGATTTTCTGTAAATGCTACTGCCTCACTTATATCAGAACTAATCTATAGTAATAAACTTTTTTAAGTATTGGAAATTCTCACATATGAGTAACAAATTGAATTTCGTAAGGATATATTAATAGAAATGCTTAGACCATATTTCTTCACTTGTTAATGTAAATGTCAACACTTGGGAAAAAAAAATCCTGCAGAGTTGTAAATTCCACAAAATGATGTCACACAAATTGACGCACTATAGAAAAAGGAGAACATAAAAAAGTAGATATGCATGACTTGCAAATCTCTTATAACATAAAATAAAAAAACACCAATTTGTGATCTGAATCTTTTGTCACGACAAAACTTTGGATTTTTGACTTACAACACATTCTAGAAGCACATTGTCTCATAATTCAACAGTAGCTAAAACTAAAAAATATATATATACAGTCCAAACCAAAAGTTTGAACACACCTTCTCATTCAAAGAGTTTTCTTTATTTTCATGACTCTAAAAATTGTAGATTCACATTGAAGGCATCAAAACTATGAATTAAAACATGTGGAATGAAATACTTAACAATAAAGTGTGAAACAACTGAAAATATGTCTTATATTCTAGGTTCTTCAAAGTAGCCACCTTTTGCTTTCAATACTACTTTGCACACTCTTGGCATTCTCTTGATGAGCTTCAGAGATGCTTAGCACTTGTTGGCCCTTTTGCCTTCACTCTGCGGTTCAGCTCACCCCAAACCATCTCGATTTGGTTCAGGTCTGGTGACTGTGGAGACCAGGTCATTTGGCGTAGCACCCCATCACACTCCTTCTTAGTCAAATAGCCCTTACACAGCCTGGAGGTGTGTTTGGGGTCAATGTCCTGTTGAAAAATAAATTATGGTCCAACTAAACGCAAACCGGATGGAATAGCACACCGCTGCAAGATGCTGTGGTAGTCATGATGGTTCAGTATGCCTACAATTTTTAAAAAATCCCCAACAGTGTCACCAGCAAAGCACCCCCACACCATCACACCTCCTCCTCCATGCTTCACGGTGGGAACCAGGCATGTAGAATCCATCCGTTCACCTTTTCTACAAAGACACGGTGGTTGGATCCACAGATCTCAAATTTGGACTCATCAGACCAAAGCACAGATTTCCACTGGTCTAATGTCCATTCCTTGTGTTCTTTAACCCAAACAAGTCTCTTCTGCTTGTTGTCTGTCCTTAGCAGTGGTTTCCTAGCAGCTATTTTACCATGAAGGCCTTCTGCACAAAGTCTCCTCTTAATAGTTGTTCTAGAGATGAGAAGGTGTGTCCAAACTTTTGGTCTGTACTGTATATATATATATATATATATATATATATATATATATAATATACCATAAACAGAATGAAAGCAGGGGTTCCCTTGCTGGTTTCCACGCTGGTACTAACCTGACTTCAAACTGGACTGGCAGCACCTACCAATGTGTACAGGTGCATATCTGGGTGATGTGTATAAATACAAGGCAAAAAAGGGGACCAGTCGCACACTGTGGAAAACCAAAATAAATTCTACCTAAAAAAATATAAATGGAGGTATAGGGAATATTATTATAATGGCCATTGTAATACTACCTCCTGGGTGCCATGAAGGGGCGCTGGGCTAGTATTACAATGGCCATTATAATATTCTAAATACCTCCATTTATATTTTTTTAGGTAGAATACATTTTGGTTTTTCACAGTGTGCGACTGGTCCCCCTTTTTTGTCTTGTATTTATACACATCACCCAGATACGCACCTGTGTTTTTTCTCATTATATATATATATATACATATATATATATATATATACATATATATATATACATATATATATACATATATATCATAGACTGTAAATTAAAAATCCCCTGTAAAAATAATAAGCATTGCTGTGATAATCTATATATATAATTGCCTTATTCTGTCTGTCTGTCTGTCTTGCTCCAAAATTGTGTCGTTACAGTGACAACTGTCGGATTGGCCGCTAGGCTCGGCCTAGCCCCGCCCCCCCACGGATTGGCCGCTCGCCTTGGCTTGGCTCCGCCCCCCGCATGGATTGGCCGCTCGCCCCGGCCCTCCGCACGCATCGCCCGCTCCAGGCGTACACCGGCTCCCGGTACACATGTGCAGGGAGCCGGCATACGCTGACGCCTCGCCCGCTCGGCCCCACCCCCGGCACACGTTGGCACGCTCGGCCCCCGCTCCTGGCGGACATAACTTTGCGATGCTTGGATTGTGACGGAGCCGGTGTATGCTGGTAACCATGATACACATCGGGTAACTATAGGAAGCGCTTCACTTAGTTACCTGATGTGTATCATGGTTACCAGCGTACACCGGCTCCTAGTACACATGTGCAGGGAGCCGGCATACGCTGACGCCTCGCCCGCTTGGCCCCGCCCCTGGCACACGTTGGCACGCTCGGTCCCGACCCCGGCGGCTGCTTGGCCCCACCCCCGGCACACGTTGGCCCGCTCGGTCCCACCCCAGCACACGTTGGCCCGCTCGGCCCCGCCCTTGACGACCCGCTCAGCCCCACACCCGGCGACCCACTCGGCCCCACCCCCGATGGCCCACTCGGCCCCGCCCCGGCACACGTTAGCCCGCTCGGCCCCGCCCCGGCACACGTTGACCACCTATACACCTCCCCCCCAGAACTACTTCTCCCATTATACTCCTCTTTCCCCAGGACCACTCCTCCCATTATACTCTTCTTTCCCCAGGACTACTCCTCCTATTATACTCCTCTCTGAGTATAATAGGAGGACTATTATAGCATGGGGGATGGAGCACAATGGGGGTGTGCAGCATGGAAGATGGAGCACGATGGGGGTGCGCAGCATGGAGGATGGAGCACGATGGGGGGTGTGCAGCATGGAGGATGGAGCACGATGGGGGGTGTGCTGAATGGGGGATGGAGCACGATGGGGAGTGCGCGGCATGGGGGATGGAGCACGATGGGGGGTGCACACCATGTCAGATGGAGCACGATGGGAGGTGCGCAGCATGGGGGATGGAGCACGATGGGGGTGTGCAGCATGGGGGATGGAGCACGATGGGGGGTGCGCAGCATGGGGGATGGAGCACGATGGAAGGTGCGCAGCATGGGGGATGGAGCACAATGGAAGGTGCGCAGCATGGGGGATGGAGCACGATGGGGGTGCACACCTCTCCCCAAAACACACACACACCGCCACACGCGCACCGCACAACACACCACACACACACTGGGAACCACAAACACCGCCCTACACAGACACATAAAACGCCGCACACACACAACACCCAACACACAAACACCGCGGCATACACAAATATATGCACATACCGCGCTGCACACACACACACTGCACAAAACATACCTCCCCCTAAAACACACACACCCCACACACACCGCGCAACACACACAATGCTGCAGACACAAAGCGCTCCACAAACAACGCAACACACAAACAACACCGCTCTCACACCCCCACACCCAGAACATTTACAGCGTCCTACACAAACACTTGGCAACTACACACAACAACATCATATATCTATATATCTATATATATCTATATATATCTATATATATCTATATATATCTATATATCTATATATCTATATATCTATATCTATATATATATAACAAAAATCATACATTAACTACACAATACGTAAATTCTAGAATACCTGATGCGTTAGAATCGGGCCACCTTCTAGTTCAAACATATGCAACTAAGCACAGCATTGTCTTGATAGTCAGATACAGGAAAGTGTCCTACTGAACCTTAAAAAGCCTAGGGAAATGTCATTGAGACGCACAACTTGTAAAGCTTCATGTTGACCACAGTAAAGGGTCTCAACAATATATATATTTAATTAACATATGATGTATTGATTAATATATTGGCCAAAATACACAAGCTCGCAACCCACAACAAGGGTCCACATTGGCTCACGAGCCCCCATACTAAAATTAAGAGCAAAACCCACAGAAAGAGGAATTTAAATTTTCCTTCAAAATTCAAATATTACCACAGCAAAAGAAGAACAGTATTCACCTGCCCAGGTCAAAGAAAATAATGCACTAGCGGAAAGCATCAGCCTCCATTGTTAATGGCGAAGACAACATAGGTGTAAAATATAGATAAGACAACCAATACTTGCTGAGTGATTGTCTTATCAGTATTTTGCAGCTCTGTTGTCTTTGCCTTTAACAATGCACTAGTTTCTGTGACCTGGGAAGGTAAAAAAATGTTACTTTTTTCTGTGTTAATATTTGAACTTATTTGGGAATTTCAATTTCTTTTTCTATGTTTTTTTATTTTAATTTTGACAATAGAGTAAGAAAGATGAGAACAGTCCAGAAACCAATACAGGTGGTAATATTTAGTTTCATGTGAGAGTCATAAATTTCACTACATACAGTATGTATGTGTCGTTTAAATGATCAAACAATCACAATTTCAAGTCTCATAAAATGATTAAAAAAAAACGTAAAAAATGTTTAAAAATGTAATAAATATAAAAGTTTAACTGATGTCTCTTTTATCATTTAAAAAATAAAGTAATAAAAAAAATTTGATATCGCCACATTGCAAAATTCCAATTTATGAAGATGTAAAATTATTTTAACCATATGTTAACTGTTGTAAAGAAAAAAAAGAGAGGAAATACAAGAATGGCTTATTTTATAGACGTTTCACTCCTCACAAACAAAGGCAATAAAAAAAAAGATCAAAATCTTACAGTATGTATATCAAAAGTTGTATCATATAAGGCCTGTTTCATACATCAGTGAAAAACACAGATGTTAAAAACACATGTGTCCCTCCATGTGCTGTGATTCACGGTACACCTGAGTTCTACATGTGTTATCCATGATCAGTAATCCGTCATCAGTGATAGCATATAACAATAAACTCACCTGTCCCCGCTCCTGCTCTCTGTGGTGCTGAACTCTGCTGGATCCGGCCGCTGTGTCTATCACTGCTGCATCTACTTCCGGGTCGGCTGTGCGGTGCATAACTGCATATGCATGAGAATAATGAGCCAGCTTGGAAGCAGCAGAGAGCAGCGGCCAGAGACAGCATTGCCTGAGAAGGTGAGTATAAAAAGCTTTTTATTTTCAATGTATGTGTTTTTCTAGTACAGGTTACATTGATCATACTATAGTGTGGTCCGTGGAACATCAGTGATGCCATAAATAAATGGACATGCCTTCGTGCCGAAATCACGGACATGTGTGTACGCTGAACGGAGACACGGCCAGTGAAAAATCACTGATGTGTGTGCAGACCCAATGATTTTAATGGATCTGCGTATGTTCTTGATCCTGGTATGTAATAAAATTGTTACATACGTACCAGAATCACTGATGTGTGAAACAGACCTAAAGCTGCGGTGACATGACTGTAAATTGTCCATGCAGGAGAATTAGATCAATGATGCAAATGATACGCTGATCAGAGTTTGATAAGAGTGTCAGCTTAATGTGATCTGATTCTCTCACAGGTGAGGAGAAGATGGAGAACAAATTTTCTCCATCTTCTCCATTTTGAGTCCATGGAAATTGGACTGCACTTGGATGTCATCTGAGTAGATTTTCACAGACCCATTGAATTGAATGAGTGTGCACTAGGGATGATTATATACTTCGATTATTTGGCTTCGCAAATATTTTCCGAATACCTTGACGCTATTCGCCTACTCGCGTATATTCGATGTGCAATGTAAGTATATGGGAAACCCGAATAACAACTATTCAGAACTATTCGGGCTTCCCATAGACTTACATTGCGCATCGAATAGTCGAATAGCGGCGATGTATTCGGAAAATATTCGTGAAGCCAAATAATCGAAGTATTCGATCATCCCTGATGTGCACCATTTGTTTTGCACGGCCACTGAATTGTCATGAAAAAAAAAAAATGTGCTGTTTGGCTCTGCCCATAGAGTAACATTGAACTGAGTGCTAACCAGCAAAACATCGAATTATTATTATTATTATTATTATTTATTATTATAGCGCCATTTATTCCATGGCGCTTTACAAGTGAAAGAGGGTATACGTACAACAATCATTAACAGTACAAGACAGACTGGTATAGGAGGAGAGAGGACCCTGCCCGCGAGGGCTCACAGTCTACAGGGAATGGGTGATGGTACAATAGGTGAGGACAGAGCTGGTTGCGCAGTGGTCTACTGGGCTGAGGGCTATTGTAGGTTGTAGGCTTGTTGGAAGAGGTGGGTCTTGAGGTTCCTCTTGAAGCTTTCCACGGTAGTGGAGAGTCTGATGTGCTGAGGTAGAGCGTTCCAGAGTATGGGGGATGCACGGGAGAAATCTTGTACACGATTGTGGGAAGAGGAAATAAGAGAGGAGCAGAGAAGGAGATCTTGTGAGGATCTAAGGTTGCGTGCAGGTAGGTACTGGGAGACTAGGTCACAGATGTAGGGAGGAGACAGGTTGTGCATGGCTTTGTATGTCATGGTTAATGTTTTGAACTGGAGTCATTGGGCGAATAGCACATGTCCAAGTTATAGCTCATGTGAACAAGCCCTGAATTTCATTTCAGCAGGTAAAAATAAAGCCCTCAAGAATCTGGGAAAATGGTGACACAAGCCAAACTTTTTTTTTTTTTACAGAGTTCAAAATTATTTTGATCATTAAAACATAATAATATTATAGGTTTAGTATCACTAAATACTCATTCTGACATGAACAATCATACTGCCAAATCAATTTTACTGAATAATGAATGCTGTGAAAACAAAAACCCCCAAAAGTGGTGGAATTACATTTTTTCACCTTATTTACACAATGAATGGTGTTATTAAAATCTAGTAATCATCCTGCTAAAAACAAGCCCCCATTTGGCTGGCTATGAAAAATTAAAAAAATATGGCTCTTAGAAAAAAGGGAGCGAAGAATGAAAGTACAAAAAATAAAAATGTCCTGGTTATGGAGTTAATTAAAAAAAATGAGAAAATTTCAAGAATTTTTCTTTGTGTTAAAATAATATAAATTTTGTTATAACGGTATTATATATTATATTACAATTTTTTATAGTAAAGTATCTTACCAGATAATGACCATCAGGTTTGAGTGTTGGCACCCCACTAGATCTGCTCACATTCTAACAAATCTGAGGTCTTGTCTCTGGGAACATAATGAAGAGTATGTTTGAGGATTGCCCACTTGTGCCATCCGTCAATAATGTATAATAAGATATATGTACTCTGCATTTCCTCTAGTATATATGGATGTGCTGCCACTTCATTCTCACTTCTTTTGTGGTTTCCATCATAAAGCCATTTTCAGCCTCAAGACTTCCTCTCACTGCATTTTTATACCATTGGAAATGAACAGCTCAGAATGCTTTACTGATTCTGCCCCAAATAAACCTAAAAGTTAATTATTATGTTTTAAGCAAACTTATTTTTTGTATAATGAAAAAGATATGATTTTGTAATATATTTTCTACATTGAAGGGGTTGTCCACTACTGCAGAAGTCCTTCGTAATTGCTTAAATGCCCTACGTAAAATTACAAAAAAAAAATTTAATTTTACCTACTGGAATAACACTAGTGTGATACCGTCCCTGTGATTCCCAGTGATCCTATAACATTGTTATGTCACGTGACCTCTGCAGCTAAACAGTGGTCACTGATTGATGGCAGCCTTCACTATTTTGTCAGAACAGACATCCATTCTAATACAACAATCAAAGGCTGCAGCTGATCAGTGGCTGCTGAATAGCTGCAGTGGTCACATGACACTGATGCTCAAGGAAACACGTGAAACATGTAACCACTGAGAATCACAGCACCAGCTTCACTGGAGCAGCACTGGTGAAGAAGTTAAAGTTATATATTATCCCCAGGTTAATTTCTAGTGACTGCAGTAGTTCTACCCCTGGTGATTAAATTCTTCCCTACCCTGCAAGTATGCACACATAGTGTTTACGTTTGAATGCTTTGGTGTATGCAATAATGAATAATGTCCTGATGCTGGCCAGTTGGTGGAGTTACAATGCTCTGCGCATCCAACCCTCAGGTTAAGAAGCCAGCGGTCACAGTGTCTCCTTCGTGATGTATATGTGAAAGTCCCACTGTCTCCCTTGTACTGTATGCACCAGCCTGAAAGTCTCCAATGTGATGTATACACCATCCCAATTGTCTCCTATATGATGTGTGCACCAACCTCACTATCTCTTATGTGATGTATGCAGAACTCTCATTATCTCCTATATAATGTATGTAACAGTCCTGGTGTCTCATATGTAATGCATATACACCATCCTCGCTGTCTCCTGTGTGATGTATGCACCAGTCTCAGTGTCTGCTATGCAATATACAGTGGCGTGCAAAACTTTGTGCCTCCCTAGTCAAAATTATTGTAATTGTGAACAGTTGCAGTAAGCAAGTTGAAGATGAATTGATCTCAAAAGGCAAAAGTATTAAATATAACCCAATTCCTTTGTATTTTAGGCAAAAAAAAATCATCTTGTATATTTTAAAATTAGCAAAAAAGGAAATTGTGCAAATCAAAAAGTAGCACAATGCATGGTTAGTACCTTGTAGCACCCCTTTTGGCAAGTATCACAGCCTGTGAATGCTTTTTATAGACAGCCAAGAGTCTTTCAATTCTTGTTTGAGTAGAAAAGCTGTGGAGAAAAAGCGCAATTAGGGTCTTACCCCAATATGTGCGGGGTGCAAGGGGGGGAGTAATACTACTCACCAGATGGAGTTGTGAAAGTCACAACTACTGTAATCGCATGTAGATATAGACCACGGCAGCAGCAACCCAAACAGCAGATAACAGAGAAAGGTAGAGATGGGTTTTCATATCCCGCGCCAATAATCCAATGATCACCATTCAGAAGATCTCAAGAGATTTGATGTTGTCTTGTGCCTGACGGTCCTGAGGAAGGGATCTGAGCTCCTGAAACATGTAGACATGTGCAAAAATAAAGATACATTAATCTGATCTTCTGAATGGTGATCATTGGCGCGGCATATGAAAACCCGTCTCTACCTTTCTCTGAATTCTTGTTTGAGGGATTTTCATCCATTCTTCCTTGGAAAAGTCTTCCAGTTCTGCGAGTTTCCTGTGTCATCTTGCATGCACAGCTCTTTTGAGATCTAGCCACAGATTTTTAATGATGTTCAGATCAGGGGCTATTGTAGTTTGTGCTTTTTGAGGTAATCAATTCTTGATTTTGATGTGTAAAAGTTTAGGATCATTATTCATTTGTAGAAGTCATCCTCTTTTCTCCTCTTTTCAACTTCTGCTTTTTTACAGATGGTGTTATGTTTGCATCAAGAATTTGTTGAAAGTTCATTGAATCCATTCTTCCTTCTACTCGTGAAATATTTCCCGTGCCATTGGCTGCAACACAACCCCACAGCATAATTGATCCCCATGCTTAATAGTTAACAATATGTTCATATGCCGTGAAATTATGTGCCTTTTTTCACCACACATACCTTTGATCATTGTGGCAAAAGAGTTCTATTTTAACCTCATCGGTACACAGAGCTTATTTCCAAAATGCTTCAAGCTTCTTTAGATGTTCTTTTGTATGCTTCTGATGCTGAATTTTATGGTGAGGATGCAGGAGAGATTTTCTTCTGATGACTCTTCCATGAAGGACATATTTGTGCAGTATCTGAACAGTAGAACAATGTATCACAACTCCAGAGTCTGCTAAATCTTCCTGAAGGTCTTTTGCAGTCAAGCGGGGTGTATGATTTGCCCCTCTAGCAATATTACGAGCAGCTCTCACAGAAATTTTGCTTGGTCTTCCAGACCTTTTCTTGCACCTTGTCTATCCTGACGATGATAATGAACAAGCCACAACCTTAACAGGCTAATTAAGGTCTGAAACCTGGGTCAATGATCTGAGCACTCAAATCTTCAAGGGTGCCCAAATTTTTGCATTGGCCCATATTTTTTTTGGGATTTTTAAAATGTAAAAGATCCTTTTTTTATTTTTTTTTGCCTAAAATACAAAGGAAATGTCTCATCTTTAACTTTATGCCTTTTACAACTCATTTTATCTTCAACTTGCTTAAATGTTGTTAATAATAACACTAATTTTGACCATGCTATTGTGCCCACAATTACTTTCTTATTAGTAACCTTGAATTAATCTATCCCTATAAAGGTCAGAGGCTTTCTACCCTGCATGACGCCATCATTGTTGGATTCTTCTAGAGGCCTTAATAGGTGGAATGACAGCGGTGATCCAGGCACACTGGAGCATTGTCTAACAATCAAGGGGCCAATGCCCACTCCACTCCTGTAGTACATTATGGAATATACTTGTTTTGGGTGTGCAGACCGTAAAAATTGTTAACCCTATTACCCCTAAGGCTCAAAGGGGTGTTCCCATCTCTAAGATTTTATCTCAATATGTAGTAGGTGTAATAAGAAGAATATTAACAAATACCTCCAATTAGAAATGTAGTCACGTTTTCCTGATATGGTATGACAGTAGCTTAGGTATCCATGGTTATGACCACTAGCAAGTATTTTTGAACCCAACGAGGCTCAAACAGCCTACCTGAATATTGTTAGGATTTAGTAATCTTTGAAAACACTCACAATAATTAATTTAATAAATGTAAGATATGATAGTAAAAGTTACATTTTATTCACATTCTCACGTTCTTTTACCTTCCCAAATAATTTGATTATATCTGGTGGTATATACTAATGTCAATACATTATAATTGGTATTTTAACAATCTAAGAAATACAGACATCAAAATGGACAATAGCGGTATAAAATTTAAAGTGTAAAAATCAAATTAATATTGAAAAACTTTTTAAAAACACTATGGTACTGATTTATTACTACTTCTTAAACCTTGAAAGTTCAATAGGAACCTATGAGGTGCGCTATGCCCTCCAATTCAGAAGCATTCATAGCCATATGCCCAAATTACCACCCTAACCCACCCTGTGTAATGCTATTCACTAAAGCGGGCTTTACACACTACAATATATCTAACAATGTGTCGGCGAGGTCATGTCGTAAGTGACGCACATCCGGCATCGTTAGTGTTGTAATTGCGTGTGATATCTACGTGCAATTCCGATTGAACGCAAAAACGTTGATCGCATACACGATGTTCATTTTCTAAAAATTGAATGTCCGGTTGTTCAATGTTCCTGAGGCAGCACACATCGCTGTGTGTGACACCCCGGGAATGATGAACACCGCTTACCTGCATCCTGCCGGCAATGCTGAAGGAAGGAGGTAGGCGGGATGTTTAAGTCCCGCTCATCTCCACCCCTCCGCTTCTATTGGCCGGCTGCTGTGTGACGTCGCTGTGACGCCAAACGCCCCACCCCCTTCAGGAAGTGGATGTTCGCCGCCCACAGCGAGGTCATATGGAAGGTAAGTACGTGTGACGGGAGTTACAGCATTGTGCTGTAAATTGCCCGTGCCGCACAAACGATGGGGGCAGGTGCGATTGCAAATGCGATCGCACGTTTAATTGAAACGTGTAAAGCAATATCAATGTTTAAAAAAAAACACTTTTAAACCTTGCTTTGTCTATGTTAATTAGACCTGTCACTAGTTGCATGGGCTTTAGTTCCCTAGACTAGTCGGCCCATTTTCCATGTTACCATGCCCCTGGTGGCATAATAGCTTGATTTACTCAAGCTGATATGACTGCGTGCAGCTCATTTTGGATCTGTAAGTATTGTTTTGAAGCCACATAGCTACATGAGCTATCTTTTGAACGTCCGGTTGTACGCTTTGCGCCTAATGAATCTGAGAAATGTCCACCCTGCTTTTGAGGCACACTGAAGCTGACGAAATGAGCCCTGGGTATGCGCAAGTTTTCCAGGAGCTGATGGTGATGCCGGCTCATGGAAATCATGTTATAACATGGAAAAATGGCAGACTAGTGTCTCGCTTGCCAGGACTGACAAGCGTGGCATGTGCGTTCAGACCAACAGAGAGTCTGAAGAACAACAAAAATACAACAAACAATACTACTAGTAAGGGGGTACACAGGGGATACTGTAACAATGATAGGCCCTGTCACTTGTGAGAGGGATATATGGGACAACTCCTAAACTCATCTGCAGCTGTCCCTACTCTCCTTGCCAGTTTGTAAACAGTCTCCTCAACTGTCGCAGAGCAGAAACGTAAGACCCTAGGAGACCATGTAGAGGCCCTGGCTACTGGCTATTGAAAGACATGTGAGGTTTAATAGACCCTCTGCTCCACTAATATGACACAAGGTAAGGTAAGACAAACAGGGGAGAACAGCAACAAAAAAAGGATAACATCTGACTTCTGGAACACTCCTAAACAGGACCTTCCACTAAGGCAGCCAGAATACAATGATTTTGTATCTTCAGCAAGGATTGCTGAGAAACACCACTATTTAAACCTGAAGGGGTGTGTCTACAAAGCAGCTGCAGCTGTAATACCCTGCTGGGAGCTGCTGGAAACAAAACTGAAATTAAGTCCTTAGGTCCCAAAAGAAATGAAACTACATTTAAATATAGAGCCTTAGATGGTAATGAGTGACTCAAGTCTTGAATCTTTCACTAGTCTACTAAAAAGATAGAGAGACAACAGTGACAACTAGTCAGTGGAACTAATTAGTCAGGGACACTAATCAAAAGCCTAATTAGCATAAGGAAAGTAAGGTTTATAAGTAGTTTTTTTAAATATTGATATTAGGGAATAGGGATAGGTAGGGCTGGTTAGGGATAGAATTTGGGAATACAGCTATGAATGCTGCTAGGTTGCAGGCATAGGGGACCTGACAGGTTCTCTTTAAATTTAGACCAGGCACAACATTGCATATTCTATATGATAAATTCTTGCCACATCTTGCCACACATGTTGGACATTTTTCCTTATGTCATCTTTTGGTCAGATTATTTTAGCCCCTTACTGATAACCACGGCACATATACGGCAGAAATAGTTAGTGGCTTGTATGGAACTAGGAGATAATGACTGATACATAACCAGGGCCTCTCTATAGCAGTGGTGGGTGGAGTGGAGTTAATTTCTTTGATTAATTCAGAAAATGTCGACACAATCAAGAATTTTATTCTTTTACCATATTCCTTTTTTTAACCACTAAAATCATACAAAAACTTGACAAGTTTGGTATTGCAGTAGTCGTACTAATGAAGACAATTATATTGAAGGTGCCAAGTCATTTTTACTCCAAAATATACGCTGTAAAAGTAATGCTCAAAAAACATTGTAGCGGGGGATTTTGGGACAACTTCACCGCACTTGGCATTTTTTTTTTCAGGTTTTCGAGCACACTATCTTTTAAAGTGAACAGTGACGATCAAAAGTACATTTTGTGCCATAAAAAATCAAGCCCTCACTCATCTATTTGAACAGAAAAATAAACACGTTATGGCTCTTGGAAGAAGGTGAGGAAAAATTAAAAATGTAAAAACGGAAATTGACTATGTCAGGAGGTGGTTAAACAAGAGCTTAGTGTCATAACCTGAAACTGTGCAGGCACTTGTCAGTATTTCCTCTCTAAAAAAAAAAGTGTTCATTGGCTACAGCTGTGCAATCAGTTGTGTCTGTTCAGCGGGCTAGGAGCCACAACTTAGTGTGAGTGCACACGATCAGGGTTTGCAATGTCTTGGGTGCAGCGTGTTTTTGCTTGGTCCAAAATGCTGCATTGTACAGTAGAAGCACAGTGGATGGGATTTGTAGAAATCCCATGCCCACTGTGGTTATTTTCTCCTCAGAGTAAACTAACATGCACCGCAACTTTCCGAACCCTGATCGTTCGCACAGGCAGCTGCAGTCTCCTGAGGACAACACTCGCAGCCCCACAGGAGAAAACACGCTGGGTCCTGGATGCAGCATGTCCTTCTTGTGTGCACCCACCCTAAAGGCTATATTGGTTTCATGCATTTAATAGGGCAAAGGATTTGCAAACCTCTGCTTTGCACAAATATTTGGGCGCAACACATACATTTTGGTACATGTTAAGCTATGCCCATTCTCCACTACCCTCTGTTCATTGTCGTGTCCTTGATTCTAGATTTTGTCTCAGTTCAGCAGACATGATGACATCAGTATATCGCATCATTCCACCGCGATGTGTAGCGCTTTAGACTACAGGATGCAGAGAATGGAGCAGCAAGAGAACAAGGAAAGGTGAGTATTTTATTTATTTTTAAATCAAAAATACTTTCTGAGGGTCATTACACTGTTTGGAGAGCTATGCTGGGATCAGTTACAGAATCTGAATGGCTATTTAGGGGACATTATCAGATTTATAGGGCTATGTAGGTGCCATTATGTTATTTGAAGAGCTATTTTGGAAGCCATCATGCTGTTTTGGGGGTCGTCATACTATTTGGATGGTTAGTATACTATTTGGAGAGCTATTTGGTGGCCATTAAAATATTTGGAGGGTTCTGTGGGGGTTATTATATTTGTAAAGCTGTGGGGGGCTATTACAGTGCCTTGCGAAAGTATTCAGCTCCCTTGAATTTTTTAACCTTTTCTCACATTTCTGGATTTAAACATAAAGTTAAAAATGTTAATGTTATGGTGAAGAATCAACAACAAGTGGGACACAATTGTGAAGTTGAATGGAATGTATTGATTATTTTAAATTTTTGTAAAAAAGAATAAACTGAAAATTGAGACGTGCAATATTATTTGGCCCCTTTACTTTCAGTGCAGCAAACTCACTCCAAAAGTTCATTGAGGATCTCTGAATGATCCAATGTTGTCCTAAATGACTGATGATGATAGATATAATCCGCCTGTGTGTAATCAAGTCTCCGTATAAATGCACCAGCTCTGTGATAGTATCAGTGTTCTGTTTAAAGTGCAGATAGCATCATGAAGATCAAGGAACAAAACAGGCAGGTCCATGATACTGTTGTGGAGAAGTTTAAAGCTGTATTTGGTTACTAAAAGATTTCCAAAACTTTAAACATCCCAAGAAGCAAGTGACATATTGAAATGGAAGGAGTATTGTACCACTGCAAATCTACCAAGACCCGGCCGTCCTTCAAACATTTCATCTCAAACAAGGAGAAGACTGATCAGAGATGCAGCCAAGAGGCCCATGATCACTCTGGATGAACTGCAGAAATCTACAGGTGAGGTAGGAGAGTCTGTCCATAGGACAACAATCAGTTGTACACTGCACAAATCTGGCCTTTATGGAAGAGTGGCAAGAAGAAAGCCATTTCTCAAAGATATCCATAAAAAGTGTCGTTTAAAGTTTGTCACAAGCCACCTGGGAGACACACCAAACATGGGGAAGAAGGTGTTCTGGTCAGATGAAACCAAAATCGAACTTTTTGCTCACAATGCTAAATGATATATTTGGCGTAAAAGCAACACAGATCATCACCCTGAACACACCATCCCCACTGTCAAACATGGTGGTGGCAGCAACATGGTTTGGGCCTGCTTTTCTTCAGCAGGGACAGAGAAGAATGTTAAAATTGATGGGATGATGGATAGAGCCAAATACAGGACCATTCTTGAAGAAAACCTGTTGGAGTCTGCAAAAAACCTGAGACTGGGATGGAGATTTGTCTTTCAACAAGACAATGATCCAAAACATAAACCAAAAATTACAAAGGAATGGTTCACAAATAAACATATTCATGTGTTAGAATGGTCAAGTCAAAGTCCAGACTTGAATCCAATTGAGAATCTGTGGCAAGAGCTGAAAATTGCTGTTCACAAACGCTCTCCATCCAACCTCACTCAGCTCCAGCTGTTTGGGAAGGAAGAATGGGCAAGAATTTCAGTCTCTCGATGTGCAAAACTCATAGAGACATACCCCAAGCGACTTGCAGCTGTAATCGCAGCAAAAGGTGGTGCTACAAAGTATTAACTTAAAGGGAGCGAATAATATTGCACGCCCCAATTTTCAGTTTCTTATTTGTTATAAAAGTTTAAAATAAGCAATAAATTTCATTCAACTTCACAATTGTGTCCCACTTGTTTTTGATTCTTCCCCATAAAATTTAAATTTATATCTTCATATTTCAAGCCTAAAATGTGGGAAAAGGTTGAAAAATTCAAAGGGGCCGAATACTTTTGCAGCACACTGTATGTATATATACCAGATACACTGCCTATCGGTGATTGTCACAGCTCATCCTCTCCCTGCACAGTGACTTCTGCACAAGAGAATACCCATGGAAGTCAATAAACATATCAGACCATGTTTCCTATAGCCACATGGCTGTTGTAATTCATATCTCTGAATGTTGTTCTCAGCTGTAGAAGCAAAGTGGCCATTCCATACAGAAATTGGAATTAAAAAAAGCTACCATTAAAAAATCAAAACTACTCAAAAAAAGTGATGGATATTTGGCTTTCGGATGACATTTATGTAAAATGTAAAAAATTCCCACTACAGTGATATGTTATTATCATGAAAGTAGGGCCTGTAAAGAGAAGCGCTTAATTGTGATTTCCTTATCTCAAATAATTTATTGAAACAAAAGCCAACAACAGTAGTAGGTATATGCCAAAAAAGGTCAATGTCTCAATAATGTGTCATGTGGCCTTGATCATCAATTGTAGCTTGACAAGATTGTCCAATATTATTCACAAGTCGAGTTATTGTCTGCTAAGGCAAGGCATCCCACTCTTCTTGATGAGATTCAGGTCAAGAGAAAGTGCAAACCACTCCATTTGAGGTACCTCCAGCAGCTGTTCCCTAAAGATGCGACCTTGATGAGATGGAGGATTGTTATCCATGAAGATGAAATTATGTATTTGTTGTTCATGCACAGACACAATGACTAGATTAATAATGTTATTCAAGTAGTATGGGCTTGTTACTGTACTATTCACAAAGTGTAGGGCAATTCTGTTTGACTAGACACACTTGCCCACACTGTAAGACCAGAAGCAAAGGTTCTATTGGTGACCATAGTGGCTAATGGATGGTGCTCTCATTGATGTCTCCAACTTTGTTTGTGACTTTCATTTGTGTTCATCATGAATCGACTTTCATCAGTAAACAGCACTGAGGCCCACTGGTCCCTTGTCTAGCAAGATGATAATGCTTGTGCCTGATGATCTGATCAGGTACCCTTGTAGGTTGTCTAGCACACAGACCACGCTGATATAAATAGTTTTGAATGGTCGGACGTGGCACTTGGGTACCTCTTACATCCCTTAAATTTGATTAGAATTGTGTGGCTTTCACATCCGGCTCTGAAGGGCATTGTTTACATGAAACGGTCATCATTGTGGAAGGTGGCCAAAGAATATCCATATCTATGCCTGTCTATGACTTTTCCAATCTCTATATATCTCTATTGTAACCTTAAACTGACACGCTAAGCTCAGTGTTCACTTCCGTCTGAGAACATCCTGCTTGAAGGCTGGAAACGGTGAGGTAATGTTGATCAATGGTTAGGTGTCATCTTGTTTTCATGATATCAAAATGTGATCAGCAGGATAAGGAGAACTGTTTAAATGTTAATTCTAATTGAACCCCGAAATGTATTGGGAGATTCATGGATCAAACAACTATTGTGAATTTTACCATTAAGATCCTTTTCAGAGAACAGAAGGTTGAGCAAAAGATCCTGAAACACTGAACAGTGGGAAATGTGCATTCATAAATTTCACATTGGGTTCACCTGAAAAGGTTCGAGTGCATTTTTGAATCATCCTGAAATTTCATGTGAAAGCCAAACATCCCTATTTTTTTCTGAGTAGTGTTTACATTGTATATTAGATTCTGGTTTTATATTTTTCTAGGTAATTAGTAGAAACTATATAGTACATTCATTCTCTTTAAAGAGAATTTGTCACTAGGTTTTTGCTACATCCTTAAGAGCCAAATGATGTAATGGAAGAGATCCTGATAAAAGAGATGTATCCTTTTAAGGAGCTGCTTGCTGCAGATTTGATAACATCATCATTGCTTTATCTTTAACAGATGTACCACTTCTCTGAAAGCTGAGCTCTAACCCTGTAGTATATCCCTGCTCATACTACTAGTTGGTGGCTTTATGCATACTGTGCATAATCAGAAAGTTACCAATCAGTCAAGGGAACACAGTTGTGTGCATCTCAAGAATATGGAGGACTATATTGTCAGTAGGTTTATTAGTCCTCTAGTGATAATCTTCTGCTGATAAAACACTTATTTTATAAAAAATAACAGCAAGCAGCTACGATTCGCAGATTCTCTTTAAAGCAATTGTCTCTTTTGGCTTCACAAACTAACTATTGTCAGTTTAGGTTCTAGCTTGACATGCATATTCCTACAGCAACACGCACTGTAAGATGCCAACCATTCAAGTAAATGTACATGTCATTTATGGGAAACTTAGAACTTACAGAGATCTGATTTTAGTAGCAGCCATATGTGCTGGATAGTATGGGTCCCATTTAAATGTCCATATGTCCGAATAGGGCATATACAACCCCTGGCAAAAATTATGGAATCACTTGGCTCTGAGGATGTTCATTCAGTTCTTTACTTTTGTTTAAAAAAAGCAGATCACAGACATGGCACAAAACTAAAGTCATTTCAAATGTCAACTTTCTGGCCTTAAGAAACACTGAAAAAAAATCATGAAAACATAAAGTGCTAGCCAGTAACTGTTACTTTTCAAGACCAAACATGGGTAAAAAATTATGCAATAACTCAATTATGAGGAAAAAATTAGGGAATCACTCTGTAAATTTTCTTTCCAAAAACTAATGCCTGCATCAAATTAGTTCTGCTCGTTAGTCTGCATCTAAAAAGGAGTGATCCCATTTTGGAGAGTTGTTGCACCAAGTGGAACGACATGAATCATGGTTCCAACATGAGAGATGTCAATTGAAACAAAGGAGAGAATTATCAAATTCTTAAAAGAGGGTAAATCATCTTGCAATGTTGCAAAAGATGTTGGTTGTTCACAATCAGCTGTGTCTAAAATCTGGACCAAATACAAACAAAATGGAAAGGTTGTTAAAAGCAAACATACTGGTAGACCAAGGAAGACATCAAACCGTCAAGACAGGAAACTTAAAGCAATATGTCTCCAAAACAGGAAATGCACAAAACAAACAAAGTAAATGAGGTATGAATGGGAGGAAACTGGAGTTAATGTCTGTGACTGAACTGTAAGAAACCGTCTTAAGGAAATGGGATTTACATACAGAAAAGCTAAATAATGAAAAGATGACTGCTCGAAGAGAATATGTAAATTTCTACAGTCATTGATGATATGGTGCTGCATGTAAGGTAAACGCAATGAGGAGATGTCTATCATTACATCTTCAATAAATGCCCAAGTTTACATTGAAATTTTGGACACTTTACTTATCCCATCAATTGAAAGGATGTTTGGGGATGATGAAAGCATTTATCAAGATGCTAATGCATCCTGTCATAGAGCAAAAACTGTGGAAACATTCCTTGAAAGAAGACACATAAGGTCAATGACATGGCCTGCAAATAGTCCGGATCTCAATCCAATTGAAAATCTTTGGTGGAAGTTGAAGAAAATGGTCCTTGACAAGGCTCCAACCTGCAAAGCTAATTGGCCAACAGCAATCAGAGAATGTTGGAACCAGATTGATGAAGAGTATTGTTTGTGTCACGCTCCCGGGCGCCACCCGTCACTCACCGATTAGGTCCCCAGGTGCCCTGGCCATGGCTGCTGCTCTCCCTCCTGTTCATCCTCCATGCTCCCCACCTGTCGGCCCCGGCGTCTCGCTGCAGTCTGGGACTCAGCTTCTGCTCCCCCTGCATCTCCTCTGCTCTCTCCCCTGCGTCCTGTGTTGATCTCCGGCTCTCGGGCCTCGCCCATGTGCACTAGGGCGTGGGCGCGCTCACACACCTCTTCTTAAAGGGCCAGGGTCACTGAAACAGGATATGGCTGATTAAAGGTGCAAAGTATATAAGACTTCTTTTTGCTTGTGGGCGGTGCCTGTTCAACGTGTTCTTGTAGTTTATCTCTTGCACTAGACGTTCAGGTCCCTCTGTGCTTTGTACCCAGGTTAACCCTGTCTCTGCCCACAGTGTCTGACTGCCAACTGGAGTGTGTCCAGCCTGCCGCTTCCCAGGAGTTGCCCCGGTGACTTTCAGCTGTGGATCCCATCATCTTCCATCAGCCTGTACCCATCACCGGTTCTGGATTCCATCTGGCCACATCAGCCTGCACTCCTCGCTGGACCCGGACTCTGTCTGCTCTTTCCACTCGGCACCTTTACCCCGTTCCGGTCATCCGTCCTGCCCACGGCTACCATTGGACTAGTCGCTATATCCTGTACGGACATCTGAAGGACGCGGAACCTGAACTTGCTTGTGTCCCGGCTGCTGTGCATCTAGGCCCTCTGGGGAGGCCGCCAGACAGTCCCTGTATAGGGGTTCACTCCTGGTTGTCTCTCTGGGAAAGTCCGGTGCACGGTCCCGTGGATCCACCTCTGGACTGAACGTTACAGTTTGTCACTCATTAAGTCCATGCCTCAGAGACTGAAAGCTGTTATAAAAGCCAGAGGTGGTGCAACAAAATACTAGAGATGTATTAAAGTGTTCTTTTGTTTGTTTGTTTTCCTGATTCCATCATTTTTTCCCCCATAATTGAGTGATTCCATCATTTTTCCCCCTGTTTGGTCTTGAAAAGTAACTGTTACTGGCTAGCACATTATGTTTTTATAATTTTTTTTAGTGTTTCTTAAAGCCAGAAAGTTGCCATTTGAAATGAGTTTAGTTTTGTGCCATGTCTGTGATCTGCTTTTTTTAAACAAAAGTAAACAACTGAATGAACATCCTCAGAGCCAGGTGATTCCATAATTTTTGCCAGGGGTTGTAGAAGGCAGTTGTCTTGATGAGACAACCCGATTATTGTAGATGAGTCGGTGGTACATGTCACCATTTTAAGCTTGGAACAATGATATCATATATTGTCTTGTGTAAGGAAAGAGAAAATCATCATAGGTTTGGAATTATTAAAAAGAGCTTGGTAGACTTAGTCGGGCTTAACATGCTGTGACATCGCTAGCAATTGCTAGCAATGTCGAGAGTGATAGCACCCGCCCCTGTCGTACATGCGATATCTGGTGCTTGCTGCCGTAGCGAACATAATCGCTACGGCTGCTTCACACGCACATACCTGGTCGGCGAGATCGCTGTGACCGCCAAACAATCCCTTCTTCAAGGAGAAGGTGCGTTCGGCGTCACAGCGACGTCACCGCGACGTCACTAAGCGGCCGGCCAATAGAATCGGAGGGGCAGAGATGAGCAGGACATAACATCCCGCCCACCTCCTTCCTTCCGCATTTCTGGTGGACACAGGTAAGGAGATGTTTGTCATTCCTGCAGTTTCACACACAGCGATGTGTGGCGCTGCAGGAACGACAAATAACATAGTATCTGCAGCAGTAATGACATTATGGAAATGAATGACGTGACACAGATCAGCGATTTTTCCGCTTTTGCGCTCGTTCTTCGATGCACTTAGGATTTAGATGTTGCGATGTCGCTACCGGTGCCGAATGTTCGTCACTAACGACGTGACCCCAACGATATATCGGTAGCGATGTCACAACGTGTAAAGCCCGCCTAAGAAAAGAAAGAAAATTGCACAGATGAGATGACTCAACCGAGTACTATTTGCCTATTCTACTATACTGTTTCGTTGAAGACAGTAATAATAAAGGGTAGCTGCATGGAACAGAGAGTCTCCCACAAGTAAACAGTTTATACGCAGCTCCAGTTTCTAGTCTGCATATCATATTCAGCATTTGTAACCTTTTTTTTTTTAATAAGAAGCTTAATTATAGGACTTGCATATTTTATAACTCATGAAATGTAATTTTAGGGAAAGAAACTGTTCAATAAACTGAGTCATGGTTCACATACAGAAAAGGAGAATCCTGAAAAATTAAAGCCAATTGAATTAAAATAAATAAATAGATTTCATGAAAAAGGGAAAGGCAATAAATAGATCAAAGCAGTGCAGAATCAAGACTAAAGGGGGCTTTACACGCTGCGACATCGCTAATGCGGAGTCGTTGGGGTCACAAAATTTGTGACGCACATCCGGCCGCATTAGCGATGTTGCTGCGTGTGACACCGATAAGCAATTTTGCATCGTTGCAAAAACGTGCAAACTCGCTCATCAGTGACATGGGGTCCATTCTCGATTATAGTTACTGCAGCAGTAACGATGTAGTTCATCGCTCCTGCGGCAGCACACATCGCTATGTGTGACGCCGCAGGAACGAGGAACCTCTCCTTACCTGCCTCCCGGCCGCTATGAGGAAGGAAGGAGGTGGGCGGGATGTTCCCTCCGCTTCTATTGGGCGGCCGCTCAGTGACGTCGCTGTGACACCGCATGGACCGCCCCCTTAGAAAGGAGGTGGTTCGCCGGTCACAGCGACGTCGCCGGGCAGGTAAGTATGTGTGACGGGTCTGGGCGATGTTGTGCGGCACGGGCAGCGATTTGCCCGTGTCGCGCAACAGATGGGGGTGGGTACCCACACTGGCGATATCGGGACCGATATTGCAGTGTGTAAAGCCCGCTTAAGTTTATGAAAGGGTGAGTAGTCAAATCAAGAGGCAATGTGCATGACACTTTCAGCTTGTCCATAGCACCTGAAGTCACTAAGGGCATAAGGGAAAGATAAAATATGGAGGTGACTGACTGCTAACAATTAGTTGCTTAGTTGTCATACTAAGGTCTACAGCGCAAAATTGTCTGGAATAGATAGCGAACACCATGTTGTGGTTGCATATCCCCTGATGTATCTAAACACAAGTAAGGGTGTTTTCTAAACTAGACTCCTCAACAAAATGTATTGAGATGTTTGGTGAACATCTTAATCCCTCAGGTTCACAGAATTTTATAGCATTGAACTGTGAAAATGAAAAATATAAATTTTTACCGCAAAATTGGTGCTTTAATCTCAATTTTTTCATTTTAAAATGGTAACAGGAGAAATTGAACACCAAATTCTATGGTGCATTGTCTCCTGAGTATGACTGTACCCCTTTTGTGGTAGAAAACTACTGTTTGGGATCACGGCATGGCTTGGAAGACAAGGAGCATCATTGGACTTTTTAAAACCAAAATTGCCAGGAATCGTGGATGCCATGTCACTTTTGGAGAGCTCCTGATGTGGCTAAGCAGTGGAACACTCCCACAAATGACCCTAATTTGGAAACTAGACCCCTCAATAAATGTATCTAAATGTCTAGTGAGTGGATTGAACCCCCAGGTGCTAAACAGAATTTTTTAACCTTAACCTTAACTTTAACCTAACTTAACTTTAACCTTAAGAATGAAAAAATACATTTTTACTACAAAACTGTTGTTTTAACCCCAAAATGTTTCTTGAATCTCAATTTTTCATTTTTTACAAGTGTAGCAGGAGATAATGGACCATACAATTTTTTGTGCAATTTTCCCTGATTTTGCCAATACCCCATATGTGGTCAAAAACTACTTTTGAGGTACAGTACCAAGTGAAGAAAGGAAGGAGCGCCATATTGGAGTGCCAATTTAGTTGGAATGGTTTGCGAGTGCCATGTAATATTAGAATTGCCCCTGGGGTGCCAGAACAGCTGAAATTCCCCACAAGTGATCCCACTTTAAAATTTGAAAAAACATAAATAAGGAATTTAGTTCAGCTCACCACTCCAAAGCAGGTATCTCCAACTTCTGGTCCGATGCACGGAACAAGTGGTTTGGCTTCCACAGCTGAATAATCAGTCACATCAAGAGGAATTGCTTATGAATAAGGAGTCTACTTTCTCCGAAACGCGTCAAGCGTATATATATTCTGCACTTGGTTGGAATTACCTTTTTTATGAATTTTGAATAAAGAATTTTTTTATTACGTCAGTGCTGGATCTTCTCTTCTCCCCTCCTCTACTTTAAAAATGTCATTCCTCAGTGAATTCATCCAGGTGTTCAGTGAGCATATTGGCCCTACAGTTATTACAACATTTTATACTATTGGGAGGTGAAGAATAATTAACTTTTACCATTAAAATGTTTTTTTTTTTAACTCCAGATTCTCAATTTTCACAAGGAAAGTATATAAAAAAAAGTGCCAATAATATGTTACTCAATTTTTCTTGAATGTGGGAATACTGCACATGTAAATTACTGTTGCCGCACCACAGGTAACAAGCGCCATTTGACTTTAAAGAGCACAGATTTTCCTAGAATAATTTGCGGACTCAATTTGCAGAGCCCTAAAGTGTCATAACAGCAGAAACCCCCTCAAGTAACCAAATTTTGGAAATTACATCACTGTGTCTATCTACAGGTGAAGTGACTGCTTATTCTCTAAAAAAACACCCAGGAAGTCTGATGCAGTGAATGTCGCAAAATTAAAAATTGCAATTAAGCCTTTGTCACACCCAATACATTGTAGTGCTTGTACTTTGTGCCCAGTTGATGCTTCTGAAGGCACACACCTTGTATATTAAGGGGGGCATCTTCATTGCAAAGATATGGATGTTAACTGTGATTTAGACACAGTGTTCTGCTCAGAAGGGAGGAAGAATTTGTATTTGTGAGAATAGAATTTCCTGGATTTCTTTTGGGGCAGAGCATAGTATTTTTCCATAGTTTTTGTGCTACCAGTAATGTGGAATCCCCCAATATTTCCGTTAATAGATGACAGACTTAAGATGGGACTTGTTTTTTTTGGGTTAAGTTGAATGCTATTTGGTGGCAACTTGGGTTCAGAACATATTGGATTAGTTCACATTTATCCTGCACTCTGTAATGAGCACTTAAATCTGGGTTTCCATCTGCATCTCCAAAATACATGATTCAGGTGAAACCCCCTAAGGATCCATTCACTAACGAGGCAGCAGAGTTACTTTGGATTCTGATTGGCCTCTGTTCAGTTGTGTCCTTCTTTTCAACGGTGCACAAATGGTTGTTGACCACACTTTTGTGCACGCCTAAAAAGATACATAAAAAAATAGACACCGCCATACCACAGTCAAGACAGGTGTTCAAAGTGACACCCTCTGCCTCATGATATTGAATTGTCCATGGGAATTTTTTTCTGAATCACGCTTTTCAGCGATTTACACATAATCCCTGGTGTAAGCCCTCAGTGTAGATCGCAGGATAAGTAAGCCACACTGTACTGCTGTCTAAGAGAGGCATAATAAACAAATCAACAGCAGTTGAAGAATTAGCTTTATTGTGATATTTTTACGCTGTTCACCTTGCGCTATAAGTGATTAGAAGTGATTAGGCAGCTTTATTCCTCAGTATTGTATGATTACAGCAATACCAGATTTAAATAAGTTTCTTAGTTTTGGCTATTATCTAATTAAAAACACATTTTAAAAAATAAAGTTTTTTTGTATCATTGAATTTTGAAGGCTGTAGCTTTTTTATTTTTCTGCTGACAGTCATAGTAGAGCTTGATTTTATTGGTACCATTTTGAGCCACATAATATTTTTTTTATCGCTTTCTATTCTCCTTTTTGTGAGGCAGAATCAAGAAGAAACAGCAATTCAGAAACTGTTGTTATATTTGTTTTGGTTTTTTTTTGTACTGTTCACTGTGTTATAAATATGATAAGACAGGTTTATTCTTTTTATCAGTACGATTACAGTGCTACAATATTTCTATACACTATCTACAAAGACACATATGCATGTTTTTCTCACTATTTGACATTAAATCAGAATAATCCTTTCCCATTTTAGGTCAACTAGGATTACAAAAATTATTTATATTTTACCAAATGCCAGAATAATGTTTAATGGCGTTTTTATTACTTTCTGCAAAGTTAAGTTTACATACACTATGAGTACTATGCCTTTACACAATATGGGACAGCCCATATGATGATGTCATGTCTTTGAAAGCTTCTAACATCTAAGTTAATTAGAAACACACATGTGGATGTATTTTAATACACATCTGAAACACGCTGCTTCTTTGTGTAGCATCATGGGAAAGTCAAAAGAAATCAGCCAAGATCTCAGAAGAGAATTGTGGACTTGAACATGACTGGTTCTTCCTTGGGTGCAATTTGATGATACCTAAAGGTGCCTCATTCATCTATACAAACAAATATATATCCAGTCATCAAACCACTTAGGAAGGAAATGGGTTACAAGTACCAGAGATGAATGTGCTTTGGTCAGACATGTGCATATCAACCCAAGAACAAAAGCAAAATACCTTGTGAAGATGCTGGTGGAAGCTGGTAAGATTGTGTCATTATCCACTGTGAAACGAGTATTATATCAACATGGGCTGAAAGGCCACTATGCTAGGAAGAAGCCATTACTCCACAATAAACAAAAAAGCCAGATGAATGTTTGCATATGCACACAGGAACAAAGACCTTAATTTTTGGAGACATGTTCTGTGGTCTGATGAAACTAAAATTGAACTTTTTGGAGGAAAAAGGGAGAAGTTTTGAAGCCTAAGAACACTATCCTGACTAACTGTGAAACAAGAAACAAGAAGCCAAGAAACTATCCTAACTGTGAAACAAGAAGCTTGGGTGAAAATGGGTCTTCCAAATGGACAATTACCCAAAGTATACTGCTTACAGTGGCGTAACTACCGCGGTTGCAGTGGTCGCGATCGCGACCGGGCCCGGGAGGTTAGGGGCCCGGCGGCCGCCAGGCAGGTCAGCAGCCAGCTCCTGTCAGTGTGAAAGGAGCCGCGCTGATCTGTCACAGACCACGCGGCCGCTATTTGACCCGCTGATGCCACCGACATTGGGCCCCCCTGCCTGGTGTCAGCAGCGGCACCGGGGCCCCCTACCTGGTGTCAGCGGCTGCGGCGTCTCCCACCGTCACCGCGCACAGTATGCACTATGCATCACCATTCTCCCCCTGTGCGGTGACGTCACTCCCGAGCAACTGTTGTGCTGAGTGCACAGAGTGCAGGACGGGAGGACGCCGACCGCAGCACCGGGAGAACGAGCAGCAGGGAGGACAGCAGCGGTGGAAGGAAGAGAGAAGGTGAGTACTTGTTGTTGTTTTTTTTTGTTTTTTTTTTGTTTTTTTTAATATAAGTGAGTAAACGGTGGCCAGTGGCTTGGGAAGGCAGTTCTGGGGAAGCTGCATTATTATACATGGAAGCCTGGAGAGGCTGCTTTATACATGGAGGTCTGAGGAGGCTGCATTATATATGGAGGTCTGGGGAAGCTGCATTATTATACATGGAGGCCTGGAGAGGCTGCTTTATACATGGAGGTCTGAGGAGGCTGCATTATACTGCATTATATATGGAGGTCTGGGGAAGCTGCATTATTATACATGGAGGCCTGGAGAGGCTGCTTTATACATGGAGGTCTGAGGAGGCTGCATTATATATGGAGGCCTGGAGAGGCTGCTTTACACATGGAGGTCTGAGGAGGTTGCTTTATACATGGAGGTCTGGAGAGGCTGCATTATTATACATGGAGGCCTGGAGAGGCTGCTTTATACATGGAGGCCTGGAGAGGCTTCTTTATACATAGAGGCCTGGAGAGGCTGCTTTATACATGGAGGTCTGAGGAGGCTGCATTATATATGGAGGTCTGGGGAGGCTGCATTATTATACATGGAGGCTTGGAGAGGCTGCTTCATACATGGAGGTCTGGGGAAGCTGCATTATTATACATGGAGGCCTGGAGAGGCTGCATTATACATGGAGGTCTGGGGAGGCTGCATTATTATACATGGAGGTCTGGGGAGGCTGCATTATTATACATGGAGGTCTGGGGAGGCTGCATTATTATACATGGAGGTCTGGGGAGGCTGCATTATTATACATGGAGGTCTGGGGAGGCTGCATTATTATACATGGAGGCCTGGAGAGGCTGCATTATACATGGAGGCCTGGAGTACTGCATTATACATGGAGGCCTGGAGATACTGCATTATACATGGAGGCCTGGAGATACTGCATTATACATGGAGGCCTGAGGAGGCTGGGTGCATTGTTATACATGGAGGCCTGGAGAGGCTGGCTGCTACATTATACATGGAGGCCTGAGGTGGCTGGCTGCATTATTATACATGGAGGCCTGGAGAGGCTGGCTGCATTATTATATATGGAGGTCTGGGGGGCTGCATAATACAAAATGAAGGACACCTTATACTTGGAATATAGGGGTGCATTATGCATGGAGGAGTATGGGGCTGCATAATGCAATATGAAGTTTTATGGGGTTGCGTTATAATACATATAGGACTATGGGGGCTACAATATAATATATGGAGGACTATGGAGGCTACCTTATACATGGACTATGGGGGTGCATTATAAAACATTGGGGACTATGTGGTGCAGTATAATATATGGAGAACTGTGGGGTGAATTATAATATATTGAGAACTATGAGAAATTTGTTATAATAATTGGAGGGCTACTTTATACATGGAAGATTATGGGCGTGCATTATAATATATGGAGGACTATGTGGTACAGTATAATACATGGAGAACTATGGGGTGAATTATAATACATGGAGAACTATGAGAAATTCATGATAATAATTGAAGGGCTACTTTATACATGGAGGATTATGGGGGTGCATTAAAATATATGGAGGACTATGTGGTGCAGTATTATATATTGAGTACTATGGGGTGAATTATAATGCATGGAGAACTATGGGAAATGCATTATAATACATGGAGGACTATGGAAGTGTATTCTAATATTTGAAGGGTTATGTGGGACCCTTTATACTATTTGGAAGGCTATGTGGGTGCCATTATTGTATTTGGAGAACTATATACAAGGGGGGACAAAGATACAAGCAGGGGATGGGAACGTTTTGTGCTGAGGGAAAAAGGCTCTTTTCCCTCAGCACCCAGCTTTCCCATACTCTGCTATACATCTTCTTTCAGCACCCAGCTTTCCCATGCTCTGCTATACATCATGTCTCAGCACCCAGCTTTCCCATGCTCTGCTATACATCTTTTCCTCAGCACCTGGCTTTCCTATGCTCTGCTATACATAATTTCTCAGCACCCAGCTTTCCCATGCACTGGTATGGGAAAGCTGGGTGCTGAGGGAAAGATGTATAGCAGAGCATGGGGAAGTAGTGTGCCGAGGACAAGATGGATATCAACACATAGGAAAGCTGGGTGCTGATAGAGGGATTTCAGATCATGGGAAATCTGGGTGCTGTGGGTAAGAGGCAAGTGTCAGCATCATTATCCTGTACCCCGAGTGTCAGTGTCATTATCCCGTACCCTAAGTGTCGGTGTACGTGGAGGGGGGGGCCCAGGTCTGAACTTTGCACAGGGGCCCATCAAACTCTAGTTACGCCACTGACTGCTTACAATGTTTTGGAGTGGCCATAAAGAAGCCCTGATCTCAATCCTATTAAAAAATTATGAGCAAAGCTGAAAAAGCAGGGGCGAACAAGGCGACCTACAAACATGGCTAGGTTACACCAGTTCTGTCAAGAGGAATTGGCCCAAACTCCTACGAACTATTGTGAGAAGCTTGTGGAAGGATATCCAAAATGTTTGACCCAAGTCATACAGTTTAAGGGCAATTCTACCAAATACTAATGAAATGTATGTAAACATTTGACTTTTGGCAGAAAGTAATAAAAATGCCTTATGAAGCAAACTAACTGCAACCAATAACAGATAAGACACAGGGTGAGGGGCATGTATAGCAGTCTGCAACCATTGCAGACACTGGCACAGAGTGTGGAGGGGAAAGCAGTGAATATTCATGAACTGTAATTAGTGTTAAGGTTTGACTGTAGCATGATACTCCGGGAAACATGGTTTGTATAACTATCCTGCTCTTACTACCATTAACCTACATTTCTAGCCCACATAATTTTTTTTTCATACAGTAATTTTCCTGGCCAATCACAGCTATGCCAATTCTTGGCATGACTGTGATGGCTCCAGAAGTGCCAACAGCCTAAAAGCTTGCTTATTGGCTGCTCTGTAACCTTTTAACAAGCTTTATTTGGGTGACAAACTCGAACAGGAACCAGACGTACAGTCAAAAGTCTGTATTCTGTGTTCAGCAGGTGTTTGGTACGGACCCCAAATTTTACATTTAGAGATTGCTCATCCCTGCTTATTTTTCCTTATTTACCACATGAGCACTTTGTGTGCATAACAGTACTAAAATCTCTACGCTGACAGGTAGCTGAGGAACTCGAAGTCACAGACAGCAAAGAGATGTCCTGGAGACCTCATACAGGTTGCCTAGGTACTGAAAGACACAAGCAGGCAAGTAGCTGAGGAACTAGAAGCCACATGCATCTAGGAAACATCCTGGAAACTGCACACTGATTGAATATGTACTATAAGCTGTAGGCAAACACAAGACATCATGAAAACTGCAGTCAGGTTGCAGAGGTATTGAAAGCTGCTGTTAGACAGGTAGCTGAGGAACTGGTAGATAAAAACAGCCAGGAAATGTCTTGGAGACTGCAGACAGGTGTGTATCAACACATGGGAGCACACCATGCTACTTACAGAGCCGGAAGGGAATAGAGCCCAGATCCAGGACAGGTTTGTAACAAGTAGTCTTGAAAGCTTGCTATTTATTACCATCTTTTCAGCTAGTCATTAAAATATATCAGCCACTGAAGACTCTCAAACATTATTACTTTTCTATTACAAGAGCTAATCCATATGGCTCGTGACAATTTGGGACTGCCAACTAAATGAGGGATCAGATTTCAACTGCCTATTAAAGTCTATGGAGAAGGGAAGGGAAAAAGTAGAGAGTGGCAAAATAAAAAAAGCTCTTTTTCTAATATTTGTTTTCTCTCATCTTATAGCAAAATTTAGAACTCTACTGCTCAGTACTGCTGCCATTGCTTCTAAACGTGCTACAGGCAGACAGGACAGCAGGAATACCCATGTCTGGGTACTGTGTAAGGCTATGTGCACACACTGCAGATTTGTTTCTTCAGCAAAAAATGCACCCTCTGGCAGAAAAACTAACCTCTTCCTGAAAAAACGCACCCAAAAAACGCATGCATTTTTACCGTGTTTTGGTGCATTTTTGCCTACGCTTTGATCCCTGCATTTTTGAAATATTATCAATGGCAAAGCACAAGGAAGAACGAAGGGACCTGCAGAAAAGAAGTCACATGCTGCTTCTTTTTGCTGCAGAAAATCTGCAGCAAAACCTGTAAGGGTATTTTCATGCTTGCGTTGTGCAGCATCCGTTGCAATCCGCCGCCTTGAAGAATTACGGTAACCGTTGCAGGAAGCTGTTTATTCCTCATAGGCTCCTATTAAGGGTGGATTGCAACGGATGGTCTTGATTTGCATCCGCCCTGCGGTGCATTAGTTGTTTTGTCAGTGACCATCAGTGGTCGTCGGGTGGAAGGAGCCCCCCAGCCTAAAAATATCAGCCAGCAGCCGCCCTGAATTGCCGCATCCATTAGATGCGACAGTCCCAGGACTCTACCTGGCTCATCCCGAATTGCCTTGGTGCGGTGGCAATCGGGGTAATAAGGAGATAATGGCAGCCCATAGCTGCCACTAAGTACTAGGTTAATCATGGCAGGCGTCTATGAGACACCCCCAATGATTAACCTGTAAGTGAAAGTAAATAAACACATACACCCAAAAAAGTACTTTATTTGGAATAAAAAACAAAAAAACCCCTCTTTCACCACTTTATTAATGCCCAAATACCCCTCCAGGTCCGACGTAATCTACACGAGGTCCCATGATGCTTTCAGCCCTGCTACATCGGAAGCTGACAGGAGCGGCAGTAGAACACCACCGCTCACTGTGAGCTCCACAGAGCAACTGAAGTGAGTCGCGCTGTCAGCGATGACATCACTGAGGTAGTGCCTGCGTGTGTACGGTGATGATGGGTGCGGTAATGCCGGGGTGTGTGCAGTGATGATGGAGATGGTAGTGCCCTCATGTGTGTGGTCATGATGGGTTCGGTAGTGCCGGGGTGTGTGTGGTAATGATGGGGATGGTAGTACCTGGGTGTGTGTGATGATTATGGGTGTGGTAGAGCTGGTGTGTGCAGTGATGATGGGGGCTCTCTCTCGGCTAAAGAAAGCTAACACAACGCATTATTTCACAAGAATCCATTTCCTTTATTATCACACTATTTATAACGCATCCGTCACATGCGTCACACAACGCATTGTGATGGATGCCAAACGACGCAAGTGTGAAAATACCCTAAGGGAAAAAGAAGCAACGTGTGCACAGCATTTCGGATTTTTCATAGACTTCGCTGGGGAAGGACTGCATGAAGTTTATGAACACAAAATAAACCAATTCTGCAGCAAAAATGCAGCAAAAAGGCAGCAAAAAAACAGTGTGTGCACAAGGCCTAAGGAAGACATTATAACAGCTAGTCTCTCCTACTAACTTTGGACAAGTAGGAATTAAAGACAAATGTCTGAAATGGTGTTATTCCAATTGTACACACACATAACAGCTTAACGTGAAAAATAAGGAAAAAGGTGGCACTCACCATCCCGTAAGAAAAACTTTTTATTAATTCAAGAAAAAACAAGGATGCAGAAGAATGCAGGCAGCATTATACGCTTCAACAGGTCCTGATGATGACAGGTTATTTTGAAAAGTCATCCTAAGTGACTAGTGCGCTAAGTAGTTGTTAAATACGAAAATGAACTTCAAAATGATGACACTGAAAGAGAGAATTGAGCGCTGCAGCCTATCTGCAGCTGAAAATGGACTGCAGTGCTCACAATCTGCAATCTATTAGCGATTGCTGATTGTCTGAAGCGCTCACGTGGCTTTATAATTTCACGCAAGTGACTGGAGACCGGATCGACAATGCTGGAATGGCACCTATGTGGGGGTTAAGTAACTGCTTTTTCATTGTAAGTTATGGACTAGAGCATTCAATAAGGGGTTGTCCAAGTGGTGGAAAACCCATTTGAGGAGTTAATGTTATTGGGTGTCTTTTTGTAATTTTGCTGTTTATATACTAATCTATATGTAGGAAATTAAAAAAATAATGCCATGATCAAAGTTTTATACATTTTACTTCTGTTCACTGTTCTTTCAGAAAGTATGTTTTTATTTCTTTTTATATAGTTGATTTCCATATCTGAAATGTCCATAAGACCATGTGTACTGTACTTCTGTTATTTTATTTCTAGATAAGTGCTGTGAAGACACATGCTGTTTTCATGGTAGCAGCTGGTGGTACTGCTTGGATTCAATTAAAAATAATTGCTTAAATTACTTAAATCACAATCAGTGTAATAAATTAAAAGCCACAAAAATAATCAATTAAAAAAAGAATAGGCCTTTTGTAAGTATAAATAATTGATTATTAAAAAAATAAACATTTTTACTTTATTGTACAACATATCTGTTCCCCAAACATAAAAGAGAAAAAAATAATATTATTTGCATTGAAAAATAGGATGATTGCGCACTCGTCATACATACAAACAAAATCATGCAAAGTTATTTTGCCTTTATTTTTGCAATTTAACTGCACCTGGAATTTTTTTCATGTTTTCCAGTACACTATATAGTAAAACTAATGGTTTCACTGAAAAGTGCAACTCATTCCACAAAAAAAGTTGTGACATAACAATATTGACAGAAAAATAATAAGTTATGGCTCTTGGAAGAAGGGGAGGAAAAAAACAAAACCCGGGGGGGTTAAACTTGCTATCCGGCTAATAAACATTTTGCAACGCTAGTCACTACCTCATGGTTAGTATGGACGAAGGGCTAGTCAGGAAAGGTGGGGTCTGGTAACAGTAGGACATGTATGAACAAAAAGGGCAAACAGGGGGGTTGTCAGGTCACAGTCCGAGGGTCAGAATACCAGTAGACCACATAATAGATAAAGGGAGAAAACAGAGGACACACAACAGTCCAAGGTAAGAAAGCCAAGATCAGAAAACCAAGATCAGAACAGAAGCCAACACACAAGCAACAGCAACACAGCAGAGCCAGAAAATACAACTGGCAAGGTTCTGTGGGACCATGCTGAGTAAAGAAGCCTGAGCACTCAACAGTAATGTGGAACAGCTTACCCAGCACCACCCAGAACCAACCTGGACTCCAGTGTAGTACACCAAGCTGCCAATTCAGTATCTAAGGAAGTCACCACAGACCATCATCTAGAGCGGGTTTTATCGCTAGCAATCGTACGCGCCCCCGTCGGTTGTGTGACACGAACAAATCGCTGCCCGTCGTGCACAACCTCGCTTACACCCATAACACGGACTTACCTGTCCTGCGATGTTGCTCTGGCAGGCGATCTGCCTCCTTTCTAAGGGGACGGGTCATGCAGCGACACAGCGAAGTCACACAGCAGCCGTCCAATAGAAGCGGATGGGCGTAGATGAGCGGGACGTAACATCCCGCCCACCTCCTTTCTTCCTCATTGCCGGTGAAGGCAGGTAAGGAGATGTTTGGCGCTCCTGTGGTGTCACACATAGCGATGTGTGCTGCCGCAGGAACGAGGAACAACATTGCTAATTAGAAGAGAATAATTTTTTTGTTTTAGGACGACCTCTCCGCGGCAAACGATTTTGGCCGCTTTTGCGATCGTTTTAGGTCACACATAAGTGTCACACACTGCGATATCGTTAATGACGCTGGATGTGCATCACAAACAATGTGACCCCGACGATAAATCATTAACGATATCGTAGCGTTGCGCTTAAGGCAATATGCTCTGCACAAGGAAATAGTGTCACTGTCACATCTGTAAGTGCCGCAGAGCGTCTCCAGGTCTGCAAGAATCAAAATGCTGTGGAGAGAAAAGCGCACATAGGGTCTTATCTGGCAAACAATGCAGGCTTAGAAAATGAAAACAGGTGCTCACCTATGGAAGTTGTGACAGGCACAACTCCTATGTATGCAGAAAATGGTCAAGCAGCAGCCCCGATGATGCAACAGGGAATCATGAATGGATAAGAAAGTCGGGTTTAACACTGCGCTAAAACCATGAAGCCAAACGATGTGATGAATTCTTTGCTATATTTTCTTTATTTAGGCCAAGTCTACGCGTTTCAAAGGCATGTCCGCCTTCTTCATCAGGACAAAGGAAAAAACAGCTGTTTTTTTGTTTTTTTGTTTTTTTGTTTTTGTTTTTTTGTTTTTATGTCTCCACAAAAGAAGACAAGTTGTTTCTAGAACGCAGCATGTCCAGATCATGGGCATGTACCCTTAGAGACTATGATTTTTAATACATATTGCAATACTGATGTATTATAAAGAAAAGTTAGATCAGAAATATTTGGGCAGTGACACAATTTTGGCATTTTAGCTGATTTCCAAAACATATTCCAGGAATAATTATATAGTAAATAAGGGCTTAAAGTGCAGACTCTCAGCTGTAATTTGAGCATTTTCACATCCTAATTGTACTAAGGATTTAGAAGTTACAGCTGTTATGTCACGGTAAAGTGATGTGATAGAGGGGAGAGAGGGATGTGGACCCACTGTTCCCAGACCAGGATTACCCTGAAAGGAGCATAACTAAGTGCCTACCCAGTCTTCACCAGAGCCCCTGATAGTGTGATTGGACTTGTTTCATGATAGGCACTAGGTACCACTCCAGGGAAGCTCCTGGTTGTCCCTCTCCACCAAGGACGGCACAAGATAAAGTAAGAGAAGGGATAAACTGTCACTAGGGAAGGATAGGTTGGGTAATGCCTGACCCTAAAGCGGGCTCTACAATATATCTTACGATTTGTCGGCGGGGTCATGTTATAAGTGCCGCACATCCGGCATCGTAAGTTATATTGTAACGTGTGACAGCTATGTGCGATTGCGATTGAACGTTAAAACGTTCATCGCACGCACGTCGTTAAATTCCTAAAAATTGAACATGAGGGTGTTCAATGTTCCTGAGGTAGCACACATCGCAGTGTGTGACACCTCGGGAATGATGAACAGATCTTACCTGCGTCCTGTGGCTCCCGCCAGCAATGCGGAAGGAAGGAGGTGGGCGGGATGTTTACATCCCGCTCATCTCCTCCCCTCCGCTTCTATTGGCCGGCTGCCGCGTGACGTCGCTGTGATGCCGAACGTCCCTCCCACTCCAGGAAGTGGATGTTCGCTGCCCACAGCGAGGTCGTATGGAAGGGTAAGTACGTGTGACAGCAAATAATCGTTTGTGCGACACGGTCAACAAATTGAAAGTGTCGCACATACGATGGGGGCGTGTCAAATCACATACGATATCGTATGCGAAATTGACACGTGCAAAGCAGGCTTTTCCCTCAGCAGCCCTGAGCTCCTCAAATTCCCAAGATGGGTTCTTTCACTCCATGCGGCAATCAAGTTCCTATCCCTGTCTTTTCCTAAACACAACCCTGTCTAGTTCGCAGGGCAGCATGAAAGCTAGTCCCACTCTGGGTTAAAGACACAGAGAGAATAATGCAGACAGGGGTAAAAGAAGCAGCAAACATGCAAGGTACTCCTAACTACAGGAAGGAGTAAAGGGGAATGGACCAGTGAGGCAACTTGAAAGGGATTAAAGGAAGGAAAAACACAACACAACTTCCACACAGCAATCTCCAGCTGCGGCTCCTAAAATGGCTTCCTGGTCCACATCACACAGGTTCCCTTTAGAGGCTAGCTATAGCAGAGCTATCACTTGCAACTCCATGAGCTAAGAGGGGAGAATTTATAGCTGTGGTAAAGGGAAAACTGAGAATAGCTGATTCTCAGCTTTTCAACCAGAGTTTAATAGACCAAACAAACTACTTAACACTTGGGGCACCAGAACCAGAAGATTCTGCACAACCAGCAGTTTTTACAGGGGGAAACTTTTCAACGTTGTACCCTTATGACATGTTAAATATGTACCTGTCTCCTTTTAAAATGACCAAAAGTAATCAGACAATTATCTTAAAAGCTCTGTAATGGGCTGCATAGCCTATTTCCTTAATAATCCATCATCAATTAGGCAGATAACAGGTCTTAAGTAGGGTTGAGCGGATCCAAAGTGTAAAAGTCCAGATCTGCGCGGTATTAAAGATTTCCGGATGCTGGATCCGGATAATCCGGAAAATAATTGAAAAATAAACAAAAACAGAAATAAAACAGCATTTCATACTTGCCGAGACTTGGTGTCATGGCGGCACACTGCTTCCGGGTCGCCTATTTACTTCCTGTACTGTGCATCGTATACACACAGCTTTCCGTGTTTCCCCCGCCCATGGGCCGTTCTCTCATCTGTGATTGGTTACAGGAGGCTGTCCAGCCTGTGACAGTATCTGCCGTGTAGTCATCGCTGCTGTCATTGTCTGTACAGCCAGCAGTCGTGCTCTATGGCAGCTGGCTATGTAGCTGAGCTGAAGTGGCGTGGGATCTCGTGTGGATTACGCCAGACCTGCAGGGTGTTCGGGGTTAATAAAAAGGTGAAGGAGGGTGTGTGTTTTGTACTTTATTCCAAATAAAGGATTTTTCTTTGTGTCTGTTTTTATTTACATTCACTTACAGGTTAGTATGATGCAGGTATCTCATAGACGCCTGTGCTATTACTAACCTAGGGTTTAGCAGCAGCTGTGAGCTGCTATTAACCCCTTATTACCCCAATTGCTACCGCTCCAGGGCAATCGAGAAGAGCTGGTATTGCACCGGAATTGTCACATCTAATAGATGCGGTAATACCGGGCAGCTGCGGACTGAGACTACCAGCCCCCAGCCGGCATTTTCATGGCTGGGGATGAAAATTAGATGGGACCGCACTTTGTTTTTTTTTTTAAATTATTTATTTAAATAATAATAAAAAAAAAAAAGCTGCATCACGGACACAGCCGTGCACACTTCTGACAGGAGCGTGCATGTGTTTCTGTGTACATACATGCTCAAGTTCAGAGAGCACAGGCTGTGCCGGCTGATGTCATGTCAGACTTGTATGAGTCTGACAGCGCATCACTGGCAAAGCCGCATACGTCTGACAGGAGCGTGCATGTGTTTCTGTCTACATGCATGGTCATGCTCAGAGAGCGCAAGCTGTGCCGGCTGATGTCATGTCAGACTTGTACGAGTCTGACAGTGCATCACCGGCACAGCTGCACACTTCTGATAGGAGCGTGCATGTGTTTCTAGGTACATGCACGCTCATGTTCAGAGAGCACAGGCTGTGCAGGCTGATGTCATGTCAGACTAGAAGGAGTCTGGTCGCGCATCACCGATACAGCTGCACACTTCTGACAGGAACGTGCATGTGTTTCGGAAAGACATGCACGTTCACCATACTGACCCGCAGACACTTGCACTGCTTTCCCCGGCCACCGGCCATTCTGCCGTCTGTGATTGGTTGCAATCAGCTGACATGCTGCCATTTAGGGTGAGGGCGCATCTAGCTGCAACCAATTACACGCGTTGGTGTGTGGCCAAAACAATCAATATTGAATTGTCGGCTCCAGAAAGGAAAAGCATGACCCAGAAAGAGTTTGCTGCCATGATACAGCCTCGGGTGAGTACACCACATGTGCTCCTACCCCCCTATCCCTTCCACAAACGTTTTTAATCTCTGGATTCTGGTCCCCATAGACTTATATGGGCACCAGAATCCGGAGTGGATCCAGATTTTTTTTTTAATCCAGCAGGGATCCGCCGATCACGGAGTTTGGTGGATTTGATCAGCCCTAATCTCAAGCTAGGGGAGACATTTGTATTTAGAAGCTGTTGCTGTAGACCCACAACAGTCTGTCAAAGGAGCTCTCAGTGGAAGAGAAAAATCACCACCATTAGGCTGAAAGAAAAAGAAGAATCCATCACAGAGATATCAGAAATGCAAGGATTGGCCAAACCAACAATTTGGTAAATTTGGCAAAAACGTGTGCACTAGTGAGCTTGGGAACTCAAAAAAGCCTAAAAGTCCATGTCCAAGACAATAGTGGTGGATAATCCAAGAATCCTTTTCATAGTGAAGAATAACCCCTTCATAGAATCTATCAAAGTTAAGAATGCTCTCTAACTAAGTAACTAAGTCTATCAAAGAGAAGACTTCAGAGAACAAATTCAAATACAGAGAACAAATTCACCACAAGATTCAAATAATTCATCAAACTTAAAAATAGAAATGCCCATTTAGCCAAAATAACAACTAAACAAGACAGCTAAGTTCTAGAAAAGCATTCTTTGGACAGATGGAACTAAGACCAACCTGTACCAGAATGATCATAAAAAGAAAGTATGGTGAAGGCTTGGAATGGCTCATGACAGTACATCCTCTGTAAAACATGGTGAAGATGGTGTGATAGCATAGGCATGCTTCTCTTCCAATAGCACTGGTTCACTAGTGTTGATAATGTGACTGTGGACAGAAGCATCCAGATGAATTCTGAAGTGTGAAGGGATATACTTGCTGCTCAGGCTCAGCCAAATGCAGCAAGGTTGATCAGACGGCACTTCACAGTACAGATGGATAATGACCTAAAACATAATGTAAATGCAACCCAGAAGTTTTCTAAGGCAAAAGAGTGGAATATTCTGCAATAGCCGACTTAATCATCAGATCCCAACCCCATCGGGCATGCACTTCACATGCTTAAAACAAAACCTAAGGCAGAAAAAACCACAAATACACAATAACTGAAGTCAGCTGCAGTAAAAGCCTGGAAAAGCATCACAAAAGAGGAAACCCAGCTTTTGATGACGTCCATGGTTCCCTGACTTCAGGCATTCATTGTCTGCAAAGGATTATTTTAAAATGATTAAAAATTAACTTTTTTTATGGTAAAGTTAATTTTGTCCAATTACTTTTGAGCCCCTACAATGAGGAGGCTTTATGGAAAAATGGTTGTAATTCCTAAATGTTTCACAGGATATTTTTGTTCAACACCTTATATTAAACCTGAAAATCTCCACTTCAATTGCAATTCACTTGTTTCATTTTAAACAAAAAATGATGGCATGCAGTGAAAATTCTTTCACTGTCCAAATAGTTCTGGACCTAACCATATATAATAAAAGCAATCAAACTACAATCAAATTACAAGTTTAATTTCCCTTAGAAGAATGAAAAAAGTAAAGATCTTTAAAAAGTTTAAAAAAAATGAAAACATAACAAAAAAGTTGAACTCACAAAAAATAAATTGAAAAAGTAAACATATTTAGTTTTGCCGTCTCAGCTAAAGTCCAAAAAAAAGTATCAAAATATACAACTATTCAACCTGCATGGTAAAAGTTGTGATTGATGTTGTTCTATCACCACACATCCATCACAAAAATATAATAAAAAGTGATGTATCTTTAATGGCACCGATACAAACTTCAGCTCACCATGTAATAAATAGAACCTCACAAAGCGCCATGGAAATTTAAAAAAAAAAAAAATGGTCTTACATAATGGTGACACAAACAAATTTTTCTTTTATAAAGTTCTGAGGTTTTTTTCAGTTATCAAAACTTACGAGTTTGGTACTGTTGTATTTATACTAACCTTAAAAATTATGTTGCCAGGTCATTTATAGCACATAATGAATGGTTTGAAAACGAAACAATAGCACAATGGCATTGTTTCCACTATTCCATATCGCTAGGAATTTTCTTTTCTATTTTTGAATACATTAAATGGTAAAATGAATGGAGTCACTCAAACCTACATCAAGTCCCACAAAAAAAGTCTCAAACCAATTCATAGGTCCTGCATGAGAGGCCACTTTTTTTTAAAAGCTACTAATCTATTTTGTGAAGAGATTGTATTGTAAAAATGACACCTTGCTAATAATGCTGTGAATTTAATATTTTTCAATAAAAACAGCATTATTTTCATGATCTAAATTTTAGACTAAATATTGAGATACTATATCATATTCTTCAAATGAACGTTCTGTACAAAAATATTAAAAATAACTTTAGGAAGATTAAATATTCAGTATGATAATCTGTTTCTGAAAAGAAGTTGTGATGTTTTACCTTTCTTTCTTTTCTTGAAATATCTTGAAGTATCTTGAAGCTCTGGATTTCAATTTCAGTTAAACCAGAACTACATTGCACAGGGTCACGTTCACTACTGTACAATAGATTTTAAGTAATGTGGAATGTTTCATCAATGACAGTAGTTTCCTTAAAGAAAAAGAAAAGCCAAAATTAAAAGTTTACTTTGTAACTTTCATTTCCCGTTTTACAATTCCTTGAATCTATGATGAAATATAATCATATGATTTCTATAATACTGTAATACAGTGTTCTTGAATATTCCTTTTGTACAGTATATTCCAAATGTCCCTTCAAGAGCAATTACATCCTAAATAAAAAATAAGGCTCTCTTAAATCTGTATACTCCCAAACTTATTTATAGATTCCCATTGACTTGATGGATGCCAGAAAAGTGTCCTATATGTATGACCGTATGTCTCACGCACCTAATGTCCTAACACACCTTTTCTAAAATACATACTGTGACAAAATGCAACAGCAAATGTCAGCACACCAAACTTAAAGAGAATCAGTCATTAGGATCAGGTATGATAAAATAAAGGTGCTATTCTACTGATTTATTACGTACAATTAGAATAGAAATCCATATTCAAATTGTTCTTTAATGGTCATTGGAATTTTAAGTGCATCAGTATGAGACAATGGATAGTGTTTTTGGCTCTGCGTCTAAGCTGACTCTGGTGTTAATATATTCTTATTGTTTAAACACTTACCAACATTGGACCTACTGGATATGTCATGATAGGATGCGCCTTAACGACAGATGACGTACCAAGTGAACACAATAAAAAATTAAATAAAAAACTTAGCAAAAACTATGTCTTTTCATCATACAGCTGAAAAAGTGTAATAAAACACAATAAAAAGTCATATAGAAATAAAAATAGTGCTGCTGAAAATGTCATCTTGTCCCCAAAAAACAAGCTGCCATACAGCTATATCAGCAAAATAATAAAAAACCTATAGCACTCAGAATGCCGCAATACAAAAACTATTTTATTCTAGAAAACTATTTTTATGATGTAAAACAATGTACATAGGGTATCGCTGTAATTATACTGGCCCAAAGGGTAAAACTGTCATCACTTTTATGACAGAGAATTTTGTAAAAAAAACAACCAAACAAAAAACTATTCCTGAATAGAAAGCAGAATAGAAAGCGATAAAAAAAATGATGTGGCCCAAAATGGTACCAATAAAAATTCCAACTCATTCCACAAAAAACAAGCCCTCCCATGACTCTGTCACCAGAAAAAACAATTGTAGCCTTCCAAAATTTAGTGAAACTTTTATTCATATAAAAACCCTGTTTTTATAGATAGTAGCCAAACCTAAAAAAAAGGACATAAACCTGGTTTAGCTGCAATTGTACTGACCTGAGGGATAAAGCTGCCTAATCACTTATAACGTATCGTGTAGGGTGTAGAAAAAATAAATAAAGTCAATTCTTCAACTGCTGTTGATTTCTTCATTTTGCCTCCCAAAGATCGAAGTATGGCACGACTCATATTTTTCCTGTGTTCTAAGCTGAGCGCTTACATTGGGGATTACATGTAAATCTCTGAAATATGTTATGGTCAGACAAATTGAAAATTCACTGTAATGAGGAAGAGGGAGTAACTTTGACCTCATGTCTGGCCTGTGGTCCAGCACTGATCATCTCATTATGCCTCTTATTAGACATGCACTAAAGTGCAGTCATCAATAGTTTTCTTCATCTTTGAAAAGACGGACACCACTGAACAGAGGTCAAACAGAGTCTGGTGTAACTCTGCTGCCTCATTAGTAAATAGATCCATTGGGGGTTTCACCTGAATCATGTATTTTGGAGATGGAGATGGAAACCCACGATGTAAGTGCTCAGCATAGAGCATGAACATGAACTGATCCAAAATGTTCTGTACCAAAATAGCCACCAAATAGCATTCAACTCAACCTATAAAGTCCCCACTCAGGTCCAGCATTTGTTAATGGAAATATAGGGGCCTCCATGTTACAGATAACACAAAGGCTCTGGAAAAACGCTATGACTTCCCCCTAAAAAAAAAATTCATCAAAATCTGCACTCCCAAATCTAAATGCCCCCCTCACTTTTGAGCCCCACAATGTACCTAAACCACATTTAATGTCCAAATGTTTGGCATGGTTGTAGTGAGGAGAGTCCACTTAATTTATGGGATGCAGGTTTCCAGAAGCACAAGCTTGGCACAATGTACGGGGCAAAACAATATACTGGGCAAGGCAAGGACTTATTTGCAATTTTTAATTCTACAACATTCAATGCATTTGACTCTATGGGTGTTTTCCAGAAACTAAAGCGAGCTTTACATGCTACGACATCGCTCAAGTGATCTCGTTGGGGTCACGGAATTTGTGATGCACATCCGGTCGCTTTAGCGATGCCGTTGCGTGTGACACCTATGAGCGATGTTGCATCGTCGCAAAAACATGCAAAATCGCTCATCGGTGACATGGGGGTCCATTCTCAAATATCGTTACTGCAGCAGTAACGAAGTTGTTCCTCGTTCCTGCGGCAGCACACTACGCTCTGTGTGACACCGCAGGAACCTGCGTCCCGGCCACAATGCGGAAGGAAGGAAGTGGGCGGGATGTTACGTCCCGCTCATCTCCGCCCCACCGCTTCTATTGGGCGGCGGTTCAGTGACGCTGCTGTGACGTCGCTGTGATGCTGAATGAACCGCCCCCTTAAAAAGGAGGCGGTTCGCCGGTCACAGCGACGTCGCAGGGAAGGTAAGTCCGTGTGACGGGTCCGAGCGATATTGTGCAACACGGGCAGCAATTGGCCTGTGTCGCACAACCGATGGGGGCGGGTACGCACACTGGCGATATCACTACACCCATAGATAAAATTCCAGAAGGGTATAATTTTCAAAATGTGATCACTTGTGGGGGTTTCTGTTGTTCTGGCCTGTAGGGTCTCTGCAAAGGGAGTCGGCAAACTATTTTAGGAAAATTTGTGCTCCAAAAATCAAATGGTGCTCCTTCCCTCCCAAGCACTGTGGTGCAGCCAAACAGTACTGTACAGTTACATGTGGGACATTGCCACATTCAGGAGAAAGTGTTAAACATATTATGAGGCTTTTTTTTACCTATCCCCATTGTGAAAATTGGAAATTTGGGGTTAATCAACATTTTAGTTGTAAAAATGTAGATATTTCTTCTTCCCCACCCAATAATATAAACATTTGTGACACACCTGTGGTGTCGATATGCTCACTGCACCCCTAGATTAATTAATTGAGGGGTGCAGTTTGTAAAATGGGGTCAATTGTATGGGGTTTCTGCTGTTCTGGCACCTCAGGGCTTTGCCAATGTGACATTGCACCCCCAAACCATTGCAACTAAATCTGAACTCCAATATGGCACTCCTTGCCTTTTTCACTTTGCACTGTGCCTCAAAAGTAGTTTTCGACTACATATGGTGTATTATCATACTTTGGAGAAATTGCTCAACAAATTACTTGGTCCATTATCTCTTCTTAGCCTACTAAAAATGAAAAATTTGAAGTTAAAGCAACGATTTTGTGGTTAAAAATGTATTTTTTCCTTTTTATGGCTCAATGTTATAAAATTATGTGACACACTTGGGGGATGAAGGTGATTACTAAACATCTAGGTAAATTCCTTGAGGGGTCTAGTTTCCAAAATAGAGTAACTTGTGGTCAAGCGCCACTGTTTAGGCACCTCAGCGGGTTTGCCAATGTGACATGGCACCCGCAAACCATTCAAACTAAATCTTAACTTAAATATGGCACATCTTCCCTTCTTCACTTTGAACAGTGCCGCAAAAGTAGTTTTTAACCACATATACAGTATTAGTGTACTTAGGAGAAATTGAATGATCCATTTTTTCATGTTACCCTTGTGAAAATGAAAAATTTGGGTTTAAAGCAACATGTTTGTGGTAAAAATGTATTTCTTCCTTTTCACGGCTCAATGGTATAAAATTCTGGGAAGCACCTGGGGTTCAAGGTGCTCACCAAACATCTAGATAATTTCATTGAGGGGACTAGTTTCCAAAATGTGGTTACATGTGGGGGAGCTCCACTGTTTAGGCATCTCAGGAGGACTCCAAACATGACATGGGGTCCACCAACGATTCCAGCCAATTTTGAATTCAAAAAGTCAAAAAGCGCTTCTTCCCTTCTGAGTCCTATCATGCTCCTAAACTGTATATTTCCACCACATATTAGGTATCAATGTACTCATAAGTAATTGCTCAATACATTTTATGGTACACTTTCTCCTATTCCCCTTGTAAAAATGAAACATTTGAGGTTAAACAACATTTTTGTGGTAAAAAAGTAGTGTATATTTTCATTTTCACGGCTCAATTTTATAAATTCTTTGAAGCACCTGGGGGTTCAATGTGCTCATCAAACATCTAGATAAGTTCCTTGAGGGGTTTAGCTTCAAAAATAGGGTCACTTGTGGGGGAGGTTTACTCGTTAGGCATATCAGGGGCTCTCCAAATGCAACATCGTGTCCACTATCTATTCCATGCAATTTTGTGCTTTAAAATTAATCTTTTTTTTTCTTCCTGTAAATTCTCTTGTTTACTTTAATAAAGAAAGATTAAACATAAAATTCAAATGGCGCTCCTTCCTCTCCAAACTCTGCCGTGAGGCCAAACAGTAAATTTTCACCCTATACTGGGTATCACTGTACTCAAAAGAAATTGCACAACAAATTGTATGGTGTACATTCTCTTGTTACCCTTGTGAAAATGCAAAATATGGACCTAAACTAACATTTTTGAACAATCCTACACAAATTGCAGCTAAGAGTGGTATTATTAGAGAAATAAAATAGATTTGAATTAGCCCTGAAAAGGACTTTTGGCTTAACATAGTAGAAGTAAGGTCTGTAGGGATAGAATCCCTACCCACATGCCTCTAATACACTATTCCTTCTCCACCAGCTTGTCCTACACTAAATGCAGATAAAAGCAGTATTATTATAGAATAGAAAAGACTTTTTATATTGCAGCAGCAACGTCTGTAATGCTAGAATCCCTGCCTACATATATTTAATACACTATCCCTTCTCCAGCAGCAACTAGCCCTACAGAAATTGTAGCTGCGAGCAGTATTATTAAAGAATAGAATAGTTTTTTTCTACATTGCAGCACCAAGAACCGTAAGGCTAGAATCACTCTAAAACACTATCCCTTCTCCAGCAGCTCTCCTTGCACTATTTCCGGGGTACATTGTGATGAGCATGGCAGCACTGAGTCTTATATAGACTCGATTACGCGATGCAGCTGACCAATTACAGTAATGCCAGTAGCCAATATGGTTATGGCATTACCGTGGTTGGTAGACAATCCTAAAAACAACCACAAACCATGTGGTGCGGGGACTCCAGTATTGCACCCGAGCACAAGGATACTCGTTCAAGTGCCGTGTGCCAAGCACTGTGATGCTCAATTGAGTACCGAGCCGTGCAGAGCATCACTAATATTTATTAATGATTTTATGAGATATCTGGCTTAGGGGCATAAAAATTCAAACTTCAAAAATGCTAAATTTTCACATTTTTGTTATAAAATTTTCTATATTTTCATAAGCAAAAATCCTATGGACCAATTTAACATAAAATACAATGTGTCACGAAAAAAAAACTCTCTTAGAATCACTGGGAAATATTGAAGCATTCCATAGTTATTACCTTATAGAGTAAGGTTAGAATTGTAAAATTTTGCCTAGTCTGGAGGGTGATGACAGACTTGGGGGTGAAGGGGTTAAAACTAGAAGAAAATGTTGTTGTCTAATCATGTGGATTCCAACTCTTATTTCTAAAATACTTTTTGAACCATGAAAGCAAAGAACTGATTGGTTACTGTTATATATAATCACTTCTTGCTTTGCACTAGTTTTGATATATTACTGTCAAATTGGTTAAAAATTTGCAAACAAACCATAACTATTTGTGCTTGCAGTTAATAGTTTCTCTGAAATTTTAACCATGCTTTAGCTAGAAAAACATTTTATTAACATCATTGGAAGCCATACATTATACAAAATTATTCTCTACGTGTATTTATTTTGCTACAGAAAAAAAACATCTCTAAGCATTGATAAGAATCCCATCAGTTCCACGTCCTGCATAGTGACTGAGTATTGTGTCTCCATGTAAAATGATAATTACTTCTTTAAAAGCTTTGAACATAAATCTTCCTATCGCTTGATTACTTCCACTGATTTAGACGTTTCACGGCAAATCATCCCTGGCACTGTTTCTGCAGAATTGAAGATAAATTATGCATTGGAACTTTATCTTACAATTACATTCCAGTTATTAAGCATTGCAATGAGGTGCCCTCAATCAACATGTGTCATTGGCCTGGTGTAAAACATATTATAGAGGCAGTGTGGTTCATGTAAGATAAGCAAACCAATCACGCAATTAACATGGAGATTATGGAACAAAGATATCTGGAACTGAAGACCAAGCAGAGTTCAAGGTAAGCTAGCAGAAGTATTTTTCATTTCTGATCTGCAATAAAAATGTTTACAAATAAAATAAAGTTACTACGTGATATTGTTGGACAAATAGATATAGGTAAGGGTAATAGCTTTCTAAATACAACTATATATATATAGGGGAGCCAGCACTGCCTATGAATAGCATGCAACAAATAAAAAGTGTAAAATTCACAAATTCATTCCTATTGTACTATAAATGCAAAATGAGATTTTTTAGCAAACAACTGATCAACAATTCGAGCCACCCCTGCCACGTCACGGCAAATTTCCATAGGGGGGGTCCTACTCTATATTATATAATTTACCTTTGTGCCATACGGCCTCCTAAATATTTTAATAAAAGCAGAACCATATAAAAGCAACACATATACTTCTCACATCTCAGAACTGCTACCATGTTGCAAAGACAGATAACTGTGAATAAAGGCAGTCCAGGTGCCAGCATAGGCAGCAAGACCACACATACCAGCACAATGTCAGAACTGGCCCTCACAGTGTCTGACCAGCAGCCATGGATAAAGGTGGAGCAGGTCCAAGCAAATGGTGCCTAATTAATGATGCCTGTGGAACAGGTTGAGGTAGCTGAATGTGAACAGCCTCCAACATTAGTTTTGATAGTAGCAGAATGAACTTGCAAGAAGTCACAGGTATATGTGTTGCTTTTATATGATCCTGTTTATTAAAATATTTAGGAGGCTGTATGGCACAATGATAAATTATATAATATAGAGTAGGACCCCCCTATTGAGACTTGCCGTGATATGGCAGGGGTGGCTTAAATTATTGATCAATTGTTTGCTAAAAATCTCATTTTTCTATATAGTACAGTAGGACTGAATCTGTGAATTTTGAACATTTGATTTGCTGCATAACATTCATAGGCAGTGCTGGCTCCCCCCTCTCTATAATGATATATATACAGTATATATATACATATATATATATATATATACATATATATATATATGTATATATATAAATATACATATATATTAAATAGCCTGCTCAGATCTACTTGATGAGAAAATACTGAATTACCTTCACAAATCAATCATTGCACTCTTAATTTTAGCTCTTGACAATACATTCTTCTTATGTCTCAGTGGTCATAATTAGAGTTGAGCGAGTACCTAACCCTTCGTACTCGCTATACTCATAACAAGTACTGTCTAATACTCGCGTATTCGTTTAGAATAGCGTGTGCAATGCAAGTCAATGGGGAAAAACTCGCAATGCAACGAGTAACCCGAATGCCATACTTTTCGTTCGAGTAGCAAATAGTACGGCATTCAGGTTACTCATTACATAACGAGTTTTTCCCATTGACTTGCATTGCACATGCTATTCAGAACGAATGCGCGAGTATTAGATAGTACTCATTATGAGTATAGTTAGGTACTCTTTCAACTCCAGTCATAATATGTGCAAATTATGACTATGCTTGCACATTAGCATGAAAAATAGCTCTCCTCAAGAAAGCAGGAAAACTGGCTCTGCAGCTAGCTATCAGTTAATATCTGACCATTTAAAGGGGTGCTTCAAAGCCCAAACTAATTTTAATTCTAAATATTGAATTATGCCAGAATCTAAACTATTTTCTAATATACTTCTATTAAAAATTCCCAATCCTTCATTACCTACACTATCTAACTGCTATTCTATTTTCCCTACTTACTTTTTGATGACGCTTCATTTGAGAATCTCAGTCCAGCCTCTGCCCTTTCCCTGAAATGTACCATCATCAGTGACACTTATTTCAAGGCCTGGGCTTTTCCCTAGACTGTCACTGTGTGATGTGCACAATGACAGCGCAATCTCTGTTTCCATCTCAGATAGGCAGTAATTAGCCAGCAAGAGAATGGTGAAAAAATTCTACTAAAATGCTGAACACATTGACATGCTCCTCCTTTAAAAAAATCAACATTTTTCCATATATCAGGAATAAAAAGAAATTTTGTGCACTTTTCTATAGAAAAAATCCCATTTGTAAGGAGTGGGATTCCTAGTCTGGTGAAATCTATACACAAAGTGCAAGGCCAAATTGAAAGGAGGGATTGCAATACATCCTGGAAAACATATAGAGGAAAGCCACAAAAATCCTTTTTTTCCCATTTGCAGGGAGTGGGACTCCTAACTTGGTAAAGCGTATGCACTATGCACAAGTGCTGCCAAAACTTATAAGAAGGACATCCAATACACCCTGGAACACATGTAGAGTAGTGTCTTAGAAAACGTTTTCATTTAGAAGGAGTGGGACTTCTTTGGCAAACAACAGGGACTCCTAGAGGCCACTACTCAGTGTAAAAGTGGCATAACAAGGGCCTTCAGACAACCAAACCCAATTTTGCTCTAGCTAAGATGGGTGGCAGTTACTTGGCATAGGGGACCCCCATATTATGATACCCAACGCTGATAAAGCATATGGCTACAGGCTACAGCCGTGTGCTTATCTTGGTTGTGTATCCAAACAAGTGCAACCCTATGTGTTTTTTTTTAATTATTTAAACAAATAATTTTTAAAAATGGCGTGCAGGTACGCCCAATTTTGATACCCAGCCATGATAACGCTGACAACTGGGGGCTGATATTCTCAGGCTGAGGAGGCCCATGGTTATTGGCTCCCCCAGACTAAACATAGCAGCCTGCAGATACCTAGAATTGTTGCATCCATTAGATGCGACAATCCCGGCACATTTCCTGACTCATTCCGACTGCCCTGGTACGATGGCAATTGGGGTAAGATAAAGGGTTAATAACAGCTAACAGCTGCCACTAAGCCCTAGGTTAGAAATGGGAGGCGTCTTTAAAATCCCCCATTACTAATATTGTAAGTGTAAAGAAATTAACACAGACACTGAAATAATCCTTTATTTGAAATAACATGCAAAGAGAAACCTCTTTCTCCAATTTATTAACCACCAAACACCCAGTTCCTAAGTAATTCCCACAAAGTACCCCAATGATCTCAGTTCTGCTACATACTGACGTTAAAGTGCGCAGACACAGAACATGAACGCAAGCTTAGGCTTCAGTCACAGACTGACTGAGCTGCAGCTGTGAGCAGTGTTGGCAATTAGTTTATCTGTGGTCACAACTGGAGATTCCCATGGTACCCCACCTTTGACTGCAGGTAAACTAACCTCAGGTGACCTCATTGAAGTCAGTGACCTCTCTTCAGGTGAACTCATGCAGTTCAATGAGCCAGCATCTCCTGGCAGAAAACCACAATTTTTGCCAAGAGATGCAGATATGGAGCCACTCACTCAGAATTTGAGCCCCACATTTAGTATGGGACTCCCCACAACCCCATAATCAGTATTATGGCCACCCCAAAATTACTGACATTAATAAAATAAACACTTCTCAACTTGTCCCATTTTCCCAGCGCACCACTCTGTGCAGTTTGGGTACTATTTAATTTAAAAATTATCCTCATCATGGCCATGTATTGAGTAGGAACAGGGAACTCTGGACTAATGGAGATGGTTTGTGCTCCTTATTTTTGTGGTGTTTTTTTCTGTGAGTACAGAGATCATGAACAATCACAGTCATTTCTAAATCCAGAAAAAGTTTAATCTTATGAGATGAGAAATGCAATTTTTAACTAGATATGTTACCAGGAGAATGAGTACTGTGGAAGAAGAGCACATTGGGTCTTATCCGATATAAAAATTAATTAAACAAGAAAAAGGAACTCACCTTTTGGGGTTGTGAAAGTCACAACAGTGTGTTCCTTTGTATGACCTGATGAAGGAGACGGATGTCTCTGAAATGCATAGACCTATACAAGCAATAAAGGAATAATTTTATTAATATTGAATGGAGTGTTAGCGCGGCATATACCTGATTTCCTCCTCTACTGGATTGACTAACTAGATATGTTAAAGATCCAAACCTATGCCCCACTATGGGATATATCAACTTATCATTTGAATAATTTTAAGAAACATATGGTTTTAGCATACTAATAAATTGGTAATAATAATTATTAAAGGGGTGTTCTGAAGGCAAAGTCATTATCCTCATAAGTGCCCATCTATATGATGCCATAGTCTAATCTATTTTCTAATATACTTGCTTTAAAAATTTTCTACCCTTCCCTCACTACTTTAACTGCTTTTATATATTTTTTTTCACTTTCTGACTGATGACGCTTTGTTTGAGGATCCCCAATGCATTCTAGGATACCAAACAAAACGTCATCATGGGGCAAAGTCCATAGTCATTACCACAGCCTTTGCCCCCTCATTGGAACAAAGCATCATCAGTGATGCTTATCTCAGGGGCTTCTTCATGCACGGTGTGCATTGTGCGCTGTGCACAGCGCTCACTCTGTTGCCGGCTTATATGAATAGTAAAAAGCTGACAACAAAGCAGTTTCAGAATAACCAGAAGAAAACAGGGACATCACCTGGGGGGGGGGTGCCGCTAGTATTGTGCATGCCGAGTATGATGGCATTGTTGCAGCTGATTACTATTTACTTATTCAGAAAAATAGATAACATACAAGAGAAGTCATTCCTTCATCATAAACTAGAAACGTTTTGTACTTTAGTGTTTTTTTTGAAGAGAACTTGGTTGGCAAAAAGCAGAAAGTTACTTCCTCTTGGAAAAAAAACAAAATAAACATCACTGTCATGCAGAAAATATAACCAAGGAATGATTATTTTCAGCACTAATAAAAACCTGTTTGCATCACATATGGTTTGTTTTGACTATACAGTGCTATTTTTCTATTGGCCCTTTTACTCTCAAGCCATTAATAAGCATTTTTTAAAGGAGACATAAGGGTGCTTTACACGCTGCGACATCGCTAGTGATTGCTAGCGATGTCCCGAGCAATAGCACCCGCCCCGTCGTTGGTGTGATATGTGGTGATCGCTGCCATAGCGAACAATATCGCTATGGCAGCGTCACACGCACATACCTGTTCTGCGACGTCGCTGGAGACACCGAACAATCCCTCCTTCAAGGGGGAGGTGCTTTTGGTATCACAGCAACATCACAAAATGGCCGTCCAATAGTAGCGGAGGGGCGGAGATGAGCGGCCGGAACATGCAGCCCACCTCCTTCCTTCCTCATTGCCGGTGGACACAGGTAAGGAGATGTTCGTCGTTCCTGCGGTGTCACACGTAGCAATGGGAACGACGAACAACCAGCGGCATGCACCAACAACGATATTATGAAAAGTAGCGATGTGTCAACAATCAACGATTTTTGATGTTTTTGCGATCGTTGATCGTCGCTCTTAGGTGTCACACTCTGCAATGTCGCTAACGACATGACCCCGACGATATATCGTTAGCGATGTCGCAGCATGTAAAGCGTAAAGCACCCTATATTACAGAAAAAATTCTAAAAAACTCCTGTAGCACCCAGGGATATGGGGTACTCGGTTCCGGACAGAGTCTCTATTGGGAATGTCACAGGGGTGGTCGTTACCCAGTCCCGTGCCCTGGGCTCTTTTTGTAATGGGGATATTTACAGAGGATTATTGGATAAAGTTTATACGGGACGCTACTTGCGGTGTTGCGGCTAAGTATAGGCAGCCGCCGCTGCAGAATGTCTGTACTGGGGCTGATGGTATTGGGAGCTAGTATGGTAGTCCCTTCGCGAGTAAGGTATTGCACCAGTGGGTGTATGGTGCAGTGGGCGTTGGAAGAAGGAGTGCAGACAGGTATTCAGTGCAACTGATTTACTCACTTGAGATGTTAACTGGTTGCCCGAGGCTGGCTGGTTTTGCCTCTAGGTCCCCTTCGTCCCAGTGCCAGTTTGGTGTTCTAGTACCTTCCTCCCCTTCACCTGTCACTGGTAAGTGGGTCCCCGTGGTATAGAACACTGGGGGTCTCCGTTCTGTGGTTTGTCCACTTCTGTCCGCCTGACGGTAGCGTGAACCCTGTGGGGTTGGAGTTTCTGGTCCTGTAAGAAGAAAGGATGTCCAGCTCTTCAGGCAAAGAATCACGTCTTTATTTCATCATGCAGACACAGAGAATGACATGACCAGCACTACGCGTTTCAGGTGAAAACACTCACCCTTAATCATGATTAAGGGTGAGTGTTTTCACCTGAAACGCGTAGTGCTGGTCATGTCATTCTCTGTGTCTGCATGATGAAATAAAGACGTGATTCTTTGCCTGAAGAGCTGGACATCCTTTCTTCTTACATTATACCGGGCCGTGGCAGTGCCTGTCCGCACTCCAGGACGGAATCGGGATTGAGCCTTTGCACGGTGAGCTGATTCACACAATTGAGTTTCTGGTTCTGTACCCGGTTCTCCCTTTGCTAATGAGTCTTTGGATTCTTTAGGGCCAGCAAGGTCCTTAATAGTCCCCTTGCTGTGCAGGTGTTAACAGGTCGGCTTGAAGCTCTTTCCTATCCTAGGGTCCTGTACCCCGTTGCTGCGTAGTTCCAGGAGTACTCCACCGGCAACCACTTCTCCCGGGTACCAGGCCACTGTTAACCTGAGTCAGGATGTCACTTTGCTTCCCCCTTCACACTCCTGCTGTCTGACACCTTCAACAGTTACTCTCATTCTGACTACTCTTCACAGTCTGCCCCTCCCACCTGGTCAACTAGTGGAGTGGAGTGGCTCCACCTCTAGGCGACCATCCACGGTCCCACCCTGGCTGGGTGCCATTGTATGGGGGATTGTTGGGGAAAACTGCGATTACCTGGGTTTTTGGTGTTACCAGCAATGGGTTTCTGGGTCCCTAAGGGGGGAGGCCCTGCATCCTGGTGGGGATGCAGAACCTTGTAGTACCTTGATGGCTTCAGGGGCGCTACACTTCCTGCGTACATAACCTTAGTAATTGCCTCACCTTAGGTGTAGACAAAACAATTTACAGTATAGGTAACACTAAACATCAATTGGTGCTGATTTGAAATAATATGTTATAAAATTCTTCATTTCACGTATTAGGCTGCATAGCTTAAGAGCATTGCGACTTTCCAAATTGTAATTAGAACAAAAAAAGGGTTAATCGGCTCACCAGTCGCAATAGGTAAGTATTGAGCCTTGGTGAATGTGCACGGACAACATCCTGGGCTCACTCCCAAGTACCAACAGTAAAACATCTCTTTATTGGTAAGCATTAAAATTCCATAAAACATTTTATGAATTTTTTTTATGGAATTTTAATGCTTACCAATAAAGAGATGTTTTAATTTATACAAATTTCCTCTTCCTCCTTACTGTAGGAGCTGGATTATTGCCTAAACCAACCAATTGGAGGGCACCACCTATGGAATCTAATTATCCAATAAATAAATCTGGAAAAAAGGGATCACCTCAGCACACCCAAATATGAGTATACCAAAAAGAGAAAAGTAGTGTGCAAAGATGAGGGATACACAAAGTACAAAAACGTTCTTTATTACATTTGAGACAACAGAAACCACATTTTTAAAAACAATTAAAAAGACGTAGCAGCCCCAATAAACATGTTTGATCCCTATAGGGAACAAAAATATCTCCTCCTTCCCGTACAGGAATATTCAAATATACAGATAAATGGCAATTAATGCTTTCAAAAAACGAACTCCCTTACGGACATTATATTATAGTCTAAAGAAAGTGCACACATGAACCCCATATGAGTTGGTAACATTATATAAAGAGATCTATAGTAAGTATAGGTAAAGCATAATAAGATGTTAATAAATGACAAAAATAATAAGCTGGTTATATTAAAAAAAGTAGTATTCCCAAATGTATAATAGGTGAATAAAGATTTGCACCTTCACCTATAGGGTTACAAATAGTAAATACAAATAGAAAGTCATTTATCCAGAAATAAACAATATACATCCCTGAAGAAAGAAGGCCACAGCCCAATAGATACTAGTAACAATAAGGCTATGTGCCCACGGGAGTTTGTACCTGCAGATATATCTGCAGGTACGGCCACAGGTTTCCCGCAGCTGTTCGCCGGAATCCGCAGCTATTTTTAGCTGCAGGATTCAGGTGAAATAGCTGCGGAAAACCTGCGGACATTCATGCGGATTACCTGCTGAAGTCCCGGCGCTATGTCCATAGTGGAGGGCCGGGATTTCCGCAGGTAATTCCGCAAAAATAATTGATATGCAATTACATGCGGCTGCGGGACATATTCCGCAGCCGCACGTATCCGTAGCATGGACACAGCACTCCCCATGTCCCATAGGATAACATGGGGAGTGTCTGTACATGCTGAAACCTGCAGATTTATCTGGAAAATCCTGAAAATCCGCGGATTTTCCGCAGATAAATCCGCAGGATTAATCTCCCGTGGGCACATAGCCTTAGTGTTCATGCGCACGTTGCGGTTTTTTTGCGTTTCTGCAGCGTTTTATGCTGCAGCGTCACATTGGCAAAATGCATGCGTTCTGCTTCCCCAGAAAAGTCTATGAGAATCATGCAAAATCCATGCACACGATGCTTTTTTAAACGCAGTGTTTTGATTGTCAAAACTTTGACAAAATCTTTGCGTTTAAAAAAGCAGCATATCAATTCTTTTGTCCGTTTTGGCAGCGTTATACACCCATTGAAATCAATGAGTTGTAGAAAAATGCTAACAAAATGCTAAGCAGTGCGTTTGCACTGCATTTTTGTTGCGATCCGCATGTTTTTTTAACATAACAAACGCAGGTCTTTCGGTCTCTATCTCTCTGTTGGTCTCTCCCTCCCACCCGCTCTGTCATACTCACTGATCCACGATCACCGGTGCGGCGCTGCACGGTGTTCACACTGGGGCGGCTTCTCTTTTGAAAATGCCGACCGCTCATTAATCCATCTCGTATTCCCTGCTTCCCCTGCCCACCGGCGCCTATGATTGGTTGCAGTCAGACACGCCCCCACGCTGAGTGACAGCTGTCTCACTGCAACCAATCACAGTCGCCGGTGGGTGTGTCTATATCGAGCAGTAAAAAAAAAAAATAATTAAAAAAAAAACGATGTGCGGTCGCCCCCAATTTGGATACCAGCCAAGGTAAAGCCACACGGTTGATGGCTGGTATTCTCAGGATGGGGAGCTCCACGTTATGGGGATCCCCCAGCCTAACAATATCACCCAGCAGCCACCCAGAATCGCCGCATCCATTAGATGCGACAGTCCCAGGACTCTACCCGGCTCATCCCGAATTGCCCTGGTGCAGTGGCAAATGGGGTAATAAGGAGTTAATGGCAGCAGCCCACAGCTGCCACTAAGTCCTAGGTTAATCATGGCAGGCGTCTCCCCGAGATACCTTCCATGATTAACCTGTAAGTTAAAGAAAATAAACACACACATCCAAAAAATACTTTACTTGTAATGAAAAACAAAAAACACCCTCTTTCACCACTTTATTAACCACTCAAAAACACCTACAGGTCCGACGTAATCCATGCAAGGTCCCACAACGCTGTCAGCTCTGCTACATAAGAAGCTGACAGGAGCGGCAGAAGAACACTGCCGCTCCTGTGAGCTCCATGCAGCAACTGAAGTGAGTCGCGCGATCAGCTGTGCTGTCAATGAGGTTACTCGTGGCCACCTCACTCAGGTGGAGGACTGCAGCTGTGGCCGCGAGTAACCTGCGTGAAAGCACAGCTGATGGGGCAGCTCACTGCGGTCACTCAGGGGATTTGCGATTACAGGTGAGTCCTTCACATGTGACCACAAATCAGGCTGCGACACAGAGAGAGAGGCGTGCAATGTCAGTGAACTCTGGTGAAGCTCTGACGTCACTGCTGTGGACTCCTGTGTCCTGGTACTGACCTTGGAGGTTCATCTAAGTTCATGAAAGCACACAGAGACAGAACCGCGGGATGACAATGAAGTTGGGTGAAGTTCATTCTCATCGCCAGGCTCTGTCTGTGTCTGCTGTCAGCGGGCATGTAGCATGGCTGAATTGCCGGGGGACCGCACTGACAAAAATGCATCCAAAACGCATGTAAAATGCATGCAAAATACATCCCAAATACAGTACATGCGTTTTGGATGCATTCTCTTTGTCAACACGCAGCATCAAGTCTGCAAAACGGTGCATTTATTTCTCCACTGCCCAGGAAGCAACGTGCGCATGAGCCCTTAAGGTCATGAGAGAATGCACCAAACATTGCAAGAAGTCGCTGAGAGGTGAAAGCAATTACCTGAAGCTGGATTTACCAAATGGAGATAGCCATAGCCATCAGGAAGGTAGGATGATATCAGTCCCCACACGTATCGTCGCCAGCAAGGGAAACTTCATCAGTGCAAATCTTTAATCACCTACTATACCTTTGGCAATACTACTTTTTTCAATATATCCAGCTTATTACATTTGTCATGTTTTATTCACATCTTATTATGCATTACCTATACTTACTATAGATCTCTTTATATATTGTTACCAACTCATATGGGGTTCATGTGTGCACTTTCTTTAGACTATATTATAATGTCTGGAAAGGAATTTGTTATTTCAAAGCATTAATTGACATTTATCTGTATATTTGAATATACAGTTAGGTCCAGAAATATTTGGACAGTGACACAATTTTTGCGAGTTGGGCTCTGCATGCCACCACATTGGATTTGAAATAAAACCTCTACAACAGAATTCAAGTGCAGATTGTAACGTTTAATTTGAAGGTTTGAACAAAAATATCTGATAGAAATTGTAGGAATTGTACACATTTCTTTACAAACACTCCACATTTTAGGAGGTCAAAAGTAATTGGACAAATAAACCAAACCCAAACAAAATATTTTTATTTTCAATATTTTGTTGCGAATCCTTTGGAGGCAATCACTGCCTTAAGTCTGGAACCCATGGACATCACCAAACGCTGGGTTTCCTCCTTCTTAATGCTTTGCCAGGCCTTTACAGCCGCAGCCTTCAGGTCTTGCTTGTTTGTGGGTCTTTCCGTCTTAAGTCTGGATTTGAGCAAGTGAAATGCATGCTCAATTGGGTTAAGATCTGGTGATTGACTTGGCCATTGCAGAATGTTCCACTTTTTTGCACTCATGAACTCCTGGGTAGCTTTGGCTGTATGCTTGGGGTCATTGTCCATCTGTACTATGAAGCGTCGTCCGATCAACTTTGCGGCATTTGGCTGAATCTGGACTGAAAGTATATCCTGGTACACTTCAGAATTCATCCGGCTACTCTTGTTTGCTGTTATGTCATAAATAAACATAAGTGACCCAGTGCCATTGAAAGCCATGCATGCCCATGCCATCACGTTGCCTCCACCATGTTTTACAGAGGATGTGGTGTGCCTTGGATCATGTGCCGTTCCCTTTCTTCTCCAAACTTTTTTCTTCCCATCATTCTGGTACAGGTTGATGTTTGTCTCATCTGTCCATAGAATACTTTTCCAGAACTGAGCTGGCTTCATGAGGTGTTTTTCAGCAAATTTAACTCTGGCCTGTCTATTTTTGGAATTGATGAATGGTTTGCATCTAGATGCTTTCATGGAGTCTTCTCTTTACTGTTGACTTAGAGACAGATACACCTACTTCACTGAGAGTGTTCTGGACTTCAGTTGATGTTGTGAACGGGTTCTTCTTCACCAAAGAAAGTATGCGGCGATCATCCACCACTGTTGTCATCCGTGGACGCCCAGGCCTTTTTGAGTTCCCAAACTCACCAGTCAATTCATTTTTGTTGATTTTGCTACTCCAAGCATGTCTGCTATCTCTCTGATGGATTTTTTCTTTTTTTCAGCCTCAAGATGTTCTGCTTCACCTCAATTGAGAGTTCCTTAGACCTCATGTTGTCTGGTCACAGCAACAGCTTCCAAATGCAAAACCACACACCTGTAATCAACCCCAGACCTTTTAACTACTTCATTGATTACAGGTTAACGAGGGAGACGCTTTCAGAGTTAATTGCAGCCCTTAGAGTCCCTTGTCCAATTACTTTTGGTCCCTTGAAAAAGAGGAGGCTATGCATTACAGAGCTATGATTCCTAAACCCTTTCTCCGATTTGGATGTGAAAACTCTCATATTGCAGCTGAGAGTGTGCACTTTCAGCCCATATTAAATATATAATTGTATTTCTGAACATGTTTTTGTAAACAGCTAAAATAACAAAACTTGTGTCACTGTCCAAATATTTCTGGACCTAACTGTAGCTGTACAGGAAAAAGGAGATATTTTTGTTCCCTATAGGGATGAAACATTGTTTATTGGGGCTGCTACGCCTTTTTAATTGTTTTTAAAAATGTGGTTTCTGTTGCCTCAAATAAATAATTTAATAAATTGTAAATAAAATGTAATAAAGACTGTTTTTGTACTTTGATATAGGTGCATCCCTCTGCTTTGCACACCACTTTTCTCTTTTTGGTATAGCTGGACTATTGCCTTTACTATTCCTAGTTTCCAAATTGTGCCTTTACTTGGCTCTATGAAGTTGAGTGCCAGCGATGACTTATTGTAGTCATTCAGTAGATCCAAAAATTCCACAGCAATCTCCAAATGTTATGATACTTCAACATGTTTAGTTGAACACAATCTCCATCGAGGCTCAAAATAATCAAAATTTAGATAAGTAAAGTTGAGGCTTAGCACCAAAATTTCTTGTCTAAAGCTACCGTCACACTAAGCAACATCGCTAGCAACATCGCTGCTGAGGCACAACTTGCTTGCGATGTTGCTGTGTGTGACATCCAGCAACAACCTGGCCCCTGCTGTGAGGTCGTTGGTTGTTGCTGAATGTCCTGGACCAGTTTTTTGCTGTTGCTCTCCCGCTGTGAAGCACACATCTCTGTGTGTGACAGCGACAGAGCAACAACTAAATGTGCAGTGAGCAGGGAGCCGGCTTCTTTGGACACTGGTAACCAATGTAAATATCAGGTAACCAAGAAGCCCTTTCCTTGGTTACCCTATATTTACCTTCGTTACCAGCGGCCGCTGCTCTCACGCGGCGAGTGCCGGCTCCCTGCTCCCTGCACACGTAGCTGGAGTACACATGGGGTAATTAACCTGATGTGTACTGTGGCTAGGAGTGCAGGGAACAGGGAGCCGGCACTGGCAGTGTGAGAACGGCGGACGCTGGTAACAAAGGTAAATATCGGGTAAACAAGGGAAGGGCTTCTTGGTTACCCGATGTTTACCGTGGTTACCAGCGTCCGCAGAAGCCGGCTCCCTGCTGCCTGCACACGTAGCAGAGTACACATCGAGTAATTAACCCAATGTGTACTGTGGCTAGGTGTGCAGGGAGCCAGCGCTAAGCGGTGTGCGCTGGTAACCAAGGTAAATATCGGGTTGGTTACCCGATATTTACCTTAGTTACCAAGCGCAGCATGCTACCACGTGTAGCGACGCTCCAGCGATCCCTGCCAGGTCAGGTTGCTGGTGGGATCGCTGGAGCATCGCTTTGTGTGACATCTCACCAGCGACCTCCTAGCAACTTACGAGCGATCCCTATCAGGTTGTATCGTTGTTGGGATCGCTGGTAAGTTGTTTAGTGTGACTGGGCCTTAAATGTGCAGGCAGCAGGGAGCCGGCTTCTGCGGACGCTGGTAACCAATGTAAATATTGGGTAACAAAGAAGCCCTTTCCTTGGTTACCCGATATTTACCTTCGTTACCAGCGTCCGCTGCTCTCAGCTGTCAGTGCCGGCTCCCTGCTCTCTGCACACATAGCTGGAGTACTGTGGTTAGGAGTGCAGGGAAAAGGGAGCCGGCACTGGCAGTGTGACGCTGGTAACGAAGGTAAATATCGGGTAACCAAGGGAAGGGCTTCTTGGTTACCCGCTGTTTACTGTGGTTACCAGCGTCCGCAGAAGCCGGCTCCCTGCTGTCTGCACACGTAGCAGAGTGCACATCGGGTAATTAACCCGATGTGTACTGTGGCTAGGTGTGCAGGGAGCCAGCGCTAAGCGGTGTGCGCTGGTAACCAAGGTAAATATCGAGGTGGTTACCCGATATTTACCTTAGTTACCAAGCGCAGCATGCTTCCACATGTAGCGACACTCCAGCGATCCCTGCCAGGTCAGGTTGCTGGTGGGATCGCTGGAGCGTCGCTTAGTGTGACATCTCACCAGCGACCTCTTAGCAACTTACCAGCGATCCCTATCAGGTTGTATCGTTGTTGGGATCGCTGGTAAGTTGTTTAGTGTGACTGGGCCTTTATTGCTAGTGGTGATCTATGCAATCGAGGTCCAAAGGTGACCTGCAAACTACAGGAACTTGAGTTTGTCAGTAAGAGCTACTTGGTCATCCCTGTATATGTGCATGCCTGTCTTTGAAATGTAAATCCATTGTAGTCTTATATCTGCTATCTATTAATACACAAATAAAATGTTAAGTACTCTGGGCTTGACATAATAGTATCTAGTCTCCTTCCAGTAGTTCAGAGTCAATTGCAAATAGAGCCTGTAAAAGGGAAAACTGGTAAAAATGCAGAATAAAAGTCAAATATTGGGCAAGGATGGTGCTATTCCTCATTTACACACAAATAACATCTTATTCTAAAAAGACATTTGAGAGTATAGTTCTCATTGAGTGTAAAGTCTCTGTAAATTTGATCAAAGATGAACAAAATTTTATTCCTAGAAAATAATATATATCTTTTGATTACCTCTTTCAAAACACATTATGGTTGAACAGATTCTTCATTGAATTATTTTTAGTATACTATATAAAAATTTTCCAGTCAATTACACTGTTTTATATATTTAAAATAAAAATTACTATGTATGTGACATTAATTCTACATTATGGGTATACTAAAATTGCACCTGACAGTATAGATAGATGACAATTTTTATACATGTAGATAGAAAAAGGACACAATACATTTACAAGAGCATCTCAATAAATTAGAATATTCTCATAAAGTTAATTTAATTCAGTAATTCAATACAAAAAAGGAAACACATATATTACGTTGAGTCATTATAAACAAATTGAGCTATTTCAAGTGTTTATTTCTGTTAATGTTGATGATTATAGCTGACAGCCAATGGAAACCCAAAATATCTTCAAAATATCAATATCTCAGAAAAGTACAATAATTACCACAAAACACATGCAAAGGCTTCCTAAACATTTAAAATGGTCCCTTAGTCTGGTTCAGTAGGCTACACAATCATGGGGAAGACTGCTGACTTGACAGATGTCCAGAAGGCAGTCATTGATACACTCCACAAGGAGGGTAAGCCGCAAAAGGTCATTATTAAAGAAGCTGGCTGTTCACAGAGTGCTGTATTCAAGCATATTAATTGAAGGTTGAGTGGAAGGAAAAACTATGGTAGAAAGAGATGTACAAGCAATTGGGATAACCGTAGCCTTGTTAGGATTGTTAAGAAAAAGCAATTCAAAAATGTTGGGGAGATTCACAAGGAGTGGACTGCTGCTGGAGTCAGTGCTTCAAGAGCCACCACATCTGAACGTATCCAGGACATGGGTTACAACTGTCGCATTCCTTGTGTCAAGGCAATCATAATCCATAGACAACGCCAGAAGCATCTTACCTGGGCCAAGGAGAAAAAGAACTGTACTGTTGCTCAGTGGTCCAAGGTGTTGTTTTTAAATAAAAGTAAATTTTGCATTTCATTTGAAAATCAAGGAACCAGAGTCTGGAGGAAGAGTGGAGAGGCCAAGCTGCTTGAGGTCTAGTTTGAAGTTTCCACAATCAGCGATGGTTTGGGGAGCCACGTCATCTGCTGGTGTAGGTCCACTGTGTTTTATCAAGACCAAAATCAGTGCAGCCGTGTACCAGGAAATTTTAGAACACTTCATGCTTCTCTCTGCCGACAAGCTTTTTGGAGATTTAAATTTAATTTTCCAGCAGGACTTGGCACCTGTCCACACTGCCAAAAGTACCAATACCTGATTTAATAACCACAGTATCATTGTGCTTGATTGGCCAGAAAATTTTCCTGACCTAAACCCCATAGAGAATCTATGGGGTATTGTTAGGAGGAAGATCAGAGACACCAGACTAGAGTTGAACGCAATTCGTGGTTCGTGGTTCTCCAGTTCGCGGTTCGAGTGATTTTGGGGGCTGTTCTAGATCAAACTAGAGCTCGAGCTTTTTGCTAAAGCTCGATAGTTCTAGTTACGTTCGAGAACTGTTCTAGAAGCAAAAAGCCAAGCTAATTACTAGCTGGCTTTCCGCTGTAATAGTGAAAGTCACTCTGTGACTCACACTATTATGAAATTTCAGCGTATAGTGTGCAGGAACAGCGCATTCAGATCACTGCTGTTGGGATAATGGTGATCGCCATTTTTTTTTTCCTTGTCTCACTTCCCTAAGTGCGCGCGTGTAGTGGGGCGGGCCAGCATGTCAGCCAATCCCAGACACACACACAGCTAAGTGGACTTTTAGCCAGAGAAGCAATGGCATGTGTGATAGGATGTCCATGTCACATGTCCCTGCATTATAAAAACGGGTATCTGCCCGTCCAGACGCCATTATCTGCCTTCTGCGTCTGGGTGTCAGTCACCGCTGGCGTAGCTCCTGTCTCCGATACTGCTGTGTACGCTCTACACACAGCGCTATACAGAATAGGGATAGAAGTTTCTATTAGCCCTTGTAAGGGCTAAGTCCAGCAGGCTCAGAGCCATAGGTGACAGTCAGGTCCGTGGAAACAGATTTTAACAGCTACAGAAGATACCAGCGTCTGTGTAGCTAAGCTCAGGGATTTCCTCGCTGCATTTCCCCATTAGGAGGGATAGAAAGTGAGGCTTCCTTTCCTGTACACTGACCCACAACCCTGCCACTGTACCCTCCTGCCATTTGCACACTCAAGCTCATTGTTACTAAGCCATTATACTAGCAAACACTGAGTAAACTTAGTGGCATCCTAAAAGTGGCTGTTGGACTTCCATTAGTGTCCCACTGGTGCAAAGCTATTTGCAGCACCTCTGCATTGCACACTGAAACTCATTGTTACTAACCCATTATACTAGCAAACACTGAGGAAACTTAGTGGCACCCTAAAAGTGGCTGTTGGACTTCCATTATTGTCCCACTGGTGCAAAGCTATTTGCAGCACCACTGCATTGCACACTGAAACTCATTGTTACTAAGTCATTATACTAGCAAACACTGAGTAAACTTAGTGGCATCCTAAAAGTGGCTGTTGGACTTCCATTAGTGTCCCACTGGTGCAAATCTATTTGCAGAACCTCTGCATTGCACACTGAAACTCATTGTTGCTAAGCCATTATACTAGCAAACACTGAGTAAACTTAGTGGCATCCTAAAAGTGACTGTTGGACTTCCATTATTGTCCCACTGGTGCAAAGCTATTTGCAGCACCACTGCATTGCACACTGAAACTCATTGTTACTAAGCGATTATACTAGCAAACACTGAGTAAACTTGGTGGCATCCTAAAAGTGGCTGTTGGACTTCCATTAGTGTCCCACTGGTACAAATCTATTTGCAGCACCTCTGCATTGCACACTCAAACTCATTGTTACTAAGCCATTCTAATAGCAAACTATGCTGCCAGTTTAAGAGCCGTAGTTGCATTGTCAGGGATAGTTATTGTTGTTTATTTTGCTGGTAATAAAGATAGACCACCGCTGCAATCTACACCACCTCTCAATTTTTACTACCACATTTTAAGTGCCCAATCTTGTCGCAATCAAAATGAGTGGCAAAATGACAGATGCTGGTGGAAAGTGAAGAGGTGCGTTGGAAAAGGAAAAAAAGGGTTTGTCCGTGGGAAGGTGGCAAAGCTCCATTAACATCTGCTGAAGATAGACCATCTTCCAGCAAAAGTAAGATGTATACTACTTACCGTGGACAATCCGATGTACTCCCTTTTTTACGGACACGAACAACTGGAACAAAGGTAGATGATGGCCAAAATAAGAAAATGCTTGAATGGATCTCAAGTGGTCCAACAAGTGCTCTCTCCGCAACCACAACTACCGCATCCAAAAAACACCAGTCCTCCGAGTTGTCATCCCAATCACACTTGCTTTCTCCCAGCTCTGAAGTCTCCATCCGCCCTGCACAGTATGGTGGAACTGAGATGGCTGAGTCTGCCGAGCTGTTCAGTCAAACTATAGCATGGGAATCAGAGGTGTGCTTCCAAGCTGCAGTGAGTACAGCCCAGGAAATGGTCTGCAGTGATGCCCAGAACCTTTGTGACTCTGATTCAGGCCATGAGGACCAAGTTTCTGAGTATAATGTTGACCCTTATTCACAAACTGTAACACCTGTTGTTATAGGCAATGAGGAACATACTGATGACGATGAGACGCAGATACCAGATTGGGATGAAAACATAAATATTCGATCAGGGCAAGAAGAGGCTCGGTCTGAGGGTGAGGGGAGTGCACACATAACAATTGATGAGGAAGTTCTAGATCCCACCTACTGTCAACCCACAGTCAGGCACTCGAGGAAGTCAACACCAACAGATGCGGTGGAGGAGGATGCAACTGACGACGAAGTTACCTTGCGCCTTCCTGGACAGAGTCGGAGTACTGGTAGCACGTCTACAGCTGCATCCTCAGCCACCACATTGCCTCTGAGCACTAGTCGGGGTTTATCAGCAGATCGCATGCCCTCTAAGCCTTGCCTAGCCTGGTTCTTTTTTGACATAGCGAAAGATCGCCCAAATTATTTGATATGTAAAATTTGTCGTGATTCTGTTAGTAGAGGGCAAAACCTCAGCAGTTTGACAACTTCTTCCATGAATCGTCACATGAATAAATATCATATGTCCCAGTGGGAAGCTCACCGTGTTGTAATGCGGCCTAGCGGAGCGAACCATCCTCCGCCTACCCCTTCCAGTGCATCCGCGCGCTCTTCATCTTCTAGGACTGTGGGGACAGCTGTCACACCTGGTTTTCCACGCACAACTTCCACCACTGTAACCGCAACAGGCAGTATGCTTGGTAGGTCATCAGTTGGTTTGGAAGGGGAAACAAGTGCGTGTGTACAGCTCTCTCAGACATCGATAGCACTAACGTTGAATGAAGGCAACATCATGTCTACGCCTGCACTTTTCTCACAAACCTGCATTTTTCCAGGGACACCCTACTCAACACTGTTTACACACAGCAGACAGATCTCTGTCCCTCAGATGTGGACAAATAAAAGGCCATTTCCTGCGACCCATGACAAAGCTAAGAGGTTGACTTTATCCCTCTGTAAGCTCTTGGCTACCGAAATGCTGCCTTTCCGCCTGGTGGACACACAGGATTTTAGAGACCTTATGTCTGTCGCTGTGCCCCAGTACCAGATGCCCAGTCGCCACTACTTCTCTAAGAAAGGTGTGCCTGCGCTACACCAGCATGTCTCACACAACATCACCGCTTCCTTGAGAAACTCTTTGTGTGAACGTTTGCATTTCACCACCGATACTTGGACCAGTAAACATGGACAGGGACGTTACATGTCGCTGACTGGGCACTGGGTAACTATGGTAATAGATGGTGAAGGGTCTGCTGCACAAGTCTTGCCGTCCCCACGACTTGTGTGTCAATCCTCTGTCTGTCCAAGTTCCGCCATTGCTTCTCCCTCCTCCACCTCGTCTGGGTACTCCACCTCCGCCCCAAGCCTGCCTGGTCAGGCCACCAGCTTTCTAACTGCGCAGAAGGAATCACGCACCCCTCATTACTATTCTGGCAGCAGACCGCAATGGCATCAGGCAGTCTTTAGCTTGAAATGTCTTGGAAATAAGAGTCACACAGCGGCTGAGTTGTGGGCAGCTCTGGAGACTGAGTTTGGTAAATGGTTGTCTCCACTCAACCTGCTGCCTGGTAAGGCCGTGTGCGACAATGCTGCAAACCTGGGTGCAGCCCTTTGCCTGGGCAAGGTGACACACGTGCCTTGTATGGCTCACGTGTTGAACCTTGTTGTCCAGCAATTTTTAACACACTATCCCGGCCTAGATGGCCTTCTGAATAGGGCACGAAAACTGTCTGCTCACTTCCGCCGTTCAACCACCACTGCTGAGTGACTTGCATCACTCCAGAAGTCTTTCGGCCTGCCGGTTCATCACCTGAAATGCGATGTGCCGACACGCTGGAATTCGACTCTCCACATGTTACAGCGACTGTGGCAGCACCGTCGAGCCCTGGTGCAATACGTCATGACGTATAGCCTGGGCCAACGAGATGCAGAGGTAGGGCAGATCTCCCTGATGGAGTGGTCTCAGATCAAGGACCTATGCATCCTTCTGCACAGTTTCGACATGGCGACGAATATGTTTAGCGCTGACAATGCCATTATCAGCATGACAATTCCAGTCATTTACATGCTGGAGCACATGCTAAACACTATTCGGAGTCAGGGGGTGGGACAACAGGAAGGGGAGGAACTACAGGAGGATTCATATGCGCAAGAGACAACAACATCAACAAGGTCCAGACGTTCATCATCACCAACGCGGCAGGCATGGGACCATGGGGGACAGGGATCAACAAGGGCGCATGGTAGCAGGCGAAATGTTGAGGAAGATGCAGGAGAACATGAAGAAATGGAGGACGAACTGTCCATGGAGATGGAAGACTCAGCGGATGAGGGAGACCTTGGTCAAATTTCAGTTGAAAGAGGTTGGGGGGAGATTTCAGAGGAAGAAAGAACGGTTAGCACCTCTATGCCACAAACACAGTGTGGACTTGGTCCGCATGGCTGCGCAAGACACATGAGCGCCTTCTTGCTGCACTACCTCCAACATGACCCTCGTATTGTCAAAATTAGAAGTGATGATGACTACTGGCTTGCCACACTATTAGATCCCCAGTACAAGTCCAAATTTTGTGACATAATTCCAGCCATAGAAAGGGACGCACGTATGCAGGAGTATCAGCAAAAGCTGTTACTCGATCTTAGCTCGGCTTTTCCACCAAACAACCCTGGTGAAGGTAGGGAATCTCCCAGTTAAAACTTGACAAACATGGGACGGTCTCGTCATCTTCAACAGTCTACCCATACCAGCAGCACCGTATGTGGTGCTGGTAACAGCAATTTTATTGAATGTTTTCATAATTTTTTTAGACCATCCTTTGCAAGGCCACCAGAGACAACAAGTCTGACACATAGTCAACGGCTGGAGAGGATGATACAGGAGTATCTCCAAATGAACATCGATGCCATGACTTTACAAATGGAGCCTTGCTCATTTTGGGCTTCAAATCGTGAAAAATGGCCAGAGCTCTCAACTTACGCCTTGGAGATCTTGTCGTGTCCAGCTGCCAGCGTTGTCTCTGAACGTGTCTTCAGTGCTGCTGGGTGTGTGCTGACAGATAAGCGCACGCGTCTGTCCAGTGACAATGTGGACAGACTAACGTTCATCAAAATGAACAAGTCATGAATCCACAAGGAATTTACTACCCCTGTGTCATCCTGGGGAGAGTAAATGCTTGTGGATTTTTAATGTTCTTGATGCAAATCTAGCTGTGAAGTGTACAACTGGGGCACAAGTGCTGCCACTGAATGGGTGGGTGTGTGTGGGGCACAATTTTTGGAAAAAAAGGGAGACTCCGCTTGGAGTAACCCTTGCTTACATTGTTTTTAAAAATGATTCAAGATGCACAGAGCTGGGATCAGGAAAGACTTTGCCACCTACCCCGGTGTCATCCTGGGAACGGTTAAGTATGGCGTATTTTTGAATGTGCTTGATGCAAATCTAGCTGTGAAGTGTACAACTGGGGCACAAGTGCTGCCACTGAATGGGTGGGTGTGTGTGGGGCCCAATTTTCGGAAAAAAGGAAGACTCCGCTTGGAGTAACCCTTGCTTACATTGTTTTTAAAAATGATCCAAGATGAACAGAGCTGGGATCAGGAAAGACTTTGCTACCTACCCCGGTGTCATCTTGGGAACGGTTAAGTATGGCGTATTTTTGAATGTGCTTGATGCAAATCTTGCTGTGAAGTGTACAACTGGGGCACAAGTGCTGCCACTGATGGGTGTGTGTGTGGCCCAATTTTTGGGAAAAAGGGAGACTCCGCTTGGAGTAACCTTGCGGTAATTTACATGATTTTAGAAGGGCATGCCATGCCTTTATCTGTGTCTCCTCCTCTTTTTCCTTGTCCAGCTCTTTTGTTTTCGCATGAGTATATGTCCTTGTCACTTTCCCATGTGTTTGTGTTGTGTTGTGAGTTGTTTGTCACCTTTTGGACACCTTTGAGGGTGTTTTCTAGGTGTTTTTATGTGTTTGTGATTGCCTCCCATTGTTTCCTATGCGGTTCGAGTGGTTCGCCGAACCGAACTCAAACGAGAGCTCCGTTCGGCGAACCGAACTCGAGCCGAACCACGGCCGGTTCGCTCATCTCTACACCAGACCTAACAATGCAGAAAAGCTGAAGGTTGCTATTAACCCCTTAACGACCGCGGGCCGTAAAATTACGTCCTTGCAGTAATAATGTTACTGCGTGCGGTCTGCCGGCAGCATCATGCTGCGATCGGCAGACATCTCAGCTGATTTTCACAGCTGAGATATGTGCCTGCTAGGCACGAGCAGAATCGTTATCTGCTCGTGCCTTTTAACCCCTTATATGGCGCTGTCAATATGTGACAGCACCATTATAAGCGCGATCGCGGTAAAGTTTTACTTACCGCCCGTTACCGGAAGTCACGTGACGCGATCACGTGACTTCCGATAGTTGTCATGGTAGCACAGGGTCATGTGATGACTCCTGTACTACACCTGACTTGCTTTCACTTTCGCTGTGCCAGCGGCACAGCAAAAGAGAAAGAGAGCGTATCTGCTGTTTACAGCCTTGTAGCTGTGATCAGCAGATACTGCAGAGCGATCGGATTGCTGATCGCAATAGCCCCCTAGGGGGACTAGTAAAATAAAAAAAAAAAGTTAAAAAAAAAGTTTTAACAAATTAAAAAAAAAACGAAAAAACCTAAAAGTTCAAATCACCCCCCATTCGCCCCATTGAAAATTAAAGGGTTAAAAACATAAAAAATATACACACATTTGGAATCGCCGCGTTCAGAAACGCCCGATCTATCAAAATATAAAATCAATTAATCTGATCAGTATATGGCGTAGCGGCAAAAAAATTCCAAACGCCAAAACGACGTTTTTTTGTCGCCACAACTTTTGAGCAAAATGCAATAAGAGGCGATCAAAATGTAGCATCTGCGCAAAAATGATACCGTTAAAAACGTCAGCTCGAGACGCAAAAAATAAGCTGTCATTGAGCCATAGATCCCGAAAAATGAGAACGCTACGGGTCACGGAATATGGCGTAAAACGTGTGCCACGTTTTTCGTACAAACTTCCGTTTTTTTTTAACCCCTTATATAAAAGTAAACCTATACATGTTTGGTGTCTACGAACTCGCACTGATCTGAGGCATCACACCCACACATCAGTTTTACCATATAGTGAACACCGTGAATAAAATATCTCAAAAACCATAGTGCTATCGCACTTTTTTTGCAATTTTTCTGCATTTGGAATTTTTTTCCCGTTTTCCAGTACACTATATGGTAAAACTGATGATTTCATTTAAAAGTACAGCTCGTTCCGCAAAAAATGAGCCCTCACATGACCATATTGACTGAAAAATAAAAAAGTTACGTCTCTCAGAAAAATAATGGTGAAAAAAAAAAACGGAAAGCGAAAAATCGGCCTGTCGTGAAGGGGTTAATGCAACCTGGGCTTTCATAACACCTCAGCAGTGTCACAGGCTGATCGCCTCCATGACACGCCGCATTGATGCAGTAATTCATGCAAAAAGAGCCCCGACCAAGTATTGAGCGCATTTACTGTACTGACTTTTCAGTAGGCACCAACATTTCTGAGTTTAAAATCATTTTTTCAATTGGTCTAATATAATATTCTAATTTTCTGAGATAATGACTTTTGGGTTTTCATTGGCTGTAACCATAATCATCAACATTAACAGAAATAAACACCTGAAATAGATCACTCTGTGTGTAATGACTCTATATAATACATGTGTTTCCCTTTTTCTATTGAATTACTGAAATAAATTAACTTGTTGATGAGATTCTAATTTATTGAGATGCACTTGTATATGTGTATGGATAGAACTACCAAAAGTTAAATTAGTTCCATTTTAACTCTATAATAATGAAACCACTTGGACTAGAATCTTTTCCTGCTCCATGATGTATATATCCATTGTGAGTATGATTTAATTCTATTTTCTTTCCAAATATAAAATTCATGCTGGTTTTGCAGCAGCAGGAGTCAGGCTGGCACACATACCCAAGTACCTGCTGAAACTGCAAGGATCAGTAAAAACACACATTCTTACAGTTTATCCTCTTGGATGCAATATGGTCCACAGTGACCATGACAGCTACATGCTTAGATGAAGGAAGGGGGCAACCCCTATAAACGCATTGACCTTCACCCAAAATGCTAGTAACACTGGTCAAAAAAAAATGTATCTGGTTTCAAAATGGGTGGTTTTAACTAAATTTGGGGTGCTGATTTCAGTGGAAAAGTCGGATTCTTTCTATCATGTCACATTTAATAGATATATAGAATTTTAAGAAAGATGATAAGAAGCTATTAGGCCTACTTAAAAACTATACTATCAATGTCATAAAGTCGTAATGATGACTCATAAAGTCATAATAATAGCAATAGCACTTAAATGATACACTTTCAGCTTAATTGCTATCAAAATCCAAATTGTAATGTCATGTTTTTTTGGGGCAAAATGGGCTGATGAGGCTTTCCTTTTGTATGCAGTCTCATCGGTCTCCCTACACAACATTCAGCAGTAGTTGCCCATCATTGACATTCTACAGCCCATTTCTTTGTAGTTTTTGCAATAACTCATTGACTATGGAAACATAGTCATCATCTTTATTGTTACCCAAGAAGCCATCAATTGCTTTGAAGGAGGACCAAGCAGATGACTCATGCTTCTTGAGTTTTGACTCGAAAGTTTCATCTTTTAGCAATTTCCTGATTTGGGGTCCAATGAATATACCTTCTTTTAACTTAGCTGCACTCAATTTTGGAAACATAGCAACTAAATGATTGGAAGCCTGACCCTCTTTATCAAGAGCTTTTATAAAGTTCTTGATCAACCCCAGCTTTATATGTAGAGGAGGCAGAATTATTTTGCTTGGATCAACCAGTGGAATATATTTGACATTTTCTTTTCCAGGAATGTACAATTTCCTCTTAGGCTATTCCTTGACTATGTAGTGGTTTTTGGTGTCTCGGCTGTCTCAAAGACACAAAAACCAGCAGAATTTAGTAAAACCACCCTGTAAACCTAAAAGCAAAGCAACAACTTTTAAATCACAGCAAATCTGCCATTCATGATCTTTATATTTCACAGTTTTGTTTGCTTTTGTTATATACTTTCCACACAAAAAGCAGACGTTATCAGGATGGTTTACGCAACGACGACGATGTTGAGCACTTACCATTTTGCTATTTCCCTGTAATTAAATAAGACAAGAATTTTAAAAGGGTCTCACCAATGCTAAGAAATACACCAGAACTCTATGATTGCACATTTATATACCGTTCAGACATTTCACTCATTCCCAAGCTTTACATATCATTGCGCAATACCATTTCATTGAGCAATACCACGGACGCCCGCTAAATCACATTATGCAATATCAATCATATAGGACGACTGCCCTCTAATTAATTTTTCTAGCTTTTTACACTTGCTATTACACCAAAATGAATACTATCACATGTAGAGATGAGCGATGTTCGAGGCTCGAGGTTCGCCAATTTCATGTTTGAGTGATTTTGGGGGGTGTTCGAGACGTTCGACAAACTCGAGCCTTTTGCTAAAAGTTCGGGAGTTCAAGTTACGTTTGAGAACCGTTCGAGCACTAAAAGCATGGCTTTTCACAAGAAATAAGTGCGCACCTTTCGTATCTGTATGCGTCCTGCGTCCCAAGCACAATCCCTCTCTCTTTCCTACTCACCGATCACGGGCATCTCGCTGCACGGCTGTCACAAATCTCCAGCGGCATTTCCTCTTTTGAAAATGGCTGCCGCTTCATTATCATTTAGTTATTCTGTGCTTTCCCCACCCACCGGCGCCCATGATTGGTTGCAGTCAGACACGTCCCCACGCTGAGTGACAGCTGTCTCACTGCAACCAATCACAGCCGCTGGCGGGCGGCTGTAAATCGTGCAGTAAAATAAATAAATAAATAATAAAAAAATAAATAAAAAAAAAATGTGGTTCCCCCCATATTTGATACCAGCCAGGATAATGCCACACGGCTGGAGGATGGTATTGTCAGGATGGGGAGCGCCACATTATGGGGAGCCCACCACCCTAACAATATCACCCAGCAGCCGCCCGGAATTGTCGCATCCATTAGATGCGACAGTCCCGGGACTCCACCCAGCTCATCCCGAATTGCCCTGGTGCGGTTGCAATCGGGGTAATAAAAGGTTAATCATGAAAAGCGTCTCCCCAAGATACCTTCCATTATCAACCTGAAAGTGAAAGTAAAGAAACAAACAGCGAAAAATCCTTTATTTGGAATAAAAGACAAAAAACACCTCATTTACCTTTTTATTAAAATCCCCAAACAACAATCCAGGTCTGAAGTAGAGATGAGCGAACCGGTCCCGGTTCGGCTCGAGTTCGGTTCGCCGAACGGAGGTCTCATTCGAGTTCGGTTCATCGAACGTTCGACGAACCGAACTCGAACTGCATAGGAAAAAATGGCAGGCAATCACAAACACATAAAAACACCTAGAAAACACCCTCAAAGGTGTCCAAAAGGTGACAAACAACTCACAACACAACACAAACACATGGCAAAGTGACAAGGACATATACTCATGTGAAACCAAAAGAGCTGGACAAGGAAAAAGAGGAGGAGACACAGATATTGGCATGGCACGCCCTTTTAAAATCATGTAAAACAGCGCAAGGTGACTCCAAGCGGAGTCTCTCTTTTTTTCCAAAAATTTTGCCCCACACACACCCACCTATTCAGTGGCAGGACTTGTGCCCTAGTTGTACACTTCACAGCTAGATTTGCATCAAGCACATTAAAAAATATGCCATACTTAACCGTCCCCAGGATGACACCGGGGTAGGTAGCAAGCAAAGTCTTTCCTGATCCCAGCTCTGTTCATCTTGGATCATTTTTAAAAAACACAGCAAGCAAGGGTTACTCCAAGCGGAGTCTCCCTTTTTTTCCAAAAATTGTGCCCCACACACACCCACCCATTCAGTGGCAGCACTTGTGCCCTAGTTGTACACTTCACAGCTAGATTTGCATCAAGCACATTCAAAAATACGCCATACTTAACCGTCCCCAGGATGACACCGGGGTAGGTAGCAAAGTCTTTCCTGATCCCAGCTCTTTTCATCTTGGATCATTTTTCAAAAAAACACAGCAAGCAAGGGTTACAAAAAGCGGAGTCTCCCTTTTTTTCCAGAAAATTGTGCCCCACACACACCCATCCATTCAGTGGCAGCACTTGTGCCCTAGTTGTACACTTCACAGCTAGATTTGCATCAAGCACATTAAAAAATACGCCATACTTAACCGTCCCCAGGATGACACCGGGGTAGGTAGCAAAGTCTTTCCTGATCCCAGCTCTGTTCATCTTGGATCATTTTTAAAAAACACAGCAAGCAAGGGTTACTCCAAGCGGAGTCTACCTTTTTTTCCAAAAATTGTGCCCCACACACACCCACCCATTCAGTGGCAGCACTTGTGCCCTAGTTGAACACTTCACAGCTAGATTTGCATCAAGCACATTAAAAAATACGCCATACTTAACCGTCCCCAGGATGACACCGGGGTAGGTAGCAAAGTCTTTCCTGATCCCAGCTCTGTTCATCTTGGATCATTTTTAAAAAACACAGCAAGCAAGGGATATTCCAAGCGGAGTCTCCCTTTTTTTCCAAAAATTATGCCCCACACACACCCACCCATTCAGTGGCAGCACTTGTGCCCTAGTTGCAAACAGGATGTTTTGATTTGCATCAAGCACATTCCAAATCCACAAGCATTTACTCTCCCCAGGATGACACAGGGGTAGTAAATTCCCTGTGGATCCCTGATTTGTTCATTTTGATGAACGTTAGTCTGTCCACATTGTCACTGGACAGACGCGTGCGCTTCTCTGTCAGCACTCACCCAGCAGCACTGAAGACACGTTCAGAGACAACGCTGGCAGCTGGACACGACAAAATCTCCAAGGCGTAAGTGGAGAGCTCTGGCCATTTTTCAAGATTTGAAGCCCAAAATGAGCAAGGCTCCATTTGCAAAGTCATGGCATCGATGTTCATTTGGAGATACTCCTGTATCATCCTCTCCAGCCGTTGACTATGTGTCAGACTTGTTGTCTCTGGTGGCCTTGCAAAGGAGGGTCTAAAAAAATTATGAAAAGATTCAATAATATTGCTGTTAACAGCACCAGATACGGTGCTACTGGTACGGGTAGACTGTTGGAGATGACGAGACCGTCCCATGTTTGTCAAGTTACAACTGGGAGATTCACTCCCTGCACCTAAACGGTTGTTTGGTGGAAAAGCCGAGCTTAGATCGAGTAACAGCTTCTGCTGATACTCCTGCATACGCTCGTCCCTTTCTATTGCTGGAATTATGTCACAAAATTTGGACTTGTACCGGGGATCTAATAGTGTGGCAAGCCAGTAGTCATCATCACTTCTAATTTTGACAATACGAGGGTCATGTTGGAGGTAGTGCAGCAAGAACGCGCTCATGTGTCTTGCGCAGCCATGCGGACCAAGTCCACGCTGTGTTTGTGGCATAGAGGTGCTAACCGTTATTTCTTCCTCTGACATCTCCCCCCAACCTCTTTCAAATGAAATTTGACCAAGGTCTCCCTCATCCGCTGAGTCTTCCATGTCCATAGACAGTTCGTCCTCCATTTCTTCATGTTCTCCTGCATCTTCCTCAACATTTCGCCTGCTACCATGCGCCCTTGTTGATCCCTGTCCCCCATGGTCCCATGCCTGCCGCGTTGGTGATGATGAACGTCTGGACCTTGTTGATGTTGTTGTCTCTTGCGCATATGAATCCTCCTGTAGTTCCTCCCCTTCCTGTTGTCCCACCCCCTGACTCCGAATAGTGTTTCGCATGTGCTCCAGCATGTAAATGACTGGAATTGTCATGCTGATAATGGCATTGTCAGCGCTAAACATATTCGTCGCCATGTCGAAACTGTGCAGAAGGGTGCATAGGTCCTTGATCTGAGACCACTCCATCAGGGTGATCTGCCCCAACTCTGCATCTCGTTGGCCCAGGCTATACGTCATGACGTATTGCACCAGGGCTCGGCGGTGCTGCCACAGTCGCTGTAACATGTGGAGAGTCGAATTCCAGTATGTCGCCACATCGCATTTCAGGCAATGAACCGGCAGGCTGAAAGACTTCTGGAGCGATGCAAGTCGCTCAGCTGCGGCGGTTGAACGGCGGAAGTTAGCAGACAGTTTTCGTGCCCTGTTCAGAAGGCCATCAAGGCCGGGATAGTGTGTTAAAAATTGCTGGACAACAAGGTTCAACACGTAAGCCATACAAGGCACGTGTGTCACCTTGCCCAGGCGAAGGGCCGCACCCAGGTTTGCAGCATTGTCGCACACGGCCTTACCAGGCTGCAGGTTGAGTGGAGACAACCATTTATTAACCTCGGACTTCAGAGCTGACCACAACTCCTCAGCTGTGTGACTCCTATTCCCAAGACATGTCAAGCTAAAGACCACCTGATGCCGTTGCGCTCTGCTGCCAGCATAGTAATGAGGGGTGCGTGATTCCTTCTGCGCAGTGAGAACGCTGTTGGCTTGACCAGGCAGGCATGGGGCGGAGGTGGAGGACCCAGATGAGGTGGAAGAGGCAGAAGCAGTGGCGGAACTTGGACAGACAGAGGATTGACACACAAGTCGTGGGGATGGCAAGACTTGTGCAGCAGACCCTTCACCATCTATCACCATAGTTACCCAGTGCCCAGTCAGCGACATGTAACGTCCCTGTCCATGCTTACTGGTCCAAGTATCGGTGGTGAAATGCACCCGTTCACACAAAGAGTTTCTCAAGGAAGCGGTGATGTTGTGTGCGACATGCTGGTGTAGCGCAGGCACACCTTTCTTAGAGAAGTAGTGGCGACTGGGCATCTGGTACTGGGGCACAGCGACAGACATAAGGTCTCCAAAATCCTGTGTGTCCACCAGGCGGAAAGGCAGCATTTCGGTAGCCAAGAGCTTACAGAGGGATAAAGTCAACCTCTTAGCTTTGTCATGGGTCGCAGGAAATGGCCTTTTATTTGTCCACATCTGAGGGACAGAGATCTGGCTGCTGTGCGTAGACGGTGTTGAGTAGGGTGTCTCTGGAAAAATGCAGGTTTGTGAGGAAAGTGCAGGCGGAGACATGATGTTGCCTTCATCCAACGTTGGTGCTATCGATGTCTGAGAGAGCTGTACACACGCACTTGTTTCCCCTTCCAAACCAACTGACGACCTACCAAGCAAACTGCCTGTTGCAGTTACAGTGGTGGAAGTTGTGCGTGGAAAACCAGGTGTGACAGCTGTCCCCACAGTCCTAGAAGATGAAGAGCGCGCGGATGCACTGGAAGGGGCAGGCGGTGGATGGTTCGCTCCGCTAGGCCGCATTGCAGCACGGTAAGCTTCCCACTGGGACATATGATATTTATTCATGTGACGATTCATGGAAGAAGTTGTCAAACTGCTGAGGTTTTGCCCTCTACTAACAGAATCATGACAAATTTTACAGATCACATAATTTGGGCGATCTTTTTCTATGTCAAAAAAGGACCAGGCTAGGCAAGGCTTAGAGGGCATGCGACCTGCTGATCCCCCCCGACTAGTGCTCAGAGACAGAGTGGTGGCTGAGGATGCAGTTGTAGACGTGCTACCAGTGCTCCGACTCTGTCCAGCAAGGCACAAGGTAACTTCGTCGTCGGTTGCATCCTCCTCCACCGCCTCTGTTGACCTCCTCGAGGGCCTGACTGTGGGTTGACAGTAGGTTGGATCTAGAACTTCCTCATCAATTGTTGTGTTTGCACTCCCCTCACCCTCAGACCGAGCCTCTTCTTGCCCTGACCGAATATTTAAGTTGGCATCCCAATCTGGTATCTGCGTCTCATCGTCATCAGTACGTTCCTCATTGTCTATAACAACAGGTGTTACAGTTTGTGAAAAAGGGTCAACATTATGCTCAGAAACTTGGTCCTCACGGCCTGAATCAGAGTCACAAAGGTTCTGGGCATCACTTCAGACCATTTCCTGGTCTGTACTCACTGTAGCTTGGGAGCAGACCTCTGATTCCCAGGCTATAGTGGGACTGAACAGCTCTGCAGACTCAGCCATCTCAGTTCCACCATACTGTGCAGGGCTGATGGAGACTTCAGAGCTGGGAGAAAGCAAGTTTGATTGGGATAACAACTCAGAGGACTGGTGTTTTTTGGATGCGGTAGTTGAGGTGGCGGAGAGAGCACTTGTTGGACCACTTGAGATCCATTCAAGCATTTTCCTTTTTTGGCCATCATCTACCTTTGTTCCAGTTGTTCGTGTCCGTAAAAAAGGGAGCACATCGTATTGTCCACGGTAAGTAGTAGACATCATACTTTTGCTGGTAGATGGTCTATCTTCAGCAGATGTTAATGGAGCTTTGCCACCTTCCCCACGGACAAACCCTTTTTTTCCTTTTCCAACACGCCTCTTCCCCTTTCCAGGATCTGTCATTTTGCCACTCATTTTGATTGCGACAAGATTGTGCACTTAAAATGTGGTAGTAAAAATTGAGAGGTGGTGTAGATTGCAGCGGTGGTCTAGCTTTATTAACAGCAGAATAAACAACAATAATTATCCCTGACAATGCAACTACGGCCCTTAAACTGGCAGCATAAATTGCTAGTATAATAGCTTTGTAACAATGAGCTTGGATGTTCAATGCAGACATGCTGCAAATATCTACTAGCACTAGTGGGACAATACAGAAGTCCAACAGCCACTTTTAGGATGCCACTAAGTTCACTCAGTGTTTGCTAGTATAATGGCTTAGTAACAATGAGTTTGAGTGTGCAATGCAGGCAGACGTTCTGCAAATATCTTTGCACTAGTGTGACAATACAGAAGTCCAACAGCCACGTTTAGGATGCCACTAAGTTCACTCAGTGTTTGCTAGTATAATGGCTTAGTAACAATGAGTTTGAGTGTGCAATGCAGGCAGACGTGCTGCAAATATCTTTGCACTAGTGGGACAATACACAAGTCCAACAGCCACGTTTAGGATGCCACTAAGTTCACTCAGTGTTTGCTAGTATAATGGCTTAGTAACAATGAGTTTGAGTGTGCAATGCAGGCAGATGTGCTGCAAATATCTTTGCACTAGTGGGACAATACAGAAGTCCAACAGCCACGTTAAGGATGCCACTAAGTTCACTCAGTGTTTGCTAGTATAATGGCTTAGTAACAATGAGTTTGAGTGTGCAATGCAGGCAGACGTGCTGCAAATATCTTTGCACTAGTGGGACAATACATAAGTCCAACAGCCACTTTTAGGATGCCACTAAGTTCACTCAGTGTTTGCTAGTATAATGGCTTAGTAACAATGAGTTTGAGTGTGCAATGCAGGCAGAGGTGCTGCAAATATCTTTGCACTAGTGGGACAATACAGAAGTCCAACAGCCACTTTTAGGATGCCACTAATTTCACTCACTGTTTGCTAGTATAATGGCTTAGTAACAATGAGTTTGAGTGTGCAAAGGGCAGGAGGGTACAGTGCCAGGGTTGTGGGTCTCTGGGTAGAGGAAAGGAAGCCTGCCTTTCTATCCCTCCTAATGGGGAAATGCAGCGAGGAAATCCCTGACCTTAGCTACACAGACGCTGTCATCTTGTGTAGCTGTTAAACTCTGTTTTCACAGACCTGTCACCTATGGCTCTGACCCTGCCGGTATTAGCCCTTAAAATGACTGATAGAAACTTCTATCCCTATTCTGTACAGCGCTGTGTATAGAGCGTACACAGCAGTATCAGAGATAGGAGCTGCGCCAGCGGTGACTGCCACCAAGGACGCAGAAGGCAGATAATGGCGTGCTGGAGGAAAATGTCCGTTTTTTATAATGCAGGGACATGTGACATGGACATCCTATCACACATGCCGTTGTTTCTCTGGCTAAAAGTCCACTTAGCTGTGTGTGTGTCTGGGATTGGCTGAAATTTCATAATAGTGTGAGTCACAGAGTGACTTACACTATTACAGCGGAAAGCCAGCTAGTAATTAGCTTGTCTTTTTGCTGCTAGAACCGTTCTCGAACGTATCTAGAACTATCGAGCTTTAGCAAAAAGCTCGAGTTCTAGTTTGATCTAGAACAGCCCCCAAAATCACTCGAGCCACGAACTGGAGAACCTCGAATCGCACTCAACTCTAGTCTGAAGTAATCCACACGATACTGTCAGCTCTGCTACATGAAGAAGACAGGGAGCAATCTGTGTTCTCTCCAGCAACACCTGAAGTGAGCCGCGCTGTTGCCGGGACTTCAGTCTGCAATGCAGAAGTCAAGGTTACCAAATCTGCCTATGTTTCTCATTTGAAGTAGTGGCTGAATGGATAGAGCTCCTGTCTAGGAAGCAGTACTTCACAAGTTTGCGTCCCGGCAGTCCCGGTAAAAAAAATAATTTATTTTTAAATTATATTTATTATTTATTTATATTTATAATTTAATTTAATTATGCACTCAGGGGAGGAGCCGGACATCAGCTGTGAGCCGCGGGACACAGCTCTAAAATCAGAGCAGTTCACGGAATGAGGCTGCATTGCTCTTTCTCTCTCTCTCTCTCTTTCTCTTTCTCTCTCTCTCTTTCTCTCTTTTTCTTTCTCTCTCATTTCTGACGGTATATTTGGAATCTGGAGGCAAAAATACATATGATTTGGTATCTTACAAACCAAATGCAATTTTGTTTTTGACCAGTGAATCAATCTAGCCATCTTAGTGCTACTATTACAACCTAATAAGAAGTTTATCACCTTAATAATTGTAGCATTCATACAATATAGTACACAAATATTGCAATATACTGTATACACGATTGAATGACTATAAACCATGTTCATGTCCACTAATGACTACAACAATGTACATAATAAGTTTAATAAAATATTAAAACATATAATAAGAATGAGAAATATCACCTTTTTCAGTAGCTTGACACAAAGCACAAAACAACACCACTGAAAAAATTAAAGAAAAAAAATAAAACAAGATACAGTACAGTCATGACTGAAAGTGTTGGCACTCTTGAAAGTTTTCCAGAAAACCAAGTACCGTATTTATCCCAGAAAATGATTTCAATTAAACAGTACGTTTTGTCATACAAATGTTTGATTCCTTTGTGTGTATTGGCACAACACAAAAAAAAAAAACTGAGAACAAAAGGGAAATTGTACATAATTTCACACAAAAACCCTATAATGGCCCGGAAAAAAAAATTGTTGGCTCAGGGTACATCAGTGTCATTCTAAACTATCCATCAACATTTCAATAAATTAAACGCTATGGCAGGAGACCCAGAAGAACATGACTGATAACACACATATATATTACACTTTGCGACATCGCTACCGATATATCGTCAGGGTCACATCATTAGCGATGCACATCCGGCGCCGGTAGTGACATCGCAACGTGTAAATCCTAGGTGCGACGATGAACGACTGTAAAAAAATCGCTGATCTGTGTCACATCGTTCATTTCCATAATGTTGTTACTGCTGCAGATACGATGTTGTTTCTCGTTCCTGTAGCACCACACATCGCTGTGTGTGAAACCGCAGGAACGACAAACATCTCCTTACCTGCGTCCACCAGCAATGCAGAAGAAAGAGGTGGGCGGGATGTTATGTCCCCCTCATCTCCGCCCCTCCACTTCTTTTGGCTGGCCGCTTAGTGACGTCGCGGTGACGCCGAACGCACCTCCCCCTTGAAGGAGGGATTGTTCGGCGGTCACAGCGACATCGCCGACCAGGTATGTGCGTGTGAAGCTGCCGTAGCGATTATGTTCACTATGGCAGCAAGCACCAGATATCGCATGTACGACGGGGGCGGGTGGTATCGCTCTCGACATCGCTAGCAATTGCTAGCGATGTCGCAGCGTGTAAAGCCCGCCTTAGTTGATAATGCACAGTGGAATCTATCTCAACTGGCTTTCTGCAAACATGGTTCTGCTGTTCATCCACCTCCCACCTGGATTGTATTGTATATTTACAATACATTCTATGCTAATGTCACTGCAATATACCAATTTTATCTTTTGCCATTTTTATCACTATAGCTGTCTGTGTGGTTTTACATCATTGTTACCTGGTTTCTAACAGAGTTAAATTTTCCTCTACGTCTTCACAATGGAGATTATAATAACTAGACAGTGCAATGCTGAACTGTGTTTGTTGCCGGCAGTTAATACATCAGTGTTTAGCTTGATGATAACTCAGAGAAGTGAGGCTAGTCAGGAGCACATTGGTGCGTGAGGGGTCTGCAGCACTGAGGAGAAGCAAAGTGCTTCTGAGAAATAAAGTTTTAGCAGTTTAAGGGTACATTCACACAAACATCCCATTTTTGTGATCCGTAAAAAACTGTCCTGTTTTTCCTCATATGCATCCATGTGATAACCACATCCATTCTGTTCCATTCGATATACTGTCCGTTTTACATCCGTGTGCCTTTGGGATTTTTTTACAGACCACAAAAAAAACAGAAAGAGGGTTGCATACATTCAAAAGCTAAAAAGATAGATAGCTATATATATATATATATACATATATATATATATATATATATGGATTGTAAAGCCTGCTTTACACGTTGCAATTTCGCATACGATATCGTATGCGATTTGCAACGCCCCCATCGTATGTGTGGCACGTTCAATATTGTTGAACGTGCCGCACAAACGATTAACCCCGTCACACATACTTACCTTCCATACGACCTCGATGTGGGCGGCGAACGTCCACTTCCTGGAGTGGGAGGGACGTTTGGCGTCACATCGATGTCACACGGCAGCCGGCCAATAGAAGCGGAGGGGCGGAGCTGAGCGGGACGTAAACATCCAGCCCACCTCCTTCCTTCCGCATTACCGGCCGGGAGCCGCAGGACGTAGGTAAGATCTGTTCATCGTTCCCGGGGTGTCACACACTGCAATGTGTGCTACCCCGGGTACGATGAACAATCTGACGTACAATTCATGAGGAATGTATGACGTGTGTGCGATGAACGTTTTACCGTTCAATCGCAATCGCACGTAGCAGTTACACACTGCAATGTAACTTACAATGCCGGATGTGCGTCACTTACGACGTGACCCCGCCGACACATTGTAAGATACATTGCAGCATGTAAAGCGGGCTTTAGATAGATAGATTGATATAATGTCCCATTCCCCTGTATTTGTTATGTCCTGGTTGTGGATACTCTGGGCCGTTCACTGAACTCCTCCAGTGAGGCAACCCGGAGTTAACCGCTGTACAAGGACTGTACGATCACCCCACCAGAGGGCCTAGATGCACGGTAGCTGGAGCACTAATGGTACAGGAACAGAGTCCTTCAGGAGACTGGGATGAAGATGTCTCTGGGACCACGGAGCTCCTGGAGGTAGTCCAGATGATGAGGCTCAGGTTCAGGTGCCGGGTAGAGACGTCAGGCGGGATCCAGGTCCAGCTGAACAAGAGGGCAGAGGTCAGCGGGTGAAGCCGAGGATCGGAGATGGGTTCAGGCTGAAGAAGATGGTGGGGTCACAGCCGACAGTCACCGAAAGACTTCCTGGGCGAACCGTTGTCAAGACCGGGTTAGAGTGGCAGGACGGGCTCTGCGAAATACACAGGGTTAATAGGAGACAAGGCAAGAGGGGACCTGAACACTTAGCTTATGGAAACACGTTGAACAGGCACTGCCCACATGGAAGGAAGGTCCTAATGTACCCTGTACCTGAATTTGGCAATATCCTGTTTCTGGAACGCTGGCCCTTTAAGAGGAGGTCAATGCGCTCCCTAATGCGCATGCACGAAGCTCGAGTGCCAGAGACCAGAGCAGGAAGTGTTGCAGAGGATGCAGGAGAGCCCGACAGTGTGTGCTGGGTCGCAAGGGAACGCCGGGAGCGGGGGACAGGAAGCATGGAGGACGCAGAGGGGGAAGAGTGAGCTGTGTGGCCGTGGGCAGGAGGACCGGGGACCGGAGCGGTGAGTGAGGGACGGCGTCGGGACCCAGGGAGCCTGACAGCATTTTGTAATTTTGCACCATTTAGTGCCTTTCATGTGCCACTAAAGGGTGTTTAGCCTTGCTTTTAGCCACAAATTAATTATTTACCCCAAAAAAACTACATGTGCCCCCCCCTATTTTTTGTAGTCAGCTAAGGTGAAGCAGACCGCAGCTGGCAGCTCTACCTCAGCTGGTAATCCAAAACAGAGGGCACCCCACACTATTATTTTAAATTAAATTAAATATATAATTTAAAACAGAAAATGTTGGGAACCTCTCAAATTGAATCACCAGCCAAGGTAAAGTGGACAGCTATGGTCTTGTATTCTCAGACTAGGGAGGTCCACGGCTATTGGACCCTCCCAAGCCTAAAAATAGCAGGCTGCAGCTGGCCCCAGAAGTGGCACATCCGTTAGATGCGCCACTCCTGGAGCTTTGCCCTGGCTCATCCCACTGCCCTAGTGTGGTGGCAAATGGGGTAATATATGGGTTGATACCAGCTGTGTAATTGCTGGCATCAGGCCCCGGCATTGGTGATGTGATGCCCGACATTGCTAACCCAGTCTGTAATAAAAAAAAAAAATAGACATCAAAAAAAATTTATTTGAAAAAACACTCCCCAACACATTCCATCTTTCAACAATTTACTGAAAAAAAACAAAACAAAAAAAAACAAATCTGAGTCCGGCATAATCCAATAAAGGGGTCCTATGACGATCCAATCTCACTGTCTCAGTCAATGAAGAACAGAATGTTCCCCATTGGCTGGGAGATCAGTGCAATGATCTGATCTAATATCATTAGGTCAGGCCAGGTCACCGCAAGGCTTGGCGAGCGCCGACGACAAGAGGTGAGCTCAGTTCATTACCTGCAGTGATGAAGTCTGCTGAACTCATGACATCAGCACTAATCACTGAGTTCAATAGCTCCTGGAGCTTGTGACATCACCACTAGTCACAGTCTCGGGCAACCTGCGAGATTTGAGATGACATCGCAGTGGGCATGGAACTCAGTGATGAGCGCTGACATCACGAGTTCAGCGGACTTCATCACCTCAGGTAATAAACTTTGCTAACCTCTTGATGGCGCGCTTATCATCCTCACAGCTGCTTGCACTGCTGTGTGAGCTGCTGCTGGGCTGACGAGGGCAGTGGGACATAGACTGCAAGAGCACCGATTGAAGGAAGCCAGATGGAAGTGCTTGCTTTTGGCTATCGGGGATTTTATGGACCAACTTAGTTGTATTGTGTCATGGTCTGCATTTTGTGGAACAGAAAAGGTCCTGTTCCATAATAACAAAACGGACATACGGGCACGGATGGCACACAGAAGCACTTCCGTGTGCCATCCGATCCTATACAAAATACATTGAAATGATGATCTTGTCAGTAGGTCCAGAAAAAAATGGAACTGACCAGGACAAATGGAATGGTCGTCTGAATGACCCCTAAGAGGATGACCATTTATTCAGCATTGGGAAGCTGGATGCACATCGAGGCAGACAGAGATTAAATTGGCCACAAAGGTACAAGAAATAAACATTATGTTGTGCTGTATATTAACAATAAGTCTGCATTTACTTTGCTTTATGAAAAAAAAAGTGATTATGTGAATAACCCTTTTAGGTATATGCAATTATAGCATAGTAGAGGCTGTGACGTCCAGTAGATTAGTTGGTTTCTTTAACTATAGTTAAAGGAATTATCTCTTTTCTGCATTGGGCATTGAGAGGTATTACTGATTTTGCGCTGACAGCTTCCCGCCAGGGATTGACAGGTACAAGTGTTGTGCACCCGACCTAATAATTAAAATGGCATACATGCACCATTGACCATTGATACAATGTCAGCAGCATTTTTCACCTGCTTGATGAGAAAGCGCGATGCATGGATAACCCCTTTGAGGACTAAATTCTAATGGCTTTCCTTCTTTTATACCATAAAATAATACGTTTAAAATTTCAATATAATTTGTAGAAATCACTATAAATTGTAATTTGCCCTATAACGCAATATCTCATTATAATAATAATATTATTAATTTGCTGAGAAATTTAAAAGAAATACTAGATTATACATAACACTGTAGACAAGCTCGATATATTAGTGGTTCAGATACATTTATATTACTTAGCAACCCTTAAACCTTCTGGTTCATGCATGATTTTGTGACTAGTGACCTTTTATCCATATTTAGTTCAAATTGTTTCAGCAGTGAACAGGGTTAATTAGTGTCTGAAAACCTGGAAGATTTCCCAGAAAAGGTGGGCGAACATTATTGTCAGTGCTCCTTACTTCAATGACAAGATCTCTTTTACAGCGCTTTATTTTGTGTCAAAATCTAATGCCAGAACATGGCATATTTAACTGTTCAGATGATATTTGCAGTGACTAATTAACAGTACCGGAAAATATAGTAACACATTACAGGTAAATATGAACAATATTGGTGCCTCTATAGAAAATAAAATAAGGCATAGTCTACAAAGTCTTCATATATAACAATTGGTTCATGAAGCATAATACATACAGATACAATAGATTCTTATTGTGTGTTATTGTGTTCAGCACAATATTATAACATATTTTATAGGGCTACAGGTAAACCTAGTATATTACCTTAAATTCACAGATCTGAAATAGGTAAGTATATACAACACACCAAAGGTTCAACTGAAAATATACTTAATAACAAACATAACCTTTATTGACAATATTAATAAAAACCTCCACGACTTGATGTTAGAAAAAGTGTAAATCAACATATGTGCAGTTTTGCAAAATTAATGAAACCAGCATATCAATAAGTAATTTTGCCATACACATGTTTTGATGTAACTGGCTAAAAACCTTTGATCTAAATTGGTCTTACCTTACTTACCAATGGAGGTTTAACACCTTAAATTGTATTGGTGCCCCCTGTTCCACGTCGGCTTGCCCTGGGTGATGCTCAGTTTCAGCAAAATTTTTGTTTAATAGTGAAGATTCAGTACATCGTCCCATAGACAAAAAAGCCCAAGACTGATGAGATAATACAGCGGTTTAATGTTCAATCGCACTGTATAGTCAATAGTACCCACCAAAAAGGATCTACAGTATGGCTATCGACTAAGTATATTTTCGGTGAACTTTTAGTACATTACTTTAACTAAGAAAAACTGTTTTATAAAGTTAAAACATTTCAATATTTCAGAAAATCTCTATTAAAGTCCTCTATCAGGATATGTTCAGCCCATGATTTCAGTGTGCACCATGCAATACTATGTCTATGCTGCAGAGGCACTGCAAAATGAGGAAATTCACACTTTTATCAGATGATCATGGTGATCACATGATGTGATTGTCCCACAATTAACAACATGAAAAATGTCCCAATTAGCAATTCCTTTATATATGTACATGTTATTGAAGAGTCAGAATGCAGTCATCGTTATCATATGTGGAGTTCACCTGCAGACTTCCTAAACATCTTTACAGTGCAGGTAATAATAATAATAATAATAATACGTTTGCAGCTTCCAACAACAATAAAAGATCTTATCATTCATCATATTCGCCATATAGACCTAGTAGGACATACGAGACGTAGTTTCATAGTTTTTTCTGGTAGACAAGACAAGCAGTACTAGGACTTTGGTTCTGAAGTAATATATACTGTAGACAGGTGAATGGCCATTGAGTAGAATACCCTTTTAATTGCCTACCTTTAGATGTGTCCCGGAGAAGCTCTTGAAAGCAATACTATGTGTTTCCACATAGACGAATATCTGAAAGTAATATTTTTAAAGTGTACAAAAAATACTATATTTGTAACATGTGACAGAGCAGAGTGATAAACCATAACACGGGTTGCATCCAGCTGTTACTATGTGCACTCCAGAATGCTTTTCATTTGCATTTTAATTCGAAGATGTTTGCCAGTTCCCAAGCTGTTCACTTTCCACACCCTTGACAGATGCATGTGTAGTGTACATCTCAAGATTCCCAAGGTGTCAGAACATGTGTAATCCACAGACTATCCTTTGTAATAGTGTAAAGGAAACACATAAGAAAATCATCATGTATAACATACTCAGCTGCGCTTAGTCTAAGGTCTAGGCAGCTAAAAAACAAAACATCTCAAGTTTCTGGAATTATTTGTTGCCAAGAAAAAAGACTTCTTAAGTAACTGTGAAATGAGCATTTACTTCTGTAGAAATACAGTTATTGTATTTGTATCAGACCCATATTTATGTGATGAAGTGTGATCTTAATCAGAACATGACACATCATAACCTGAGAAAACCACTGAATTTTTATCAAAGATCATGAGAGATCTAGCAAAAGATATATAAAAATATATTTCCTGACATACAGTATATGGTATCACATACTGTAATAATAGAACTATGTAGTAGAAATATGATTCACAAAGCTTTTAACCCCTTCATGATACATAGGTCATGGAGAAAGTTGGGTGTGTGAAACAGGCTCAATAGCAAAGCCCACTTCAAGCAGGCCAGGTGCTGGCTGTGTTATGAGATAGATTATTTTTACACACTCAAAAAAATAAATAAAATCATGTTTGTTATTTTTTAGAGGAAGGAGGTTACCATATTTTGAGAATAATCCCTTTTTTGAGACAGTATAGAAAACAGCAGAAGATTGTGTGAGGAGACATTAGGGGTAGAGATGAGCGAACCACTCGAACCGCATAGGAAACAATGGGAAGCAATCACAAACACATAAAAACACCTAGAAAACACCCTCAAAGGTGTCCAAAAGGTGACAAACAACTCACAACACAACACAAACACATGGGAAAGTGACAAGGACATATACTCATGCGAAAACAAAAGAGCTGGACAAGGAAAAAGAGGAGGAGACACAGATATAGGCATGGCACGCCCTTCTAAAATCATGTAAAACACCGCAAGGTGACTCCAAGCGGAGTCTCCCTTTTTTCCAAAAATTGGGCCACACACACCCACCCCTTCAGTGGCAGCACTTGTGCCCCAGTTGTACACTTCACAGCTAGATTTGCATCAAGCACATTCCAAATCCACAAGCATTTACTCTCCCCAGGATGAAACAGGGGTAGTAAATTCCTTGTTGATCCAGAACGACTTGTTCATTTTGATGAACGTTAGTCTGTCCACATTGTCACTAGACAGACTCATGCGCTTATCTGTCAGCACACAAACAAGCCCAAAATCAGCAAGGCTCCATTTGCAAAGTCATGGCATCGATGTTCATTTGGAAATACTCCTGTATCATCCTCTCCAGCCGTTGACTATGTGTCAGACTTGTTGTCTTTGGTGGCCTTGCAAAGGATGGTCTAAAAAAATTATAAAAAGATTTAATAAAATTGCTGTTACCAGCCCCAGATACGGTGCTACTGGTATGGGTAGACTGTTGAAGATGACGAGACCTTCCCATGTTTGTCAAGTTACAATTGGGAGATTCACTCCCTGCACCACGGTTGTTTGGTGGAAAAGCCGAGCTAAGATCGAGTAACAGCTTCTGCTGATACTCCTGCATACGTGCGTCCCTTTCTATGGCTGGAATTATGTCACAAAAGTTGGACTTGTACCGGGGATCTAATAGTGTGTCAACCCAGTAATCATCATCACTTCTAATTTTGACAATACGAGGGTCATGTTGGAGGTAGTGCAGCAAGAAGGCGCTCATGTGTCTTGCACAGCCATGCGGACCAAGTCCACGCGGTGTTTGTGGCATAGAGGTGCTAACCATTCTTTCTTCCTCTGACATCTCCCCGCAACCTCTTTCAACAGAAATTTGATCAAGGTCTCCCTCATCCGCTGAGTCTCCCATGTCCATGGACAGTTCGTCCTCCATTTCCTCATGTTGTCCTCACCTTCCTCAACATTTCATTTGCTACTATGCGCCCTTGTTGATCCCATGGTCCCATGCCTGCCGCGTTGGTCATGATGAACGTCTGGACCTTGGTGATGTTGTTGTGTCTTGCGCATATGAATCTTCCTGTAGTTCCTCCCCTTCCTGTTGTCCCACCCCCTGACTCCGAATAGTGTTTAGCGTGTGCTCCAGCATGTAAATTACTGGAATTGTCATGCTGATAATGGCATTGTCAGCGCTAAACATATTCGTCGCCATGTCGAAACTGTGCAGAAGGGTGCATAGGTCCTTGATCTGAGACCACTCCATCAGGGTGATCTGTCCCACCTCTGCATCTCGTTGGCCCAGGTTATATGTCATGACGTAGTGCACCAGGGCTCGGCGGTGCTGCCACAGTCGCTGTAACATGTGGAGAGACGAATTCCAGAGTGTCAACACATCGCATTTCAGGTGATGAACCGGCAGGCCGAAAGACTTCTGGAACGATGCAAGTCGCTCAGCAGTGGTGGTTGACCGGCGGAAGTGAGCAGACAGTTTTCGTGCCCTGTTCAGAAGGCCATCTAGGCCGGGATAGTGTGTTAAAAATTGCTGGACAACAAGGTTCAACACGGGAGCCATACAAGGCACGTGTGTCACCTTGCCCAGGTGAAGGGCCGCACCCAGGTTTGCAGCATTGTCGCACATGGCCTTACCAGGCTGCCGGTTGTGTGGAGACAACCATTTATTAAACTCAGTCTCCAGAGCTGCCCACAACTCAGCCGCTGTGTGACTCTTATTTCCAAGACATTTCAAGCTAACGACCGCCTGATACCGTTGCGCTCTGCTTCCAGCATAGTAATGAGGGGTGTGCGATTCCTTCTGCGCAGTTACAACGCTGGTGGCCTGACCAGGCAGGCTTGGGGCGGAGGTGGAGGACCCAAAAGAGGTGGAGGAGGCAGAAGCAGTGGCGGAACTTGGACAGACAGAGGATTGACACACAAGTCATGGGGACGGCAAGACTTGTGCAGCAGACCCTTCACCATCTATCACCATAGTTACCCAGTGCCCAGTCAGCGACATGTAACGTCCCTGTCCATGCTTACTGATCCAAGTATCGGTGGTGAAATGCACCCGTTCACACACAGAGTTTCTCAAGGAAGCGGTGATGTTGTGTGCGACATGCTGTTGTAGCGCAGGCACACCTTTCTTAGAGAAGTAGTGGCGACTGGGCATCTGGTACTGGGGCACAGTGACAGACAAAAGGTCTCTAAAATCCTGTGTCCACCAGGCGGAATGTCAGCATTTCGGTAGCCAAGAGCTTACAGGGGGATAAAGTCAACCTCTTAGCTTTGTCATGGGTCGCAGGAAATGGCCTTTTATTTGTCCACATCTGAGGGACAGATATCTGGCTGCTGTGTGTATGTGTGTAGACGGTGGTGAGTAGGGTGTCCGTGAAAAAATGCAGGTTTGTGAGGAAAGTGCAGGCGTAGACATGATGTTGCCTTCATCCAACGTTGATGCTATCGATGTCTGAGAGAGCTGTACACACGCACTTGTTTCCCCTTCCAAACCAAATTACGACCTACCAAGCAAACTGCCTGTTGCGGTTACAGTGGTGGAAGTTGTGCGTGGAAAACCAGGTGTGACAGCTGTCCCCACAGTCCTAGAAGATGAAGAGCGCGCGGATGCACTTGAAGGGGAAGGCGGTGGATGGTTCTTTCCGCTAGACTTCATTGCAGCACGGTGAGCTTCCCACTGGGACATATCATATTTATTCATGTGACGATTCATGGAAGAAGTTGTCAAACTCCTGAGATTTTGCCCTCTACTAACAGTATCACGACAAATTTTACATATCACATGATTTGGGCGATCTTCTTCTATGTCAAAAAAGGTCCAGGCTAGTCAAGGCTTAGAGGGCATACGACCTGCTGAGCCCCCCCGACTAGTGCTCAGAGGCAGAGTGGTGGCTGAGGATGCAGTTGTAGACGTGCTACCAGTACTACTCCTCTGTCCAGGAAGGCGCAAGGTAACTTCGTCATCAGTAGCATCCTCCTCCACCGCCTCTGTTGACCTCCTCGAGTGCATGACTGCGGGTTGACAGTAGGTGGGATCTAGAACTTCCTCATCAATCGTTGTGTTTGCACTCCCCTCACCCTCAGACCGAGCCTCTTCCTGACGTGAACCAATATTTAAGTTGTCATCCCAATCTGGTATCTGCGTCTCATCGTCATCAGTATGTTCCTCATCGTCTATAACAACAGGTGTTACAGTTTGTGAATAAGGGTCAACATTATGCTCAGAAACTTGGTCCTCATGTCCTGAATCAGAGTCACAAAGATTCTGGGCATCACTGCAGACCATTTCCTGGTCTGTACTCACTGTAGCTTGGGAGCAGACCTCTGATTCCCAGGCTATAGTGTGACTGAACAGCTCTGCAGACTCAGCCATCTCAGTTCCACCATACTGTGCAGGGCAGATGGAGACTTCAGAGATGGGAGAAAGCAAGTTTGATTGGGATGACAACTCAGAGGACTGGTGTTTTTTGGATGCGGTAGTTGAGGTGGCGGAGAGGGCACTTGTTGGACAACTTGAGATCCATTAAAGCATTTTCTTTTTTTGGCCATCACCTAGCTTTGTTCCAGTTGTTCGTGTCCATAAAAAAGGGAGCACATCGGATTGTCCACGGTAGGTAGTAGACATCTTACTTTTGCTGGAAGATGGTCTATCTTCAGCAGATGTTAATGGAGCTTTGCCACCTTCCCCACGGACAAACCCTTTTTTTCCTTTTCCAACACGCCTCTTCCCCTTTTGAGTTAGAGTGTGCAATGCAGAGGTGCTGCAAATAGATTTGCACTAGTGGGACACTAATGGAAGTCCAACAGCCACTTTTAGGATGCCACTAAGTTTACTCAGTGTTTGCTAGTATAATGGCTTAGTAACAATGAGTTTGAGTGTGCAATGCAGAGGTGCTGCAAATAGATTTGCACTAGTGGGACACTAATGGAAGTCCAACAGCCACTTTTAGGATGCCACTAATTTTACTCAGTGTTTGCTAGTATAATGGCTTAGTAACAATGAGCTTGAGTGTGCAATGCAGTGGTGCTGCAAATAGCTTTGCACCAGTGGGACAATAATGGAAGTCCAACAGCCACTTTTAGGATGCCACTAAGTTTCCTCAGTGTTTGGTATTATAATGGCTTTGTAACAATGAGCTTCAGTGTGCAATGCAGAGGTGCTGCAAATAGATTTGCACTAGTGGGACACTAATGGAAGTCCAACAGCCACTTTTAGGATGCCACTAAGTTTACTCAGTGTTTGCTAGTATAATGGCTTAGTAACAATGAGTTTGAGTGTGCAATGCAGAGGTGCTGCAAATAGATTTGCACTAGTGGGACACTAATGGAAGTCCAGCAGCCACTTTTAGGATGCCACTAACTTTACTCAGTGTTTGCTAGTATAATGGCTTAGTAACAATGAGTTTGAGTGTGCAATGCAGTGGTGCTGCAAATAGCTTTGCACCAGTGGCACAGTAAGGGAAGTCCAACAGCCACTTTTAGGATGCCACTATGTTTACTCCGTGTTTGCTAGTATAATGGCTTAGTAACAATGAGTTTGAGTGTGCAATGCAGAGGTGCTGCAAATAGATTTGCACTAGTGGGACACTAATGGAAGTCCAACAGCCACTTTTAGGATGCCACTAAGTTTACTCAGTGTTTGCTAGTATAATGGCTTAGTAACAATGAGTTTGAGTGTGCAACACAGAGGTGCTGCAAATAGATTTGCACTAGTGGGACACTAATGGAAGTCCAACAGCCACTATTAGGATGCCACTAAGTTTACTCAGTGTTTGCTAGTATAATGGCTTATTAACAATGAGTTTGAGTGTGCAATGCAGAGGTGCTGCAAATAGATTTGCACTAGTGGGACACTAATGGAAGTCCAGCAGCCACTTTTAGGAAGCCACTAAGTTTACTCAGTGTTTGCTAGTATAATGGCTTAGTAACAATGAGTTTGAGTGTGCAATGCAGAGGTGCTGCAAATAGATTTGCACTAGTGGGACACTAATGGAAGTCCAACAGCCACTTTTAGGATGCCACTAAGTTTACTCAGTGTTTGCTAGTATAATGGCTTATTAACAATGAGTTTGAGTGTGCAATGCAGAGGTGCTGCAAATAGATTTGCACTAGTGGGACACTAATGGAAGTCCAACAGCCACTTTTAGGATGCCACTAAGTTTACTCAGTGTTTGCTAGTATAATGGCTTAGTAACAATGAGTTTGAGTGTGCAACGCAGAGGTGCTGCAAATAGATTTGCACTAGTGGGACACTAATGGAAGTCCAACAGCCACTTTTAGGATGCCACTAAGTTTACTCAGTGTTTGCTAGTATAATGGCTTATTAACAATGAGTTTGAGTGTGCAATGCAGAGGTGCTGCAAATAGATTTGCACTAGTGGGACACTAATGGAAGTCCAACAGCCACTTTTAGGAAGCCACTAAGTTTACTCAGTGTTTGCTAGTATAATGGCTTAGTAACAATGAGTTTGAGTGTGCAATGCAGAGGTGCTGCAAATAGATTTGCACTAGTGGTACACTAATGGAAGTCCAACAGCCACTTTTAGGATGCCACTAAGTTTACTCAGTGTTTGCTAGTATAATGGCTTAGTAACAATGAGTTTGAGTGTGCAATGCAGAGGTGCTGTTAATAGATTTGCACTAGTGGGACACTAAAGGAAGTCCAACAGCCACTTTTAGGATGCCACTAAGTTTACTCAGTGTTTGCTAGTATAATGGCTTAGTAACAATGAGCTTGAGTGTGCAAAGGGCAGGAGGGTACAGTGGCAGGGTTGTGGGTCAGTGTACAGGAAAGGAAGCCTCACTTTCTATCCCTCCTAACGGGGAAATGCAGTGAGGAAGTCCCTGAGCTTAGCTACACAGACGCTGTTATCTTCTGTAGCTGTTAACATCTGTTTCCACGGACCTGACTGTCACCTATGGCTCTGAGCCTGCTGTTATTAGACCTTTCAAGGGCTAATAGAAAATTCTATCCCTATTCTGTATAGCGCTGTGTGTAGAGCGTACACAGCAGTATCGGAGACAGGAGCTCTGCCAGCGGTGACTGACACCCAGACGCAGAATGCAGATAATGGCATCCGGACGGGCAGATACCCGTTTTTATAATGCAGGGACATGTGACATGGACATCCTATCACACATGCCGTTGCTTCTCTGGCTAAAAGTCCACTTAGCTTTGTGTGTGTCTGGGATTGGCTGACATGCTGGTCCGCCCCACTACATGCGTGCGCTTAGGGAAGGAAGACAAGGGGAAAAAAAAAAGGTGATCGCCATTATCCCAGCACCAGTGATCTGAATGCACTGTTTCCGCACACTATACACTGAAATTTCATAATAGTGTGAGTCACAGAGTGACTTACACTATTACAGCGGAAAGCCAGCTAGTAATTAGCTTGGCTTTTTGCTGCTAGTTCTAGTTACATTCGAGAACGGTTCTATCGAGCTATAGGAAAAAGCTCGAGTTCTAGTTCGATCCAGAACAGCCCCCAAAATCACTCGAACCGCGAACTGGAGAACCACGAACCGGGAACCGCGCTTAACTCTAATTATGGGAGCGGGGTGAGAATGTGTGAGGAAAAGGTATGGGTAGCAGGTTGGGGGGAATAAGGGAGGACACAGTAAAGCGGGCTTTACACGCTACGATATATCTACCGAGATGTCGGCGGGGTCACATCGTAAGTGACACACATCCGGCCTCGTTTGTGATATCGTAGCATGTGACAGCTATGAACGAGCAGAAATACTCACCTTCCCGTTCATCGTTGACACGTCGCTCATTTTTTAAAAATCGAACGTCCGGTTGTTCAATGTTCCTGAGGCAGCACACATCGCTCCGTGTGACACCCCGGGAACGATGAACTGCAGCTTGCTTGCATCCCGCCGGCAATTCTGAAGGAAGGAGGTGGGTGGGATGTTTACGTCCTGCTCATCTCCGCCCCTCTGCTTCTATTGGCCGGCCGCTGTGTTACGTCGCTGTGACGCCGAACGTCCCTCCCCCTTGAGGAAGTGCATGTTCACCACCCACAGCGAGGTCGTTCGGAAGGTAAGTACGTGTGACGGGGGCTACAGCATTGTGCGACACGGGCAAGAAATTGCGCTTGCCGCACAAACGAAGGGGGTGGGTGCGATCCCAAATGCCATCGCACAATTAATTGTAACGTGTAAACTAGCCTTAAGTTTACTGGGTGGTGTGGGAAAAAACAGTATAAGGAGGGAAGGCAGAATGTGTGAGGGGACAGTAGGGATAATAAATGTAAGATGTAAAAAATGTGATATAGAGAGGAGAAAAGTATGAGGGAGGGTGGCACAATATAGGGACTTTGCCATAGTAAGAGTATAGTGTGAGTTGAGATGAATTATAACAACATCTCTGACATAGTTTTTCTTTTGGCTGTAGTGTATAACAGTCGTTTGTCAGACCTCTGTTTGTCATAGTAACACTGTCATCACTTCAGGGGTACCAGTGAGCTGGCAGAAGAAGATCTCTCCATTTGTCAAAGTCCTTATACATGATTGTTGCTATTGACAGCAGAATATGAAGGGTTAAATTGCGAGAATTTGCATCTGTAACTGATAGCTGTGTAAAACAGTCAGGCTGCTGCAGCTGATTGCATCAATAAAAACAGCGAAACTGTTCCAATCTGACAGGTCATTCCCACTGTGTCGGGACCTCATAACTTTGTCCTGATTCCCATCACTTTCTCTGGTGTCTTCACTGTCACACAATGAAACTCCTCTTCCTCGGGGTGTGAGGGGGTGCCATTTCGGTGCTCTGCACATACTTACATTAATTAAATAATTTTCTATTTCTCTCAATATCTTAAGGTCTCTTCAGGCATCAAACCTACAAACTATCTTTTCAGAATGTCAGGTTGACAGGAGAATTCATGGTTCCATTTACTACAGCAAATCTTCCAGGTCCTGAAGCAGTTAAACATCCACAGACCATCACATTACCACCACCATATTTTACTGTTGGTATGATGTTCCATTTCTGAAATGCTATATTACTTCTATGCCAAATGTAATGGGACATACACATTCCAAAAAGTTTTGTCTCGTCAATCAACAGAGTATTCTCCCAAACATCTTGGGGATCATCAAGATGTTTTCTGGCAAAACTGGGAGGAGCCTTTATGTTTCTGTTGCTCAGCAGTGGTTTTTGTTTTAAAACTTTGCCATGCAGGCCATTTTTGCCTATTCTCTTTCATATGGTAGTGTCATGAATACTGACATTACCTGAGGCAAGGGAAGTCTGCAGTTCTTTGGATATTGTTGTGGGGTCTTTTGTAACCTCTTTGATGAGTCATTACTGTGCGCTTGGGGTCATTTTGGTTGGCTGTCCACTCCTGGGAAGGTTCGGCACTGTTTTCACCACTTGTGGATAGTGGCTCTGACTGATTTATTGGAGTTACAAAGCTCTAGAAATGGCTTTATAGCTTTTCTCAGACTGATAGATCTCAATTACTTTGTTTCTCATTTGTTCCTGAATTTCCTTGGTTTGCAGAATGATACCTAGCTTTTGAGGATCTTTTTGTCTACTTCATTTTGTCAGGCAGATCCTATTTAAGTGATTTCTTGATTTAGAAAAGGTGTGGCAGTAATCAGGCCAGGGTGTGCCTAGGGAAATGAAACTCAGTTTCCCAAAGATCTGATAAACCACAGTTAATTCATGTTTTAAGGGGGGGCTTGGATTTCTTTTTCTCTTTCTATTAATTAAGACTAGGGGTGAGCTTACCCCAACTGTAAAGTACAGGGCCCATAGCCCAAACACAGACGTTGTACTCTGCGTCTGGTTCCTGTTCGGATTTGCCACTCAAATAAAGCTTGTTGAAAGATTGCACTAAAGTCAATCAGGAAGATATTAGGCTGTGGGTACTTCTGGAACCATCAAAGTCATGCCAAGTATTGACATGGCTGTGATTGGCCAGGGAAATCACTGTAATAAAAAAGACATATGCTACAAATGAAAGATAAATGGCAGTAAGAACAGGATTGTTATACATTCCATGTTCCCTGAGGATCACACTACAGTCTGACTCTTTAATGGACCCCCTAATTAAGGTTCATCAAACATATCAGATGGGAGATAAATCTCCTCCCCCGGTCCCCTGGGGTGGTAAAAGTGCCCCTCCATCCTCGGTCCCCCTCCTCATACCCCTCTCAATGATCTAAGATGACGACACACATGCTGCATTTGAGATTTCAGTTGCATATGACATGTAAGATGCGAAAGAAAAGTCCTCCCCAGGTCCAGCCAAGTCACCTCTTGTCACACACTGTCACCCACCATCACCCACCAGTCTCGCCCGTTACCTCCTGCAGCGATTAACCCCCACGATCCCTACTCCTGAAAACATGGTAACCGCATGCACAGAGCAGCTGTCAGCCGGTTCCTTGTGAGCAGTGACACTGAGCTTACTGCAGCTCACACTGCCGTGCTATGGATCCGGCAGTATGAGTGCAGTATTCTCAGGCCACTGCACCCACACTCCTCACATGGAGTGCCTGCACTTATAGAAAGTTGGGTATGCATTCCCTAAGCGTGACCCCCATATTCTGGAATGAGGCTACTGCAGGTCACTCTGCTCTCAATTGGACCGTTGGACTGGGGTCAGTGTTAGTGCAGTATTCTCACTCAGATCACTGCAGCCACACTTTTCACATGGAATGCCTGCACTTCCAGAAAATGGGGGAAGCGTTAGCTGAACATGCCCCCCATATTCTGGAAGGTCCAAAACTGTCCTGGGACCTGCAAAATGGATTATTGCGGTCCAGCTTCTTTTTTTCTTTTCAATAAATTGGTGAAAGAGGGAATGTGCTGGGGAGCATTTTTTCAAATATTTTTTTTTCTTTATTTTTTTTTATTACTGACAGTAATGTCAGGTATCTGATAGAAGCCGTGACATCACTAACCGCTGGGCTTAATGCCAGGTGACATTACAGCTGGTATCAACATTATATATTACCCCGTTTGCCACTGCACTAGGGCAACAGGATGAGCTGTGGTGAAGCGCCAGGATTGGCGCATCTAATGGATGTGCCACTTCTGAGCCAGCTGCAGCCTGCCATTTTAAGGCTGTGAAGGGCCAAATAACCATGGCTTTTCCCACCCTGAGAATACCAGACCAAAGCTGTCTGCTTTACCTTAGCTGGTAATCCAATTTGGGGGGGACCCCACATTTTTTGTAATACTTATTTAGAAATAAATAACAGCCTGGGGTGCCCTCCACTTTGGATCACCAGCCAAGGTGAAGATGCCAGCAGTAGTCTGCTTTACCATAGCTGACTGTCAAAAACGGGGGGACATGCACCCCGTCTTTAGAAGAAGGATGACAAAGATGGCCAAAAGAGGAGTTGCTGACACCGGAGAACGGAGATGCCCATATGTCCCAACTCCACTGCAGTGACCGTTTAGGTAAGTATTATAAAGTCATTTTTACGTTCTACACAGCGGCCTGAGCTTTCATAGACAGCATGTTAGCATGCTGTATATAAGAGCCCACTGGTGGTGGCCACAGTTTATAGGCCACAAATCTGATGACAGGTTCCCTTTAATTAAATGCATCTAGTTGTTGCAAATCCTTGCTAATACATTTTTACTCCCATTACTCTACATAGGAAAGGAAATACTCGTCATAAGGAATAGTCGTATAGTATAATGATTTAATAAATGTAATTCTTCACTTCAGTTGCAATATCAATGTAAATTGAATACATGGGCATTGTTTAAGTAATTTTTACTATTATAACTGTACATCCATATTGGTTTTAATAGTTTCTTTATTGATAGATCTTTATTTTACAAATCATGTTTATTCACATTTTATTAAAAAATAGTTTATTTTGAAATGTTCTTATATAACACTTTGCCCAACTCAGTTACGGTAAAGGGTGCTTTACACGCTGCGACATCGCTACCGATATATCGTCGGGGTCACATCGCTCCTTTCCTTAATATCGCTGCTGCGACAGGTACAATGTTGTTTCTCGTTCCTGTGGCACCACACATCGCTGTGTGTGACACCGCAGGAACGAGGAACATTTCCTTACCTGTGTCCACCGGCAATGCGGAAGGAAGGAGGTGGACGGGATGTTACGTCCCGCTCATCTCCGCCCCTCCGTTTCTATTGGACAGCCGCTTAGTGACGTCGCGATGACGTTGCTATGATGCCGAACGCACCTCCCCATTGTAGGAGGGATTGTTCGGCGGTCACAGCAACATCGCTGAACAGGTATGTGCGTGTGACGCTGCCGTAGCGATATTGTTCACTATGGCAGCGAGCACCAAATGTCGCACGAACGACGGGGGCGGGTGCTATCACGCTTGACATCGCTAGCAATCGCTAGCGATGTCGCAGTGTGTAAAGCTTCTTGCAAACGCCGACACAAGTTTTCTTTCAGAATTACTTCTCACATACGGCCACTAAATATCCCTGTAATATTAAAAAAAAAAAGTTGTGTTCTTCTTTACAAGTGTTCAGTAATTCTAAATGCTTCTAATTTGGGTAAAGGAAACAGCATATCCATGGTAACTCTGCCTTCTGTCTTCCTGGGATCTCCATGTACTAATTGGCTCTGTAATTAAAGGGCACAGTATCTGAAGTGAAAGGAATTTTTCTTATGGAAACAAATCATATAACCATATAATTATTCAGAATCTTAATTAATAAATTCCAGCTACTATTTTCTGTTTCCAACATCTTCTTCTGACCAGAGTGTATAACCAGTAGGAGTCACATATACTCTTTGGCTAAGTTTACATGTCCAGTAATCATCCATTAGAATAAATCCAGCAGCAATCCATGGGAAAAAGAGTTGCGCAAACAATACTATTTTGTCCGTTTTGAAAAAATTGATTTCTGCAGGATCATTTTTTTAACATGAGTGTCTATAGTAAATGCATCTGTTAATGGATTGCTATTTATCTTCCATTTGAAACTGAACAAATAACAAAACATGGATCCTTTATGAATGACAGAAAAACAGATGTATAAATAGTAATTAGTTAACGGATCGGTTTTCCATAGACTTCCATGTTATAAAAAACGGATCCCGGAGAAAGCCGATTTTTCAAAACAGATTACAAAAGTTGTGTTTGCCCAACTTGTGATGGATGGACAGAGAGTCATTGGATTTTGTGACTCTGGGGCATTTCTCACAATAGCTGATCCCCGGGTGGTTCGGCCAGAGGTGATACATCATGGACCAGGGATTGTTATTTAACCCCTTCACGACCGCGGGCAGTAAAATTACGTCCTATTTTAACGTGACTTAACGACCAGGGACGTAATTTTACTGCCTAAACTTCATTTGATTGCCGTGGCCATAGCAACGGCTTTCAAATGATGTCCCCTGCTGTTTCTTACAGCAGGGGACCTTTGCTTGACCCCAGGGGGGTGGCATCGCCACCCCCCATAGGCGATCGATGTGATTGGCTGTTCAAATCGGAACCGCCAATCACATTGATCACGCTGTTTTCGGCAAAAAAAAATGCCAAAAATAGCGTGATCTTGTAAAATCCAGCTAGGACCGGAGCTGCAGCAGCTCCGATCATTGGCTGGAAGCAAGCAGACACCCGGCCCCCCCCTGCAGCACTGATTGGAGCGATCGTGCAATGACGCGCAATCGCTCCAATCAGTGTGCAGTGGGGCGGTCTGATCTGCCGGTGGCCGCCCTCCCCAGGCCTGTGCTGGTCTGGGGACCCTCCCCCAACATGTCTGCAGCGTGCAGCACTGGCTGGTACTAGTGGTACCACGCCACTGCTGCTGCTGCCGCTGCTGTTATATCACGTCGCAGGAGCAGGAGCGGTGAGTATTGTGCTCACCTTGCAGCCCCTGCGCGTGTCCCCCTGCGATCTGCCCCCCCCCCAGACATCCCGGTCTGCCCCCAGCATTCCCGATCTGCCCCCAGCATTCCCGATCTGCCCCCAGCATTCCCGATCTGCCCCCAGCATTTCCGATCTGCTCCCAGCATTCCCGATCTGCCCCCAGCATTCCCGATCTGCCCCCAGCATTCCCGATCTGCCCCCAGCATTCCCGATCTGCCCCCAGCATTCCAGATCTGCCCCCAGCATTCCCGATCTGCCCCCAGACATCCCAGTCTGCCGGCCTCCCCCGTGATCTCTATTCTGCAGCTCCTCCGGTATCTCCCTCCTCTGCTCTCCCCCTCCCCCTCTGCTGTCGCTCTCCCCCTCTGCTGTCCCCCTCTGCTGTCCCTCTCCCCCTCTGCTGTCCCCCCGACGTCCTCTTACCTGTCTTCACCGGCCGATCACATCTGCCTCCATCGCTGGGTCCTTCTTCCTGGGTCTTCTGCTGAGCTGTCCAACTTCCTGCCTGCTGGCTGCTGCAAAGCTGTTCCTCCTGCTAAACCTCTGGGTACTGTGAGTATAACTTTTTTTTTTTCTTTTTTTTCCTCTATCCCCTGTCAATTCTTACACCTCATGCGTCCGTGCGTCCCGCCGAGCGCTGATCAGGGATGCAGATAACGTATCTGCATCCGTGGTCAGTTTTCGGCGGGACTTTTTTTCCCGTATTCCCGACGCTTTTTGTATTGCATCAGTCCGTGCGTCCTGCCGAGCGCTGATCAGGGATGCACATAACGGATCGGCATCCCTGCTCAATTTTTGGAGTGACAAAAAGCATCGGGGATACGGAAAAAAAAGTCACGCCAAAAATTGAGCAGGGATGCCGATCCGTTATGTGCATCCCTGATCAGCGCTCGGCGGGACGCACGGACTGATGCAATACAAAAAGCGTCGGGGATACGGAAAAAGAAGTATCGCATCTGTCCGTGCGTCCCGCTGAGCGCGGATCAACATCCCTGCTCAATTTTTGGCGTGACTTTTTTCCGTATTCACGACGCTTTTTGTATCGCATCCGTCCGTGCGTCCCGCCGAGCGCTGATCAGGGATGCAGATAACGGATCTGCATCCGTGTTCAGTTTTTGGCGTGACTTTTTTCCGTATTCACGACACTTTTTGTATTACATCCGTCCGTGCGTCCCGCCGAGCGCTGATTAGGGATGCAGATAACTGATCGGCATCCCTGCTCAATTTTTGGCGTGACTTTTTTCCGTATTTGCGATGCTTTTTGTATCGCATCCGTCCGTGCATTCCACCAAGCGCTGATCAGGGATGCACATAACGTATCTGCATCCATGGTCAATTTTTGGCGTGACTTTTTTTTTTACGTATCCCCGACGCTTTTTTTTATCGCATCCGACCGTGCGTCCTGCAGCAGCCGATCAGTGCACTGCGTCTGTGCGTTTGAAAAGTCAAATGGCGCTCCTTCTCTTCTGAGCCCCGCCATGCGCCCAAACAATTACTTTCCACCACATATGAGGTATCTGCGTACTCAGGAGAAAATGCACAATACATTTTATGGTGCATTTTTTCCTGATAGCCTTGTGAAAAAAAAGCTACCTAGTTGAAGCAACCGTTTTGTGGTAAAAAAAAAATTTTTTCTTTTCACGGCTCAACGCTATAAACTTCTGTGAAGCCCCCAGGTGTTCAAAGTGCTCACCAAACATCTAGAAAAATTATTTGAGGGCTCTAGTTTCCAAAATGGTGTCACTTGTGGGGGAGCTCCACTGTTTAGGCACCATAGGGGGTCTCCAAACGTGACATGGCGTCCGCTAATGATTCCAACCAATTTTGCTGTCAAATGGCGCTCCTTCTCTTCTGAGCCCCACCATGCGCCCAAACAATTACTTTCCACCACATATGAGGTATCTGCGTACTCAGGAGAAAATGCACAATACATTTTATGGTGCATTTTTTCCTGATAGCCTTGTGAAAAAAAAGCTACCTAGTTGAAGCAACCGTTTTGTGGTAAAAAAAATTTTTTTTCTTTTCACGGCTCAACGCTATAAACTTCTGTGAAGCCCCCAGGTGTTCAAAGTGCTCACCAAACATCTAGAAAAATTATTTGAGGGCTCTAGTTTCCAAAATGGGGTCACTTGTGGGGGAGCTCCATTGTTTAGGCACCTCAGGGGGTCTTCAAACTCGACATGGCGTCCGCTAACAGGTGCAGCTAATTTTTCACTCAAAAATTCAAATGGCGCTCCTTGCCTTCCGAGCACTGCTGTGTGTCCAAACATTTGATTTCCACCACATATGAGGTATCTGCGTACTCAGGAGAAAATGCACAATACATTTTATGGTGCATTTTTTCCTGTTACCCTTGTGAAAAAAAAGCTACCTAGTTGAAGCAACCGTTTTGTGGTAAAAAAAAAAAAATTTTTTCTTTTCACGACTGAACGCTATAAACTTCTGTGAAGCCCCCAGGGGTTCAAAGTGCTCACCAAACATCTAGAAAAATTATTTGAGGGCTCTAGTTTCCAAAATGGGGTCACTTGTGGGGGAGCTCCATTGGTTAGGCACCTCAGGGGGTCTTCAAACCCGACATGGCGTCCGCTAATGAGTGCAGCTAATTTTGCGTTCAAAAATTCAAATGGCGCTCCTTCCCTTCCGAGCTCTGCCGTGCGCCCAAACAATTGATTTTTACCACATATGGGGTATCAGCGTACTCAGGAGAACATGCACAATAAATTGTATTGTGTGCTTTCTCTTTTCTCCCTTGTAAAAATGAAAATTTTATGGCTAAAGTAACATTTTTGTGTTAAAAAGTAAAATTTTCATTTTTTCCTTCCACATTGCTTTGGTTCCTGTGAAGCACCTAAAGGGTTAATAAACTTCTTGGATGTGGTTTTGAGCAATGTGAGGGGTGTAGTTTTTAGAATGGGGTCACTTTTGGGTATTTTCTGTCACCTAGGCCTCTCAAAGTCACCTCAAATGTAATGTGGTCCCTAAAAAAAATTATTTTGTAAATTTTGTTGGAAAAATGAGAATTTGCTGATGACCTTTGACCCCTTCTAACTTCCTAACGGAAAAAAAATTTGTTTCGAAAATTGCGCTGATGTAAAGTAGACAAGTGGGAAATGTTATATAGTAACTATTTTGTGTGACATATCTCTCAGATTTATGGGCATAAATTTTCAAAGTTTGAAAATTGCGAAATTTTCAAAATTTTCGCCAAATTTCCTACATTTTTACAAATAAACGCAAAAAATATCGGCCTAAATTTACCACTGACATGAAGTACAATATGTCACGAAAAAACAATCTCAGAATCGCCAGGATCCGTTGAAGCGTTCCAGAGTTATAACCTGTCAAAGTGACACTGGTCAGAATTGCAAAAAATGGCCCGGTCATTAGGGTGTTTTAGTGGCCGGGGGTGAAGGGGTTAATTTGCTGGAGGACAGAGGAGGAATATCCCAAAGGTGACTGTAGATCTGGACTTTGGCCTTGGGATCAAGCAATGTGTGGTTGGGGTAATGAGCGGCCTGCCTGCAGATATTCTCCTTGGAAATTATGTGGGAGATCTACAATGTCGATTTGTGGGTGCAGGAAACACAGTTTGAGTGAAGGAGGACACAAAGGGAAGCTTGTCCTTCCAACGCTATTGCTGTACAAGGGACTACCTACAGCTTCTCCATCCAATACAAGCGTGGAAGCCAACACCAGAATGTTGATGGACTGTTCTGTCAAGAAGAACCATAGACTATTCACAGCTGAGCAACCAGTTGTCACGGGGTCCTTCTCCCATATCACAGGATCAACAGAGCGAGCGATGTCTGTTCAATCCAATAAGCATTTATTCCAAGCAAATCAAATGGTTCATAACATAATCCACAAAACACAGGGAAAAATTAGTCCAAAAATATGAATATAATCCAATAAGCGATAAATAAAACGTCCAGTTTCTCTCTGAGAAGCCACAGCTTCTCCCAGAGGTTCAATCTTTCTTCTTCAAGTTCCCTAAGCAGACTGACTCTTCCCCCCCCAGGTAAGCAGAGAGTTTACAGTAGGTTGATTCCACTCCCCCTCCCTCGACTTAAGGTCCAGTCACACTAAGCAACTTACCAGCGATCCCAACAACGATAGGGATCACTGGTAAGTTTCTAGGAGGTCGCTGGTGAGATGTCACACTGCGACGCTCCAGCGATCCCACCAGCAACCTGACCTGGCAGGGATCGCTGGAGCGTCGCTACACGAATTGCTGGTGAGCTCACCAGCAACCAGTGACCAGCCCCCAGCGCCGCGTGGAAGATGCTGCGCTTGGTAACTAAGGTAAATATCGGGTAACCAACCCAATATTTACCTTGGTTACCAGCGCACGGAGCTACATGTGCACAGAGCAGGGAGCAGCGCACACCGCTTAGCGCTGGCTCCTTGCTCTCCTAGTTACAGCACACATCGGGTTAATTACCCGATGTGTGCTGCAGCTAAATGTGCACAGAGCAGGGAGCAGCGCACAATGCTTAGCGCTGGCTCCCTGCTCTCCTAGCTACAGCACACATCGGGTTAATTAACCCGATGTGTCCTGCAGCTACATGAGCACAGAGGAGGAGCCGGCACTGACAGTGAGACCGGCGGAGGCTGGTAACAAAGGTAAATATCGGATAACCAAGGACAGGGCTTCTTGGTTTCCTGCTGCCTGCACATTTAGTTGTTGCTGTCTCGCTGTCACACACAGCAATCTGTGCTTCACAACGGGACAGCAACAACTAAAAAATGGCCCAGGACATTCAGCAACAACCAACAACCTCACAGCAGGGGCCAGGTTGTTGCTGGATGTCACACACAGCAACATCGCTAGCAACGTCACAAAAGTTGTTCGTTAGCAGCGATGTTGCTAGCGATGTTGCTTAGTGTGACGGGGCCTTTAGAAACAAAAGGCTAGCAGGGGAGGAATTAAACCTGCAAATGGGACAATGTACACAGAAGCAGTACAAATAAGACAGTGAACCACGCCCAAACATTAACCCACACAAAATGGTATACAATCCACAATATTCCACCATCACACAACTGTTTGCCAATGGATTGCTGCTGGATCTATTCTAATGGATGATTACTGGACATGTGAATTCAGTCTTTGTAGTCTAAAATTTATGCTGAAGAACTTAAAGAACAGACATCCTTATACATTGTTTTTTATAATTCATTAGTACAAGATAAGATAAAAACTTTACAGTATCAGAGAAATATAAAATTAACTAAAATATAACTCAAAAATTGAGAACAACAATTTAATAGTATCGTCTGGGCTAAATGTAATATCGCAGTGCAGCCAGGATTCATTAAAAAATAGCAAAATGAATGTACCTATTACAAAAGATTAGTAAAGCTGTACATCCGTGCTAAAGTACTTTAAGGTAGAGATGCTGGTAGCCAGATTGTTCTGTGTGTTAATCAACTAGGGATGGGTGAATAAATTGTGTATGAAGGCTATCTCACTTCTAGGAAATCCTAAAGACAAAGGGGACTAACAATAGACCACCAGCCTGAATTGCAAAATGAACAGTATGGTTTGCCTGAGAACTCAAAGTTTCATGATATGTTTCTCTTACAATGGCAGCCCTACTACAGCATAAAAGACATGATTGAAAGGTAGAAGATATCTGGCAGAGTGTTATCCATTGTCCTGGTGGCAGCAAATGGTGTAGATTACAGTCAATGGACAAGCAAACAGATAGTACATCTGATTTAATTATTGGCATCAGCCAATAGTGTATGACAGTTTGCCCGAACAGTCTGTCCTTAGTTCATATCTATTTTTAGCTGTGTATGGTTTTTAATATTGTTTTCTTTTCTTAGTTTTGGCTATTATGACCTGGGATAAATTGTGGCTAGTGATGAGCGAGTGTTTTCGTTACTATTCGCTATTCGCAAAATAGTACGGTATTCAGGCTATTCGTTATACTGCGAATAATAGTGTATTCCCCTCGCTATTTTCGGATGTCCGGCCCAGCCATTTCGGTGCCTGATTTGCAGCCAATATAGATGCTGGGCTTCCTAACCAATCACAGTAATGCTGCAGCCATGTTAGTTGTGACATTACTGTTACCGGCTGGCCACTCAGCATCATGGGGTCTATAAAAGATTTTCTGCTGCTATTTTGAGCACATTGCGCCCGAAGTCTGCATTGTATCAGCATAGAATAGAGCAAACAGATGCTAGGGAGAGTGTAGGCCTCTTAATAACACAAAAAGCCTTTTTTAGGGCTGCCTGCAGAATAGATCAGTGTAGCTTTCAGAGGGAAAGATTTACGAGCAGGGAAAGTGTTTAAAGCAGTGTGTTTCTGTGTCGCCCTGGGCAAGCCAGGGGACACAGGTCACACACCACCACACCCTACATCCCAGGTAGGAACATCTAAGCTAACCAAAAATCCTTGTTGCCTTCCTCCAGAGGCTGATGATTCACACCAGGGGGTGGGCCAGGCGGTTGGCTCCGCCCACCGAGGAGGACACAGCTCTGGAGGCGGGAGAAACCAGGCAGTCCAGTGAGGGACATGAAGGAGTAAACAGCTAAGATGAGCTAAGGAAGTGAAAGTAGAAGCAAAGTAAAGTGGTAAAGGAGGAAAGCAAGTGAGGTGACAGAGAGAGAGAGCCTGAAGGGTCCAGCTGTGTGTAGGACCAGGTCAGCAAGGTCAGCAACGGCGGTGACTGTCTGGAGGGGGACCGTTTGGAAGTTCCTGGAAGGACCCCGTTGGCTGTGTGCGGTCTGGAGCAGTGTTCCGAAGGACAGTCAGCACCAGGGCAGGGGCCTCTCGGACCCCGGCAAGGCTTGGAGTCGCCATAATTTGCCGAATCCGTCAGTGAAGGGGACGTAGATCCCCCAACAACCAAGTACCGATTGAAGGCAACAGCCCAGCCAGTATAGAAGAGACACCGCCACCGCCAAGGCACCCATTTCTTAGGGCCAGCGCCTGCGGGCAAAGAGTAGAGCTCCCCCGGTCCAGCTTGAAGCCGGGGAGCGGGTTACCGGTGGGGACCCATCGCAACCAACAAGTACACCAAGGTGCAAGGAAAAGGGACATCACCGTCACCTACTGGGAGAGCAAGTGCAGCCGTCCGTGGGACCGTCTATCCAGCCGTTTGGTTTACCGTAAAAACTGTGTCAACGTCTCAGGCTGAGTGAGTACCACAGTGCCGCAAGGCACAGCGCTGCCCCCGCGTCCCTGCGCCCACCAGGCCCTGCACCTCCCTCACCATCACCAGGCCCCGGGATCACCAACCCCTACCCACGGAGGGGCAACACAACACCTGGCTGCTCCGCATCACCATCCCCGGGAGCCCCGTATAGAGCAGCGGTGGTGAAATCACCACAACAGTGGGTGGCGTCACGGACAATAATCATCCCCACACCCAACAAATCCCCTTTCACTCACGGGCGAGGAGTGCCGCTCGAGAAACCCCCGGGATCCGGCCCACCGCTCGAGCCACCACTGAGCAGAAGCCGCCGGACCCGAGCAGAAGGGGTGAGCGTAGTGTGCTGACACCCTCCTCCCCGCCCGCGACATTTCACTACCTCCATAGTACCATCCAGAAACCAGAATACAATAGCTCTTTTAACCTCTTCAGCCCTGGGGCACTTTCCGTGTTTTTTTGCTCCCCTTCTTCCGAGAGCCGTAACTTTTTTATTTTTCCATCAATCTTGCCATATGAGAGCTTGTTTTTTGCAGGACAAGTTGTACATTTAAATGAAACCATAAGTTTTACCATATGGTGTACTGGAAAATAGCAAAAAAATTCCAAATGCAGAAAAATTGCAAAAAAAGTGTGATGGCACAATAGTTTTTGGGATGTTTTATTCACGGTGTTCACTATATGGTAAAACTGATGTGTGGGTATGATGCCTGAGGTCGGTGCAAGTTTGTATACACCAAACATGTATAGGTTTACTTGTATTTAAGGGGTTAAAAAAAATTCACAAATTTGTCCAATAAAAGTGGCGCACGTTTTGTGCCATTTTCCGAAACACGTAGCATTCTTATTTTTTCGGATCTATGGCTCAGTGATAGCTTATTTTTTGCGTCTCGAGCTGACATTTCTAATGGTACCATTTTTTGCACAGATGCTACGTTTTGATCGCCTGTTATTGCATTTTGCGTAAAACTTGCGGTGACCAAAAAACGTAATTTTGGCGTTTGGAATTTTTTTGCCACTACGCTGTTTACCAATCAGATTAATTGATTTTATATTTTGATAGATCGGGCATTTCTGAACGCGGCGATACCAAATATGTGTATATTTATTTATTTTTTAACTCTTTAATTTTCAATGGGGAGAAAGGGGGGTGATTTGAACTTTTAGGGGTTTTTCTTTTTTTATTTTTTAAAACTTTTTTTTTACTTTTTTTTTTATTTTACTAGTCCCTCTGGGGGGCTATAGCGATCAGAAATCCGATTGCTATTATCTATCTGCTGATCACAGCTATACAGCTGTAAACAGCAGATACAGTCACTTTTTTTTTCCCTCTGCTCTCGGCCGAGGGAAAACGAAAGTGAAACATCATAGCTGCAGGCGTCATCACATGACCCTGTGCTACGATGGCAACCACCAATAGTCACGTGATCACGCATGTGACTTCCGGTGGGGGCAGCGGTAAGTAAAAAACATGGCCGCGCGCATTTAGATCTTGCTTCCAGACTTTGGCAGCAAGATTTAAGGGGTTAATGGCCGCGGGTGGAATGCGATTCCACCCGCGGCTAGCAGGCACACATGTCAGCTGTTGAAAACAGCTGATATGTGTGCCGACCGCCGCCGCCTGCCCGTGAGAGGGGGCGGGGCTTAACGAGACACGCTCCATGACGGATATATCCATCCATGGTTGTGAAGGGGTTAAGAGCTGATAGCCCTGAACAGTCACAGCAAGGAGGCAGAGATGCTGGATTAGAAAGGGAATCAGGACCTATTTCCACAATATTTAGGGGTTCACAGCCTGACTTCTGCCATCAGTCCACGTCAGTCACATTAATACGTTGCTAGTGGCCTTTGCAAATAAAAAGCAGGACTCTACAATTTTGTGGTGCTTGATACAGTAAAGCACCATTCCTGTTTCACAATAGTCAGGGTTTCACAGCCTGTCCATCCACAACAGCCACATTTATAAGTTACTAGTGGCTTTTACAAATACAAAGCAGGACTCTACCATTACGTGGTGCCTGGTACAAAGTACTCACTTGTACTTTCTCCACAATATTTTTGGGGTCAAAGCATTCTTGGCCTGGGCTATCAACATCTACAAATATGTCAGCAAAACACAAAATGACAAAAAAGGCAGTTGTTAAGGGACGTGATGTTGGCGTGGTGTTGTCAGTGGTGTGCGACAAGGCACTGAGTCTGTGTCAGGTCAGAAGAAGATTGATGCATCCACTATGTTTCTTGCCAAATTTCCCAGTCTGGAACGTAAACGTCTGTGGGAGTCAGAAGAGCGAGAGCAGATTCTGTCTTGGATGGCAGACAAGGCCTCTTCGCATTTGTCAAGCAGCAACCAATCTTCCACGACCACACAGTCTACTGTGGATACACAGAAGGCTGGCCCATCCAATCCTCAACCTGGCCCTCCTTTCTCCACTCTTCATCAGTCACAGGAGACATATGATCCCAATCTTGGCCACTATGAGGATCTGTTTTGTACGTATCCATTGTTTGGCTCTGGCCTCTCGCCGTGCAGCATGGAAGAGGGACGTGAGGAGGTGGCATGCATTGATGCGCAATTATCTGAGGACCTACAGCCAGAATAAAACCATTTTGAGGAACCTGATTTACTTTCTCCTGAGTTGGAGGCTGATGATGATGAGGCACAGTTGCCATCAGGTCAGCCTACAATCTCAAGTGGGAAGGAGGATGAAAAGTCACTGGCTGTGTGGACAGTACAATAAAATATAACCTTTATTATTAAATACTATTAAACATTTTTTTATAACAATTCCACACAATTTTGAAGCCTATCTGAAACACACAGTTAAAAATAACCGGGTTCACATACAAGAATAGCCGGTAGACTGGTAGTTGTTATCTCAGTCAAAGCTGCTACAGTTAATCCTATAAAATATGTCCAGGCCTGAACAATAATTATGCAGACTCATATATGCTACTGCAACACAATAAGGCCACAAGACTTCAAAGCCTGTCCCTTTAGTATAGGGAGAACCATAAACACCCCAAACTATAGGCTACCAGTTCACTATCGCCTATTACATATATTTGTAGGCTAGTATAATGATGTTCTAGATGTCCTAAAAACGACTGGGGAAGAAGTCAATTTAGACTCTCTTCTATATACTAGAAAAGGATATTACATGTGCAGGAGTAGGACATCTGTCCCCGAATACACACTTCTCCCAAATAACCTTTACTTAGTCCTACTTTAATGAATGTTAGGAGTGTTGGTTCCTATAGTGGAAATTCCCTACCCAGGGTCAGGTTTACATCAATAAGACCTGGGGTAGAGCTCATATTCTTTATCTCCCCCCCATATCCAGCTATTTAATTCAGCCACTAGATTGCTGCTGGGGTGTAAGGAATGGTACTATAACCTACAATATTAAACAACTCCTCCAGCTCATTAGACCAATCTCTATTATATAATTAATGAAGTTTCAGTTCTACTGCCTATTCTGATTATATTTACTGATAGCCACAATACCTCAACGCGTTTCCTCTGCCTATGTTGGTGAGATTCATCAGGAGGTAATCAGAACACTCTGGTCCCTAATCTCAGACCATGTGTTAATGCTGTGCTAAAAATCTCTCTGTATGTCAGCACCACATGTTTGATAGACACCACATGTGCAGACCACAGGCAGCAGCTCGCTTAATGGAGTGTCAGCAACTCATATAGTTAATGTTTCACAGCCCTATTAAATTTAATTTAATCAAAATTTTTTTAATAGTATTTAATAGTAAAGGTAAAAAAAATTTTTTTATAGTATTTAATAATAAAGGTTATATTTTATTGTATTGTCCACACAGCCAGTGAATTTTTAATATTAGTGGATGATTTGTAGGTCGATAAAGTGACTGGGAAGGAGGATGAGATGGAAGACGAGGTGGTCGATGATGAGTCCACTGATCTGACCTGGACCGTTGACATGCATAGCCAGCACAGCAACACAGAGGAAGATGGATATGTAGCACCAACATGCATCAAGGGGTAGTGGTTTTTCCAGAGTTAGAACTGAGACAACTGTTCTCAAAAGCACCCCCACTGTGGCCCAAGTCAGGGCAAGGGGGTGTTCAGCCGCTGTCTGGAATTTTTTTTTCTGAAAGTCCCGCAGAGAAAAACATTGTAATCTGTAGCATCTGCCACACCAGGTTGAGCAGAGGCCAGGACAAAGGCAACCTGAGCACTACCAGTATGTGGAACCACATGGCAGCCAAGCACCCCAGTAGGTGGGCCGAACATCAGGGTACCAAAATTGTGTCTGCGGGTCAAACCACTGCCATGTCGCCTGTGCAATGTCCTTTATAATCTGATGTCCAGGAAGCAGGTGTTCATACATCCTGCCCACAAGGTGCAATTGCACAGACACAACAAACATCAACCACATCCAATTCCTTGTTCCAGCAAAGTGGCCAGTTGTCTGTACCTGAGATCTTGTATAGGAAGGGTAAATATCCAGCCATGCACCCACAGGCCCAAAACCTAAACTCTCATATTGCCAAACTGCTAGCTGTGGAGATGTTGCCGTTTAGGCTTGTGGGAACACAGTGTTTCCGTGATCTCTTGGCTGCGGCTGCCCCATGATACAGTGTTCCCAGCCGCCACAATTTTACCCATTGTCCCAACCCCGCGTTGCACAAGCACGTGTTAAACAATCTCAACCATGCTCTGACCAATGCTATAATCAGGAACGTCCACCTAACAACAGACATGTGGCAAGGTATAAAAGAGTAGACCGATCAGTGGCTCTCCCCACTGCACCTCCATCCTGGACTGGTCCTTTGCGATAATGGGCGTAACCTGCTGGCGGCTTTAAAGGTTGGCAAGCTGGTACATGTGCCATGCAAGGCTCATGTGCTGAACCTAGTTGTTCAGAAATTTTTGAAAACATGCCTTGACTTGCCGTACCTACTTGAGAAGGTGCGCCGTATTAGTGCCCATTTCTGCCATTCCTCTTCCGTTTTTGCTGGTCTTACAGCGTTGCAAAAAAGTTTGAATTTGCCAAGACCTGCCCACGCGGTGGAACTCAACATTCTATATGTTGGCGAGGATTACTGAGCAGCAGAGGGCAGTAGCTGAATACCAGCTCTAACGTGCCCGTCAGACTGAGAGCCAGCCAACACACATAACAACTGTTGAGTGGGTATGGATCGCTGAGATTTGTGAGGTTCATGAGAATTTTGAGTACTGCATCAAGCTCATGAGTGGTTATCAGGCTATTATCAGCTTAAGGGCTCTTCTCCACTGGCGTGTAAAAAAATCACAGCGATACTCGGCTCAAAATGTGAGTCGAGTATCCTGCGTGTGATCTGCGTACGGTGTATGTTTTTTTTTCCTCACATAGCATCCGTATGACATGTGAGCGTCATGCGAGTGCTATGTGAGTTTTTAGGTAAGCAGCGTAGGATTGGCTACGGGAGAAATCTCCTGTAAAACCAGTCCTGGCCGCGGTTACCTGCACTGAGCTCCGGAGCTGTAACCTGAGCTCCAGAGATCTGCCTGGTCTGTTTGCAGCTGTGCTAACCTGAACAGCAATCGCCGGGGAATCAATCACTCGGCGCTCGCTGTTCAGGCTGCACTCTGGAGCTCAGGTGACAGCTCCGGAGTTCAGTGCATGTAACCGCGGCCAGGACTGGTTTTACAAGAGATTTCTCCGGTAGCCAGTCTGACGTGGTATGCAAGTGTCAGGATCCATGTGACATGCGCATGCCACCCGGATTCTGACTTTCTTCACACCCCCATAGGATTGCATGGGGGTGAGAGAGCTGAGAATCGCATCAAATCGCAGCATGCTGCGATTTCAAGGAGAGCCCGTGTAGAGTCTGAAAAAAATGGGGAAATGGAGACTGCATCATATGAAACCCTTTGACAGATTGCAATCCGTTTTTCCATGCAATGGAATTTGGAGAAAAAAAACGCCAGTGGAGAAGAGCCCTAACCATCCCACTGCTGTGTGTGTTGAAACAATCCCTGCATAATCTCAAGGATGAAGCTTTGAGTGTCCAGCATGTGGCTTTGGAGTAAGATTTCCCCATGGGTGATACTACCCAGCCCAGCCAATATTCTGAAGCAACATTGGGTGATGATAAGGAGGATGGGGAGGATGAGGAGGAAAAATATTATTTTTTTTGGTACTACTCAGGGCACTGCCAATGCTGCACAGGGGACTCTCAACCCCAGCTCCATGTCTGTCCAGCATGGATGGGCTGGGGAGGAGGAGGTGGAAGAGGAGGCGAGTCAGCATGAGGAGAGAATGGGTATTGATCCTCCTAGTGGGGACACAGAACCTTTTCCTGTTTGAAGTTTGACTGACATGGCACAGTCTGTGGCAAGACCCTCGAGTAATATACATTTATCCAACAAGCTTTACTCGTTGGCCACCTTTCTGGATCTACGGTACAAGGAAAAGTTTCCTTCTCTCCTTTTGGAGTCACCAAAGGGTTGCACAATAGAATCCTTCAAGAGGGTCATTCTAGATCACTTGATGAAAACATCACCCTCAGGCAACACTTGCGGCAGAGTTACCAGCTCTTTTCAACAGCAAGGGAGAGACGCCAACACCAGGTCCAACAGACGGGGGGGGGGAATGTGTGCAAACTGGGATATTTTCAATAAACCAGGACATCAGCAAGGGCTATTTGTGCCTGTAACAATGCAAAGGAGGGAGAAGTTGCACAATATCGTCAAGGGGTACTTAAGTGACCATACCTGCGTCCTTTCTGATGCTTCAGTTCCCTTTAATTATTGGGTGTCCAAGCCTTGTTCACACACTGCGTTTTTACCTACGTTTTTTGTTGCAGAAATTTCTTGAGAAAATGGTTGTAACCTTTCTGCAGACATTCCCCAGCAAAACCTATGGAAAACAAATTAGCTGTGCGCACACTGTGTTTTTTTTTAACAAGAACAAAAGAACATTCTTTCTGCAGAATTTCTTGAGAAAAATAATGAGCATGTCCCTTCTTTTCTGCAGGTACCTGCTTTTTTTGCCATAAATAATGGTAAAAAAATGCAGGGACCAACCTGCGGAAAAAAACACATCAAAAACACGGTAAAAACACATGCGATTTTCAGTGCGTTATTGGTGCGTTTTTTGACTGCAAGTGCGCTAATCTTTCAGACTCTCAAGAAACCTCTTGAGAAAAATCCTTTTTCTAGTGTGAACAGAGCCTAAAGGCTCCGCCACACACTATGATATATCTAACGATATGTCCTCGGGGTCACGGAATTTGTGATGCACATCCGGCATCGTTAGAGATGTCGTAGCGTGTGACAACTCCAAAAGACTGTTAACGTGCAAAAGTACTCACCTTATCGTTGCTCGTTGACACATTCATTTTCATAATGTCGTTCCTCCTTCTGCGCGCCGGTTTTTCGTCATTCCTGAGGCAGCACACATCGCTACGTTTCACACTACGGGAACGACGAACGCAGCTTACCTGCGTCCCGCCGGCAATGAGGAAGGAAGGAGTTGGGCGGGGTGTTCCGGCCGCTCATCTCCGCCCCTCCACTTCTATTGGGTGGCCACTCTGTGACATCGCTGTGACGCCGAACGTCCCACCCCCTTCAGGAAGAGGATGTTCACCGCCCACAGCGATGTCGTTAGGGAGGTAAGTACGTGTGATGGGGTTTAACGACATTGTGCGCCACGGGCAACGAATTGCCCGTGACGCAGAAACTACGGGGGCGGGTGTAATCGCTCAGGCGATCGCACGATATATCTTAGCGTGTAACGCCGCCTTAACACTTTCAATTTTTGGAATATAAAGTTGCAAGAGGGCTTGTTTTTTGCGCTCTGATCCAATGTTTTCATTGATATAATTTTGGGGTATATAGGATTGTTTTTTCTTGTTACGCTGTTTACTGTATGGATTAATTTATTTTATATTTTGATAGATTGCACTTTTTCTAATCCTGTGATATCAAATGTGTATTTTTATAATTTTCTTATTTCTTAATTTTTAATGTGGTAAAAGGGAGGTTATTTGAACTTTTATATTTTTTTTCATTGTTTGCCAATTTTATTTTTTTTACTTTCCAGTATATTTGTTGGTCCTTTTAGGAGACTTGTGTGACGGGGTATGCGACAGAGCAGTAAGGGACGCCAGGCCAAGGAACAATCCAAGAAGATTTAATGAGGCACGGAGCATAAAACATGCAATATTAAAATGGTTCTTTAGAGTCCACACAAAGGAAATAGGTCCGGGGCGCCAAGGAGAATGCAAAAGTCCTCAAAGTCCAATCGTCCATGTACGGGCGATAAGGAGCTGGCCTTAGCACAGGTCCTCACCCTTCACTCAACAAAGCACAATCCCACGTGGCCGCGGATCTCCAGTCTGTAACAGTCCACACACACAGACCCCAGGATCCAGCCTCAGCTATAGATCCTAGTACGTCTCCAGCCGAGATCCAACTAACTAAACTAACATGTTCTTCTCTCCTGGGATCAGCCCCTTAGGTGGGCACACCTCCCCCTGCCATTTGATGCATGAATGGACTTTAGACTGCTGGCTCTGTGCTGTTTACCAAGTTATAGATTGGAGAAGTCCCATGCTGAGAAGAACAATATATATATGCAACCCCCACCAAATCAATGACAATAGCTACTGCTGAAGAATGATTGCAATATGATACAGGCTGGGGGGAAGGTATGGTCACTTACATCCAAAGACATTTCAAAGTGTTCAGTAAGTACAACCAAAGGAAAGTTACATCACATCCTGACATAGTATTACAGCAAATACAGTGAGAAGGTAAAATGCATCACATGGCATCTTATACAAAAAATATGGGATGGAGAAAACTACATACATCATGACAACTTGAACCCAAGGTCATCCAATCGCATGTATGATCTACAGAAATGCCACAAAATTGCTGAGTATAACAGTTGTCACGGTCTCCTTTGAATGTTACCCACGGGTTGATTTTCATAGGAGTATCATGATGACATACACAGGGGTCTTCAGCTGGCCACTGGCTGTCAAGACAACTCACCAGTGATTGCATTGCCGGAGTATCGATGACTCGTTAGAACAGCATGTCCCCTTGCCAACGTGCATTAAATGCTCCTGTCACAGATTGACATCGGCATTTACCAGATTTACAGCGATGGGTGGAACTCTGCTCCACATTTGGCTGTAAAGGTTGCTTTACACGCTGCAACATCGCTAGCGATGTCGCTAGCGATTGCACCTGCCCCCGTCGTTTGTGCGTCACGGGCAAATCGCTGCTCGTGGCGAACAATATCGGTAGTACGCATCACACGTAGTTACCTTCCTAGCGACGTTTCTATGGCCAGCGAACAACCTCTTTTTTAACCCCTTCAGCCCCCGGGCACTTTCCGTTTTTGCGTTTTTGTTTTTTGCTCCCCTTCTTCCGAGAGGCGTAACTTTTTTATTTTTCCATCAATCTTGCCATATGAGGGCTTGGTTTTTGCGGGACGAGTTGTACTTTTAAATGAAACCATAAGTTTTACCATATAGTGTACTGGAAAATGGCAAAAAAATTCCAAGTGCGGAAAAATTGCAAAAAAAGTGGGATTGTACAATAGTTTTTGGGATATTTTATTCACCGTGTTCACTATATGGTAAAACTGATGTGTGGGTATGATGCCTCAGGTCGGTGCGAGTTTATAGACACCAAACATGTATAGGTTTACTTGTATCTAAGGGGTTAAAAAAAATTCACAAGCTTGTCCGAAAAACGTGGCGCACGTTTTGCGCCATTCTCCAAAACCCGTAGCGTTCTCATTTTTCAGGATCTGAGGCTCAGTGATGGCTTATTTTTTGCGTCTTGACCTGACGTTCTTAACGGTACCATTTTTGCGCAGATGCTACGTTTTGATCGCCTGTTATTGCATTTTGCGCAAAATTTGCGGCGACCAAAAAACGTAATTTTGGCGTTTGGAATTTTTTTGCCGCTACGCCGTTTACTGATCAGATTCATTGATTTTATATTTTGATAGATCGGGCATTTCTGAACGCGGCGATACCAAATATGTGTCTATTTTTTATTTTTTTAACCCTTTAATTTTCAATGGGGTGAAAGGGGGGTGATTTGAACTTTTAGGTTTTTTTATTTTTTTTTTATTTTTTAAAACTTTTTCTTTACTTTTTTTTTTTTTATTTTACTAGTCCCCCTAGGGGGCTATTGCGATCAGCAATCCGATCGCTTTGCACAATCTGCAGATCTCAGCTACAGAGCTGAGAACTGCAGATTTGCTGCTTCACTTTCAATGCCGGCTGTATTCCGGCATTGAGAGGAAGTGACTCATGTTAGCCACAGGCGTCATCACATGACCCTGTGCTACCATGGCAACCGCCGAAAGTCACGTGATCATGTCACGTGACTTCCGGCGGGGGCGGGGTAAGTCACTGTCATGGCGGCGCCCATATACATATCGCTGCCAAGACTTTGGCAGCGAAATGTAAGGGGTTAATGGCCGCGGGTGGAAGCGATTCCACCCGCGGCTAGCAGGCACACATATCAGCTGTTGATAACAGCTGATATGTGCGCCGATCGCCGCCGCCCGCCGGCGGCAGGGGGCGGGGCTTACCGGAACACGATCCATGACGTATCTAGTACGTCATGGGTCGTTAAGGGGGTAAGGGGGCGGTTCATGCGGCGTCACAGCGACGTCAATCAGCGTGCTTCCAATGGAAGTGGAGGGGCGATGAGCATCCACATTAATGACACGCCCACCTCGTTGCTGGAAGACGCAGATACGTGTGATTCGTCATTCCCTGGGTGTCACACGTAGCGATGTGTGCTGCCTCAGGAACGACGAACAACCTGCATCCTAAACGAGCAACGACATTTGGAAAATGAACGACGTGTCAACAATCAACGATTTGGTGAGTTTTTCTGATCGTTAGCAGTCGCTCGTACATGTCACACGCAACGACGTCGCTAACGAATTCCGTGACCCCGACGACATATCGTTAGCGATGTTGTTGCGTGTAAAGCAGCCTTTAGGCGGGCTTTGCACACTACGACATTGCAGGTGCGATGTCGGTGGGGTCAAATTGAAAATGACGCACTTCCGGCATCGCATGCGACATCGTAGTGTGTAAAGGCTCGATGATACGATTAACGAGCGCAAAAGCGTCGTAATCGTATCATCGGTGCAGCGTCGGCGTAATCCATAATTACGCTGACGCGACAGTCCGATGTTGTTCCTCGCTCCTGTGGCAGCACACATCGCTGTGTGTGAAGCCGCAGGAGCGAGGAACATCTCCTACCGGCGTCACTGCGGCTTCCGTAGGATATGCGGAAGGAAGGAGGTGGGCGGGATGTTTACATCCTGCTCATCTCCGCCCCTCCGCTCCTATTGGCCGCCTGCCATGTGACGTCGCAGTGACGCCGCACGACCCGCCCCCTTAACAAGGAGGCGAGTCGCCGGCCAGATTGACGGTCGCAGGACAGGTGAGTCCATGTGAAGCTGCCGAAGCGATATTGTTCGCTACAGCAGCTATCACAAGGATATTGCTGCTGCGACGGGGGCGGGGACTATCGCGTTTGTCATCGCAGCATCGGCCTGCGATGTCGCAGCGTGCAAAGTACCCTTTAGAGTCAGATGATAGCTGAATATCACAGCCAACATCTGCCAGGAAAGATACCGGCTCGGCTCGCAAGCCTGTATCAAATACAGAAATTCGACATATGGTGTACATAGTACATCATCGTACATTGTTAAGGGGTAAGTTAAGTATAAACTAAAACAGACATGCAACTAAAACAGACATGTCAAGAAAAGCTAATTTGAGAAATCTATTTTGTACAGAACGTTTTGGAAATCTGTGTTTCAGGAATTTAGCAGACTATTAAACGCTGGTCAATTTTCCTATGAAAGTTTTTCAAAAGTTGTCCTGTAAATTGAATGTCATTACATTTTTTTTCTCTTCATAGATCCAACAAAGTATTTGTTCAGAGCGCATCTGGAAAAAAATGGATATAATGAAAAACAACATATTATTAGTAAAAATGAAACATACTGTAACACAGTAAAATGTGTGTGTATGTATTAGGCTAAGTTCACATTTCCGCTAAAATCTATCAGTCACAATCCGCTGCTCTTGTAAACAGCGGAATCCGTTTAGCGGATTCCGCTGCTCCCATAGACTTGTATGAGCAGCGGATTGTGACTGATGATGCTGCGTTGCACGCTCCGCCCGACTGATCAGTCGTGGAACGACTGACCGCCGGGCGGGAGGAACGCAGCATGTAACGTTTTTTGAGCAGCGAGATCCGTCGGATTTCGCTGCGCATGCGCTCTGGCTCCCTGCACACGTCACCAGCTTTGGTTGGTTACCCGATATTTACCCTGGTTACGGTGCAAGGAGCCAGCGCTAAGCGGTGTAGGCCCGTAACCAAGGTAAATATCGGGTAACCAAGGTAAACATCGGGTGCTTTGCTGTTACCCGATATTTAGGCTGGTTACGTGTGCAGGGAGGCCGACACTTCCCCGCTCGGCCCCGCCCCCTCCCTCACTCCGCACATGTATGTACACACACACACACACACACACCTGTCCCCAGCCATGCAGACAAGCACTGACACCCTCGTCTGGCCCCGCCCCCTGCTCGGCTCCGCCCCCTCCCGCACTTTGCATGTGCACACACACACATACATACATACATACATGCACATACACACACTCACTCACACATACATACACTCACCTGTCCCCAGCCATGCAGACCGCAGCACTTCTACTGACATCCTCAGCGCCTGGCCCCGCCCCCCGCTCGGCTCTGCCCCAGAACTCCGCCCCCCGCACACAACGGAATCCGACAAAGAATTCTGTTCTTTGTCATCCGTTGTACAGCGTTGAACGGCGCATCAGTCACATGCGTCAAGCGACGCATGTGACTGATACAAATCAACGGAAATGTGAACTTAGCCTTATTAGACAGCAATTTTATGAACTGACTGATATGCTTTCTTTTTTAGATGCTTGGTCAGCATGCTGGTTCCTCTTTTTGAAGCCAGTATTTATAGTTTCAGATCACTTTAAAAGGAAATCACAAGATTCTGCATTTTCTATGCTCTTTGTTAAATATTGCTAAAATGTCATTCTTTACAAAGGCCAAGAGTCTAAAAAGTGTGTGAAAAGTGGCGACAAATTGCATCTGTTTTGCCCATTGAGTTTTACCTCTGCAGGCCATATAGCCAAAATGTTTTTTGTAAAACTGCATTAATTCTGATTACGAAACACAATAACAGCGCTTGTGAATACATCTCATTGTTTACAGTTGGCATCAAATTATTAATACAATAAAATCAGCTGTGTAGTAAAGTATTTAAATTGAACACATTTGTAAGGGGGGGTGGACAATTCTTAATCCCTTAATGAAGAGCAGTACATGTGTGAGGGTGGCCCAGGACAGTAGTTGCAGGCAAAGGGCTTAGCTGTCCTTCCGTGGCCTGTCAGAGCCACCTCCACAGAGCAAGGGGGAAGGAACTGGTCATTGTGATCCTAGCTGGGTGTGTGGTCTTTTTGTGTGCAAGCCATACCTATGAATAGGTCATAAGGCAAAAAAGGATTCTTCTACTGGGGAGTCGTCGACACAGACTAGGAGGTTTTTTTTTTTTAATAGTCTTTTATTACAAGCTATGCCCAGGACTTCCAACATATCAACACTGAGGGTACAACACTTAAACACATTCTATACAGCATATTTGACTTTAAGGCACACTTTCATGTTAGGCTCTATCCTTCCTGATACTACTCATGCTGTTTGTCCATCCTCCTTCTTTCTACCTGACACCACAGTCCAACACAATAGATTGAAATAGTCTTCCCCAGCCAAGATCTTGTTCCACCCAAAGAGACCCATTCTCTATAATGGTGTCAACTGCCGTCGGATTGGCCTCGTCTACAGTCTTTCCTGTGCTGACTTGTTCACCCAGGTCTATGCCAAATCTACACTTGAGGGCTAGTACCATTGGAGTCAGTCCACTGACTAGGAAACCTCTGTAGAGATAGGGCCTAGAACTTGTGATTGCTAGAAGGAGGTGACCCTCAACCCGTCTCCGACTGGAATTCTTCCCTGATGGAATACAAAGTCAGGCTTTATCCTGCAGTTAGCCCCTCCTCCTGTGGGCAACCTACATAACTTAACTGTTCCCTTCCTATACTCCTCCCGTTGCAAGGCAGAATCTATTCTCTATCAGGGAGTAGTACCTAAAACCTGGCCATTAGATGACCCAACTTACAGTTTATGTACAACCACATTGCATACATAATAGCCAAAAAAATAAAGTTCACATTATGATGCAACGGCTATTGATGTCTTCAGGACAGGAGCACACGATCCTAGTCCACCCTCTTACACATCCATGGCACTTTTCAGGAGTGGAAGAATAGAGTTGTCTTAGGAGCTGGACACATCATCTGGCTTTAATAGCCATGGGTGAAGTAGTACTCTACTTGCTCCAGTTAATCTTTTGTCAATGTTTGACAGCGTTTGGCCAAGTGGACACATTCTTCTAACCATCTGTCCACCTCTCCCCCACAATGCAATCACTTGGTGGTGATATTTTGCTACCACCTGCTAAAGACCCCTGTGCCTGTCATGGCAATTGCTGAAATTCATCAAAGGCTGTGGTTTATGCTATACAAAGCAATACTGAAGTACTGCTGTATAAAGTGATCAGTTGATTGCATGTTCATGTCCTTTAAGGAAACTAAAAAATAAAAATTAAAAGAAAAAATGTAAAGAAATTCAAATCACCCCCTCAGGGATATATATGGAAATCATGGGGCCTCATAGCAGAAGTCCTAATTTCCATCAGTCACTCCTTCCCCTACACACACACACACACACACACACAAAGAATATTCAGCAGGATCTCAGAAGAGCATATCTTAGAACTTTGCAGACCTTACAAAATAATGTTCCTCCAACTGAAGCCCCTTAGTATTCTCACTAGAGGTAAGCGAATACCGTAATACTCGTATGCCCTATACTTGTAACGAATACTTTGTAATCTTCATGTATTCTTTATGAATAATGAGTACAATGCAAGTCAATGGAAAATGCGAGTAATTTTTTGCTGGACCCAAAAAAGAGGTCTGGGGAAAAGGCTGAAATGGATAGAAAAGTTATGAAACTGAATGGGCAGAGCCTGGAGAATATGCCTGCATGCATTTCTGACTCACATATTGTTTCTGTGATCCACTGAAGCCACATGTTTAGCATCAGTCTATCTGTGCACCTGAAGTCTATGTCGCACTGCCCTGGCCAGCCCTGCAGTGACCCACAAAGCAGTGTGCGAGCAGCTATGGGATAACGAGCGCCGAGATCAGAAGGTTAGCTCATTACCTGCTGGGATGATCTCTGCTGAACTCGTGATGTCAGCACTCATCACTGACCTCCATGACACCACATTCTCACATCAAGTCTCGTGGGCAGCCCAAAGACTGACTAGTGCTGACATCATGGGCTCATGGGATACTTCGCTTGAGAATGTGGCGGCCATGGAACTCAGTGACAAACGCAGACATCATGAGTTCAGTGGAGTTCATCACCACAGGTAATGAACCCAGCTAACTTCATGACATTGGTGCTCGTCATGCCCTGCAGTGACCTGGCCTGACCTAATGATGTTAGCTCAGGTCAGTGCACTGCTCTCCCAGCCAACGGGGAACATTCTGTTCTTCCTTGACTGGGACAGTGAGTATGGATTGTCATGGGACCTCTTTATTGGATTATACCGGACCCAGATTTGTTTTTTCTTTTCAATAAATTGGTGAAAGAGGGAATGTGTTGGGGAGTGTTTTTTCGATCAAAATTTTTTTGTTGTCCATTTTTTTTATTACTGACTAGGTTACTGATGTCGAGTGTCTGATAAACGCCGTGACATAAATAATGCAAGGTCTTGATGCCAGGTGACATTACACAGCTGGTATCAACCCCATATATTACCTCATTTGCCACGGCACCAGGGCAACGGGTTGAGCTGGGGCGAAGCACCAGGATTTGAGCATCTAATTGATGCGCCACTTCTTGGTCGACTGCGGCCTGCTATTTTTAGGCTGGGAAGTTTCCAATAACCGTGGACCTCCCTAATCTGAGAATACCAGACCACAGCTGTCCACTTTACCTTGGCTGGTAATCCAATTTGTGGGGGACTCCACGTTTTAGTTTTAAATTATTTATTTAATTTAATTTAAAATAACAGTGTGGGGTGCTTTCTGTCTTGGATTACCAGTCAAGGTAGAGCTTCCATCCACGGTCTGCAGGCTGCCGCTGTCTGCTTCACCTTAGCTGTGTACAAAAAATAGGGGAAACTTGCCATCATTTTTTGGGGCAAAATAATGAATTTGTGGCTAATAACAAGGCTAAACACCCTTTAGTGCCACATATAATGAACTAAAGGGTGCAAGATTACAAAATGCAGGGGAGTCTTTCTTATCTATCTATCTACCTATCCCGTTATCTATCTTTCTAGCTTTTGACTGTACTGTATGTAACCCAACTTCCGTTTTTTTTGTGGTCTGCATTAAAAAAATCGGAAGGCACACGGATGTAAGACGGACTGTATACAGAACGGATGCGGTTGTCACACGGATGTGCATTGTTTACAAAAATTAGCCCTATGGACTGAGTCATGGTTGACACAGGGAGTCAACATCATAAGGGCTTTAATGACAAATAGTAGTTTGGCTGGAGTAGGAGTACTGACCTGGTTTGTCCACCACTGCACAATGTGCATAGTGTTTACAAAAATTAGCCCTATGGGCTGAGTCATGGTTGACACAGGAAGGAAACAGCTTTATATGGGAAGGGGTGAACGCTAACAGCAGTAGTCAAAATCAACATTTTGGGGGAATTTACTTTGGCTTGTTTTCATCTGGAGGGATTACGAACTGTGGAGAAATCCAGTCCTTGTTGAATTTAATCAGAGTATGTCTGTCTGCATTTTCTGTGGAGAGGCGTGTGCTATACTATATTTTCAAATGGATGTATTTGATTTTATAGTTGCCTTGCTGAACGACTATCAAACATGACAGTCCGTTATACGCCACAAGAAAACATGTCTAAATAGCGAGCTCTGTTCTTTAGTATTCATTCAGCTGGATAACTAGACTTAAAGGGGTATTCCATCTCCAAGATCCTATCCCCAATATATAGTCGGTGGAATAGTAATAATATTAGGACATACCTTTATTAGCAACTTTAGTATAGTTCTCCTCCTTAGGCATGCCCTTACCTCATGAGCAGGGCATTGCAGCTTTAGTAGCAACAGTTACGACCAAGAACAACCCACTGTCACTATGAATGGTGGTAATGGTAACCATGCATCTGTGAGCAACTGCATTGCCCTGCTTATGAGGTAAGGAACAAAGTTAATCAGGAGAGCTACACTACATTTCCAAATGTAGGTATTTGCTATTTCTGTTGCCCTGCTGAACGAATACCAAACATGAGAGTCTGTCATAAGCTGTAAATTAACATGTCTAAATAGCGAGCTCTGTTGTTTAGTATTCATTCAGCAGGATAACTGTACTTAAAGGGGTATTCCATCTCCAAGATCCTATCCCCAATATATAGTAGGTGGAATAGTAATAATATCAGCAAATACCAATATTTGGAAATGTAGAATAGTTCTCCTGATTAGGCATGCCCTTACCTCATGAGCAGGGCATTGCAGCTTTGGTAGCAATAGTTACGACATGAACTCTGCTGCTGTGGACCCGGGGAGAGTGGGTGCAGATTCATTGCACCCACACTCCTCATATGGAGGGTCTGCACTCCTAGAAAATGGGGGATACATTCCCTGAGCATGTCCCCCCATATTCTAGATGGTCAAGAGTCGTTGTGGGACCCCCTTATTTTTTTTTACTTACAATAAATTGGTGAAAGAGGGGATGTTTTGGGGGTGTTTTTTCAAATACATTTTTTTTGTCTATTTTTTTTTGTTAGTACTGACAGTTTGTGATATTGGGTATCTGATAGACACCATGACATCACAAACTGCTGGGCTTGATGTCAGGTGACCTCACAGCTAGTATCAACCCCATTTATTACTCCGTTTACCACCGCACCAGGGCACGGGATGAGCTAGGGTGAAGGGCCAGGATTGGCGCATCTAGTGGACCTTCACACCCTAAGAATACCAGACCACAGCCGTCCGCTTTACCTTGGCTGGTGATCCAATTTCGGGGGGACCCTACTTTTTTTTTGTAATTATTATTATTTATAAAATAATTATAAAAAAGAGCTTGGGGTGACCTCTACTTTTGATCACCAACCACGGTAAAGCTGCCAGCTGTGGTTTTCAGGCTACAGCCGTCTGCTTTACCCTAGCTGGCTATCAAAAATGGGGGGACTCCACGTCATTTTTTCTTAACTATTTTTTTAAATAAAAAAAAATAATGGGCTTCCCTGTATTTTGATTGCCAGCCAAGGTAACGCCAGGCAGATGGGGGTGGCAACCCGTAGCTGTCTGCTTTATCTGTGCTGAGAATCAAAAACACCACGGAGTGCTACGTAATTTTTTTTTAATGATTTATTTTTACAGTACTGTGATGTCAGGCAATCAAAATACAGGGAAGCCCATTTTTTTTTTTAGTTATTTAAATAAATAATTAAAAAAGAAATATATGGCCTCCCGCTGCATTTATTTTATTGCTTGCTATGGGTAATCCAAGCAGCTACTGGCTGCTAACCCCCACTGCTTGTTGTTACCTTCACTGGCAATGGAAAATCCAAGGAAGCATTTTTTTTTTTTTGCCAAAAAACTAAAAAAAAAACATGACGTGAGCTTTGCCATATTTTTGTATACTAGCCAGGTACAGCAGGCAGGTACGGGCTGCCCCCAACCCCCAGCTGCCTATTTGTACCTGGCTTGGAACTAAAAATATAGGGAAGCCATTTTTTTTAATTATTTCATGAATTTCATGAAATAATTAAAAAAAAAAACGACATGGGCTTCGCCCCATTTTTGTGTCCAGCCAGGTACAACTAGGCAGCTGGAGATTGGAATCCACAGCCCAGGTTAGCCCGAGCTTTCTGGGCCCCTCTGCTGCGAATTGCAGTCCGCAGTCGCCCCAGAAAATGGTGCTTTCATAGAAGCACCATAACCTAGCGCTGTATCCAACTCTTCCAGCAGCTCTAAAGCCGAGTGGCTTGCTGGGTAATAATGAGTTAATACTAGCTTTGTTTTACTAGCTAGTATTAAGCCAGAGATTCTTAATGTCAGGCAAGTTTGACCGGGCCATTAAGAATCTCCAATAAAGGGTTAAAAAAAAGACACCACACAGAGAAAAAAAACTTTAATAGAAATAAATACACAGACACATTAGAGACTCCATGTTTAATACTCCCTCTCATCCCTCCACGATCATGGTCTTCTGTCTTCTTTCTCCTTCAACCCATGCAGCTCTGCTACATCAGACAGCACTGCATGGGAGGAAGACGCTGCTCCTCCCCGTGCAGTCTAATCCCTCAGTGAGTGAGCCGAGGATGCGGGCTGTCATTTTTTTGTTAAATATTAATAGCTCTCATTTTGTCTTATTCATATAGATAATGTTACCCTGATGAAGGCCAATTTTTTGTAAGACCGAAACCTCGGACTGAATGGACTGTATCTGTTTTGTTATTAACTTTTTCACATTAAACTATCACTAAAGAAAGCAAGTTTCCATTACTCTTTATTCTGGAAATCTCATATTCATATCCGGTGTGCCAGAGTTATATTTTTATTAGTACTTTGTACCAGGCATCACAAAATAATGAAGTCCTTTGTATTTATAAAGGCCAGTAGCAACGTATTAATGTGGCTGATGTGGACGAACGGCACAAATCAGGCTGTGAACCCCTAAATATTGTGCAAACAGGAATGATGCGTTTAGTATCAGGCAGCAGTAAATGCTAGAGTACTGCTTTGTAACTATTTGCAAAGGCCACTAGTGTCGCGGGGGGAGGAGGGGACGCTGCGCTCTCCCACAGCTCGGGTCCGGCTGCTGCTGCTGCTCGGTGGTGGCTCGAGCGGTGGGCCGGATCCCGGGGACTCGAGCGGCGTTACTCGCCCGTGAGTGAAAAGGGAGATTGATTTGATTGGGGGGATTTGGTTATTGCCCGTGATGCCACCCACTGTTGTGGTGATATTGGTGACACCACCGCTGCTCTGGACGGGGGATCCCGGGAGCGATGACAGGGAGCAGCCTGGATGTTAGTTCTCCCCTCCGTGGGCAGGGGGCTGGTTATCCCGGGGCCCGGTGATGGGGTAGGGATGGATGGCAGGTGGGCCACGGGGCCCGGCGAGGTGCAGGGTCGCGGGGGCAGCGCTGTACCGCATGGCACGGTGGTACTCACTCAGCCAATGATGAGGACACAGTTCTCGGTAAAACACACGGCTGGATGGACGAATCCCACAGACGGCTGCGGTGTTGTTTCTCCCAGCAGGTTGATGGTGACTGCCTTTCCCTGCACCTAGTTAGTGTAACGGTTCCAATGGGTTCCCACCGGTAACCCGCTCCCCAGCTTGGATATGGGCTAGAGGAGCCCCTTTTGCCCGCAGGCTCTGGCCCTGGGAACGGTAGCCTTGGCGGTGGCTGTGTTTCCCTCTCTTGGTTGGACGGTTGTCTTCTGACGGGACTTGGCTGCTGGGAAACCCAGGAGGTTCCCTTCGCTAACGGATTTGGCAAATTCACGGCGACTCCTAGCCTTGCCGGGGTCCGCAAGCCCCTGCCAGATGGTCCTGACTTCTCTTTGCGTACCGGTCCGGTACCGCCAGGCCACCGCCCGTCCACGGTCCTTAAGGTAAACTCCGATAGGCCACTCCTGCAGATGGTCACAACCGTCTGCCAACCTTGCTGCTCTGTCCGGGCCACACACCCGGACGCTGTCAGATAGTTGCTCCTCTACCACACTTTTCTTCCTCCATCTTCAAACTCCACAACTAAACTGAAACTGACTCTTTTCCCGCCTCCAGGACTGTGAACTCCTCGGTGGGCGGGACCAACCACCTGGCCCACCCCCTGGTGTGATCAGCCCCTGGAGGAAGGCAACAAGGGTTTTCGTCTGACTTTGGTGTGCCTGACCGGGAGTGTGGGGTGTGTTGGTGTTGTTACCTGTGGCTCCTGGCTTGTCCAGGGCGCCACACTAGCATTGCATTAATGTGGCTGATGTGGACGGACGGCATAAGTCAGGCTGTGGACCCCTAAATATTGTGGAAACAAGAACAATGCATTTAGTATCAGGCAGCAGGAAATGCTAGAGTACTGCTTTGTAACTATTTGCAAAAGCCACTAGCAACGTATGAATGTGGCTGATGTGGATGGATGGCACTAGTCAGGCTGTGAACCCATAAATATTGTGGAAACAGGAACGATGCGTTTAGTTTATCAGGCAGCAGTAAATGCTAGAGTACAGCTTTGTAACTATTTGCAAAGGTCACTAATGATGTATTAATGTGGCTGATGTGGACGTCAGGCTGTGAACCCCATAAATATTGTGGAAACAAGTCCCGATTCCCTATGTAATCCACAGTCTCTCCCTCACTGCTGTGACCTTGTTCAGTGGTTTCAGCTCTTAAAAGAGCTATTGTATTTTGGATGGTACTATGGAGGTGTTAGGGCCAGGTGGACGGGCAGACCCAGGAGGTGGATCCACTGGGCTGAACACCTCACCGAGGGCAAGGTGCCCGGTAGCCGGAGCACTAGCAGGACAGTCCGTTTAGAGGAGTGGAGTAAAGAAGTCCCTGGGACCACAGGTCTCTGATGGTAGTCCGGGTGAGGGAGCTCAGGTTCGGAGGCCAAGATGTCGTCAGGCAGAGTCCGGAACCAATGGAGCAAGAAGACGGGTCACCACAGGGATCGGAGATGGCAGGAGCTGACGGGATGGCAGGCCGTCACCGTTCGGGGTTCGGGTATCGTCAGGACCGGTTGGCGAGGCAGGATCGGCTCTACGAGAGAGATAGGTGAGTATATCACAGACACAAGGAGACCTGACTCCTAGATTAGAAAACACGAAGAACAGGCCCCGCCCACTTGGAAAGGATCCCCCTATATACCCAGTACCTGATCCTTCAATATCCTATTGGAGGACACTGGCCCATTAAGAAAGGGTCAATGACCGCGCGCGCGCCCTAATGCGCATGCGCGAGGCCCGGGTGCCAGAAGCCAGGGCAGGGAGCGGTGAACATGAAGCAGGGGAGCCGGCCTGGAGCAGAGCTGCCGACGGGCGCCGGGAGCGGGGACCGAGCCGCCTGGGGAGCGCAGGTGATGGAGGCTGGAGCGGGGGACGCCTGATAGAGGAGCCGGGGAGCGAGGCAGGGAAGCCGGGGAGCGTGGCAGGTGAGCCGGGGAGCGAGGCAGGGGAGCCGGGAAGCAAGGCAGTGGGCCCGGGGAGCGTGACAGTACCCCCCCCACGCCCCCCTCCCCGCAACCGGGACAGGAAGGCACGTATCAGAGGAGTACCCACATTCTCCCGGTGTTCCCAGGACCTATCCTCAGGACCATACCCTGCCCAGTCCACCAGGAAGAACTGTCGGCCCCGCACGGTCTTCATGGCCACGATATCCCTTACCGCATAGATGTCATCATCAGCAATAGGAGGAGGAGCAGAACTGGCAGCAGCGGAGAAGGGACCAAGGACAACCGGCTTGAGCAGGGAGACGTGGAAAGAGTTGGGTATTCTCATCGTGGCCGGGAGCTGCAGCTTGTAGGAGACCTCATTTATTTTGCTGATGGCCTTAAACGGCCCGATGTAGCGAGGACCCAGCTTGTATGATGGTAGCTTCAATCGGACGTACTTGGAAGCAAGCCAGACCAGATCTCCTGGAGAGAAACACGGGGGATCCAGACGCCTCTTGTCTACGTGTCCCTTCATCCGCAGGGAAGCACGTCCAAGGGACGTCTTGACAGAGTCCCAAATTGTAGAAAAGTCACGGACTACAGCATCAGCAGCAGGGACATCCGAGGAAGAGGATACAGGTAATGGGACGGAAGGCTGAAGACCGTAAACGACATGGAAGGGAGAGCTGGAGGAGGACTCACTGACGTGGTGGTTATGGGAGAATTCAGCCCAAGGAAGAAGCGTGGACCAGTCGTCGTGATGGGCGTTAACGTAGTGACGTAAGAAGGAGGTCAAGATCTGATTGACTCGTTCCACTTGGCCGTTCGACTGAGGATGGTAGGCTGAAGAAAAGTCCAGAGTCACTCCCAGATGTTTGCAGAGGGCCCTCCAGAAGCGGGAGGTAAACTGAGTCCCTCTGTCGGACACAATGTGTGATAGAAAGCCATGCAACCGGAAGATGTGCTGTATGTATGCGTCAGCGAGTTCCTGGGCAGAGGGCAGTCCAGCCATAGGGACGAAATGAGCCATTTTGGAGAACCGATCCACCACGACCCATATGACTGTGTGTCCGGAGGACAGGGGCAAGTCTGTAATAAAGTCCATCGCAATGTGTTGCCATGGAATGGAGGGTATAGGCAGAGGCAGAAGACGACCATATGGCAGGTGTTTGGGCGTCTTGTTCCTGGCACAAGAGGAGCAGGCTGAGACAAAAGAAGCGACGTCCTTGCGAAGGGATGGCCACCAGTAGTGACGTACAATTGTACTCCATGTTTTCTTCTGACCAGCATGGCCGGCTATTTTCGAGGCATGGCCCCAGTGCAACACTTTTTCCCTGTCAGTCTCAGAGACATAGGTCTTCCCAGGTGGTATCTGGGCCAGGGTGACAGGAGCCACCGGAATGATCTTACTAGGACAGATGATGGGCTGGGATGTCTCCTCCTCCTGCTCCATGGGCATGAATGACCTGGACAAGGCATCTGCTCTTACATTCTTGTCCGCGGGTCGAAAATGGAGCTGAAAATCGAACCTGGCAAAGAACAAGGACCACCTGGCTTGCCGTGGGTTCAGTCGCTGAGCGGACCGCAGGTATTCCAGGTTCTTGTGGTCCGTGTAAATGATCACGGGGTACACTGCTCCCTCCAGAAGGTAGCGCCATTCCTCCAGAGCCAGTTTGACTGCCAATAGCTCTCGGTCACCGATGGTGTAGTTGCGTTCAGGCGCTGGGAAGCTCTTGGAGAAGAAACCGCAAGTAACCATCTTCCCGGAGGAGGACTTCTGCATGAGCACTGCTCCGGCTCCCGAGGAGGAGGCATCCACCTCCAAGGTAAACTGTCGGTTTAACTCAGGACGGTGGAGCACAGGGGAAGAAGCAAATGCCTGTTAGAGGGAGCCAAACGCGGCGTCGGCCGCAGGTGACCAGTCTTTTGGATTAGCCCCCTTCTTGGTCAAGGCGGAGAGAGGTGCAGTCAGAGCAGAGAAGTGAGGGATGAACTGACGATAATAGTTTGCGAATCCCAGAAAGCGTTGGATTGCCTTCAGTCCGGAAGGAGGGGGCCAGTTGAGAATGGAGGAGACCTTCTCCGGGTCCATCTGCAGACCGGTATCGGAGATTACGTAACCCAAGAAGGGAAGAGAAGACTGCTCGAATACACACTTCTCGTACTTGGCGTACAGGCAATTCTCTCTCAGTCTTTGTAGTACCAGCTGCACGTTCTCTCTGTGGGTCTGGAGGTCCGGAGAGAAGACCAGGATATCGTCAAGATACACCACCACACAGACGTAGAGAAGGTCCCGGAACACGTCGTTCACCAATTCCTGAAACACTGCTGGTGCGTTACAGAGGCCAAAGGGCATCACACAGTATTCATAGTGCCCATCGCGAGTATTGAATGCGGTCTTCCATTCGTCCCCAGAGCGGATGCGGACCAGGTTGTAGGCACCCCGAAGATCCAACTTGGTAAACACACAAGCTCCTCTAAGCCGATCAAACAATTCGGGGATGAGCGGCAGGGGGTATTTATTTTTCACGGTGATTTGGTTCAATCCCCGGTAGTCAATGCATGGGCGTAGGTCACCCTCTTTCTTCTTAACGAAGAAGAAGCCCGCTCCAGCAGGAGAGGAGGACCTCCGAATGAATCCCCTTGCTAGGTTCTCCGTGATGTAGGCAGACATGGCCCTAGTTTCAGCAGGAGACAGCGGATATATCAGTCCTCGAGGTGGTGTAGTTCCCGGGAGTAGGTCGATGGCACAGTCATAAGGACGATGTGGCGGAAGTACCTCTGATTCCTTTTTATCAAAGACGTCCGCGAAGGACCAATAGGCCGAGGGCAGTCCCGGTAGGGACTCCGGAACCGGAGGTCATCGGATGGGCTGTATAGTCTTCAGACAATTCTCGTGGCAAGAGGAGCCCCATCGGGTGATTTCACCAGTACCCCAGCTGACTGACGGTTCGTGTGTCCGTAACCAGGGGAGTCCCAGCAGGATTTGATGGGACATGTGTGGGAGGACGTAGAGAGCGATGTTCTCGGTGTGCAGGGCACCGATACGTAGTTCCACCGGCTTGGTGATCCACGAGATGGTGTCAGAGAGGGGTCTCCCATCTACAGAGGCAATCACGAGGGGTTCGTCGAGTGGAGTAACAGGCACCTGGTACTTGTCCACCGTGGCCTGCTGGATGAAATTGCCTGCTGCCCCGGAATCGAGGTACGCCTCGGCCGTGAACCGCGTCTCTCCCGTTGTCACTTGAACAGTCCACGTAACCGGGTCTGAGAGAGTCCTAGCACCTAGGGTGGCCTCTCCTACCAACTCTAGGCTTTGGAGTTTCCCGGCCTCTCTGGACAGGAGCGTAGAAGGTGTGTGCCCTCCCCGCAGTAGAAGCAGAGGCCCTTGGCGAGCCGTTCTGCTCGGCGTTGTTCGGACTGCCGGAAACGGTCAATCTGCATGGGCTCGTGGACAGAGACACCAGACGACACTGACTGAAGGACGGCAGGCTTCTGCGGAGGAGAGGAATGCCGTATCGGACGTCTCTCAAGGGACACCTCTTTGGATCGTTCCTGGAATCTGAGGTCCACGCGGGTGGCTAGTGCGATCAGGGCATCCAGGGTGGAAGGAACATCGCGGCCTGCCAGCTCGTCCTTAATACGGCTGGAGAGTCCTTCCCAGAAGGCGGCGGTGAGGGCTTCATTGTTCCATCCCAATTCTGAGGCCAAAGTGCGGAAGCGGATGGCATACTGCCCTACCGTCGTAGTCCCCTGACGTAGCCTGAGGAGTGATGAGGCGGATGCAGCGGCACGTCCAGGTTCGTCAAAGGTGTTTCTGAATGCCTGCAGGAAGTCCTGGATGTTGGTAGTCAAAGGGTCCTCCTTTTCCCACAAGGGGTTCATCCAGGCCAGTGCCTCACCCTCTAGATGGGACATCATGAACGTGACCTTGGCTTGGTCAGAGGCAAACAAGTGCGGAAGCAGCTTGAAATGAAGGGAGCACTGGTTTAGGAATCCCCTGCAGGTCTTGGGATCTCCGGCGTACCGGGGTGGTGAAGCCAAACGAAGTCTGGAAGCATCCGAGGAGGCTGCCATGGGAGCTGTGGCCGTGGATTGTACAGTGGAAACCTGAGATGCCAGGGATGTGGCGGTCGCTTGTAGCGTGTTCAGGCGGGTATCCACAGAAGACATGAAGTTCAGCATGCGGGTCTGGGTCTCGCGCTGGCGTGTGAGTTCCTGCTGCAAGGCCGCTAGTACTTCGGCGGGATCCATGGCCTGTTCTTACTGTTAGGGCCTTGTGGACGGGCAGACCCAGGAGGTGGATCCACTGGGCTGAACACCTCACCGAGGGCAAGGTGCCCGGTAGCCGGAGCACTAGCAGGACAGTCCGTTTAGAGGAGTAGAGTAAAGAAGTCCCTGGGACCACAGGTCTCTGATGGTAGTCCGGGTGAGGGAGCTCAGGTTTGGAGGCCGAGATGTCGTCAGGCAGAGTCCGGAACCAATGGAGCAAGAAGACGGGTCACCACAGGGATCGGAGATGGCAGGAGCTGACGGGATGGCAGGCCGTCACCGTTCGGGGTTCGGGTATCGTCAGGACCGGTTGGCGAGGCAGGATCGGCTCTACGAGAGAGATAGGTCAGTATATCACAGACACAAGGAGACCTGACTCCTAGCTTAGAAAACACGAAGAACAGGCCCCGCCCACTTGGAAAGGATCCCCCTATATACCCAGTACCTGATCCTTCAATATCCTGTTGGAGGACACTGGCCCTTTAAGAAAGGGTCAATGACCGCACGCGCGCCCTAATGCGCATGCGCGAGGCCCGGGTGCCAGAAGCCAGGGCAGGGAGCGGTGAACAGGAAGCAGGGGAGCCGGCCTGGAGCAGAGCTGCCGACGGGCGCCGGGAGCGGGGACCGAGACGCCTGGGGAGCGCAGGTGATGGAGGCTGGAGTGGGGGACGCCTGATAGAGGAGCCGGGGAGCAAGGCAGGGAAGCCGGGGAGCGTGGCAGGTGAGCCGGGGAGCGAGGCAGGGGAGCCGGGAAGCAAGGCAGTGGGCCCGGGGAGCGTGACAGGAGGTAGTGACACGCTGCTTTAAACTCTGTCCCTGCTTCAAAATCTGTCCCACTTTATGCTACACTGACCTACTATACACTGCAGACAACCCATAAAAAGGGATTTTTGTGTTATTATTAGGCCTACAATCTCCTTAGCTGCTGCTCGCTCTATACCTACAGTTAGGTCCAGAAATATTTGGACAGTGACACAAATTTCGCGAGTTGGGCTCTGCATGCCACCACATTGGATTTGAAATGAAACCTCTACAACAGAATTCAAGTGCAGATTGTAACGTTTAATTTGAAGGTTTGAACAAAAATATCTGATAAAACCACACATCTGTAATCAACCCCAGACCTTTTAACTACTTCATTGATTACAGGTTAACGAGGGAGACGCCTTCAGAGTTAATTGCAGCCCTTAGAGTCCCTTGTCCAATTACTTTTGGTCCCTTGAAAAAGAGGAGGCTATGCATTACAGAGCTATGATTCCTAAACCCTTTCTCCGATTTGGATGTGAAAACTCTCATATTGCAGCTGGGAGTGTGCACTTTCAGCCCATATTATATATATAATTGTATTTCTGAACATGTTTTTGTAAACAGCTAAAATAACAAAACTTGTGTCACTGTCCAAATATTTCTGGACCTAACTGTATACTCATACAATGCTGTATCTAGATGCAATGTGCGCAAAATAGCGGGGATTGGCTTTTATAGACCTTATGACGCTTCGCGATCAGCCAATCACAGTAATACCATAACAAAGATGGCTGCGGCATTACTGTGATTGGTTAAGAAGCCCAGAATGTTTAGTGGCTGCAATTCAGGCGCCAAAATGGCTGGGCAGAACATCCGAATATAGAGAGGCGAATACACAAAAACTCACAATATCATGTGTGATTTATCTGAGTAAGGAGATATGATCTTCAAAAAGCGTAATAAAATCTCATTTAACCATTACGGCTGACCATCTTCTTATGACAGCGCGGAAGTCCACTTCTATTTGATTTTTTGACACCAACTCCTCGTGGTGCCTGCTGCAGCCATAACTTACATGCTTTCAATAGCAGTAGTGACTATTTTCACAGCTGCATCAGGTGAGCACATCTGACTATACCTACAAATATTTGTTAACCTTAGTACCCTATTAGCGCCTTTGTATTTTCAGTCTTCTTCACACTGGTCACAACATGACTGGCAGTTATATCCCTCTTGTACATTTTGTATTTGCTGGATGGAAGGGCTACTTTGCTACATATTACAAACATGATTTTTAAAAGACATCTAAAACAGGCATGCTATATCTCATTCTGCCATATGAAATTTACTGAAAAAAAAATGTTTCTAATGAATCTCTTATTCTCTATTGCAAAAAATATCTCCCAGAAGGAGCATCAATATTCAATCTTAGTGAATGATTACATTCCATCTGAGACCAAAGAAATAGTCTCTCAGCTTTGTTTTCCAGTTCAGACAATGACCACAGCAGCCAATTAGTGGCTGCTAGTTTGCTACCACAGTTGTGTGAAGAGGATGCCATGATACTGGTTGGTGACACTAGCAAAAGAGGCAGGGATCCTTGTAGATGTCTATGTGTTTTCTTTATTGTTTTTTTTATTTCAGGACCACCGTGAGACAATTTTTAAAGAAGTAGACAACCTCTTTATTACATTATTATTTTAATTATATATAGACATATTTAATAATATCACTGTATGCCTGAGTTAATAGGGAAAATATCATGTAGCATTTTTTTTTAAAATGACAAAGACATCAAGATGCAGCAAATTACCCTTAAGTAGAAAAGTGTGACTTGGTATTTACAGTGGATAAAAAAAGTCTACAATCTCTCTTTAAAATACTAGGTTTTTGTCATGCAATACAGTCAGGGCCAGAAATATTTGGACAGTGACACAAGTTTTGTTATTTTAGCTGTTTACAAAAACATGTTCAGAAATACAATTATATATATAATATGGGCTGAAAGTGCACACTCCCAGCTGCAATATGAGAGTTTTCACATACAAATCGGAGAAAGGGTTTAGAAATCATAGCTCTGTAATGCATAGCCTCCTCTTTTTCAAGGGACCAAAAGTAATTGGACAAGGGACTCTAAGGGCTGCAATTAACTCTGAAGGCGTCTCCCTCGTTAACCTGTAATCAATGAAGTAGTTAAAAGGTCTGGGGTTGATTACAGGTGTGCGGTTTTGCATTTGGAAGCTGTTGCTGTGACCAGACAACATGCGGTCTAAGGAACTCTCAATTGAGGTGAAGCAGAACATCCTGAGGCTGAAAAAAAGAAAAAATCCATCAGAGAGATAGCAGACATGCTTGGAGTAGCAAAATCAACAGTCGGGTACATTCTGAGAAAAAAGGAATTGACTGGTGAGCTTGGGAACTCAAAAAGGCCTGGGCGTCCACGGATGACAACAGTGGTGGATGATCGCCGCATACTTTCTTTGGTGAAGAAGAACCCCTTCACAACATCAACTGAAGTCCAGAACACTCTCAGTGAAGTAGGTGTATCTGTCTCTAAGTCAACAGTAAAGAGAAGACTCCATGAAAGTAAATACAAAGGGTTCACATCTAGATGCAAACCATTCATCAATTCCAAAAATAGACAGGCCAGAGTTAAATTTGCTGAAAAACACCTCATGAAGCCAGCTCAGTTCTGGAAAAGTATTCTATGGACAGATGAGACAAAGATCAACCTGTACCAGAATGATGGGAAGAAAAAAGTTTGGAGAAGAAAGGGAACGGCACATGATCCAAGGCACACCACATCCTCTGTAAAACATGGTGGAGGCAACGTGATGGCATGGGCATGCATGGCTTTTAATGGCACTGGGTCACTTGTGTTTATTGATGACATAACAGCAGACAAGAGTAGCCTGATGAATTCTGGTGTACCGGGATATACTTTCAGCCCAGATTCAGCCAAATGCCGCAAAGTTGATCGGACGGCGCTTCATAGTACAGATGGACAATGACCCCAAGCATACAGCCAAAGCTACCCAGGAGTTCATGAGTGCAAAAAAGTGGAACATTCTGCAATGGCCAAGTCAATCACCAGATCTTAACCCAATTGAGCATGCATTTCACTTGCTCAAATCCAGACTTAAGACGGAAAGACCCACAAACAAGCAAGACCTGAAGGCTGCGGCTGTAAAGGCCTGGCAAAGCATTAAGAAGGAGGAAACCCAGCGTTTGGTGATGTCCATGGGTTCCAGACTTAAGGCAGTGATTGCCTCCAAAGGATTCGCAACAAAATATTGAAAATAAAAATATTTTGTTTGGGTTTGGTTTATTTGTCCAATTACTTTTGACCTCCTAAAATGTGGAGTGTTTGTAAAGAAATGTGTACAATTCCTACAATTTCTATCAGATATTTTTGTTCAAACCTTCAAATTAAACGTTACAATCTGCACTTGAATTCTGTTGTAGAGGTTTCATTTCAAATCCAATGTGGTGGCATGCAGAGCCCAACTCGCGAAAATTGTGTCACTGTCCAAATATTTCTGGACCTAACTGTATCTACCAAGAAGAATCATGTCAAAACTTTTTCCACCTATAATGTCTCCTGTATTAATTTTAATAAATAAACAAATAATTTAAAGTGTAAAGCCGGGGCCACACGGGGCACTAGTGCGATGTTCGTGTCGCGGGCAGAGGAGGGGACGCTGTGCTCTCCCACTGCTCGGGTCCGGCTGCTGCTGCTGCTCGGTGGTGGCTCGAGCGGTGGGCCGGATCCCGAGGACTCGAGCGGCGTTCCTCGCCCGTGAGTGAAAGGGGGGGATTGTTTGTGGGGATTTGATATTGTCCGTGACGCCACCCACGGTTGTGGTGAGGTTGTGACACCACCGCTGCTCTGGACGGGGATCCCGGGAGCGATGACAGGGAGCAGCCTGGATGTTAGTTCTCCCCTCCGTGGGTAGGGGGTTGGTTATCCCGGGGCCCGGTGATGGGGTAGGGATGGATTGCAGGCGGGCTACGGGGCCTGGTGAGGTGCAGGGTCGCGGGGGCAGCGCTGTGCCGCACGGCACGGTGGCACTCACTCAGCCAATGATGAACACAGAGTCTCCGGTAAAACAAACGGCTGGATGGACGGGTCCCACAGACGGCTGCGGTGTATCTCCTCCCGGCAGGTTGATGGTGACTGCCTTTCCCTGCACCTGTGTAGTGTGTACGGTTCCAATGGGTTCCCACCGGTAACCCGCTCCACAGCTTGGATATGTGCTGAAGGAACCCCTTTTGCCTGCAGGCGCTGGCCCTGGGAACTTTAGCCTTGGCGGTGACTGTGTTTCCCTCTCTCGGTTGGACTGTTGCCTTCTGTCGGGACTTGGCTGCTGGGAAACCCTGGAGGTTCCCTTCGCTAACGAATTTGGCAAATTCACGGCGACTCCTAGCCTTGCCGGGGTCCGTAAGCCCCTGCCGGATGGTGCTGGCTTCTCTTTGCGTACCGGTCCGGTACCGCCGGGCCACTGCCCATCCACGGTCCTTACAGCTAGCTCCAATAGGCCACTCCTGCAGACGGTCACCACCGTCTGCCAACCTTGCTGATCCGTCTGGGCCACACACACGGACCAACTTCAGGCTTCTCTTCTACCACTTTCCTCCTTCCACTTTCAACTCTCAAACTGAACTGTTCCTTTTCCCGCCTCCAGGACTGTGAACTCCTCGGTGGGCGGGACCAACCACCTGGCCCACCCCCTGGTGTGGACATCAGCCCCTGGAGGAAGGCAACAAGGGTTTTTGTCTGACTTTGGTGTGCCTGACCGGGAGTGTGGGGTGTGTTGGTGTAGTTACCTGTGGCCCCTGGCTTGTCCAGGGCGCCACATTCGCATGACACTCGGCTCGCGCTGGCAGTACAGCAGGAGCCAAGTGTCATGCTAGTATCCATGCGACTGAGGTCCGACTGTGTGACCGGACTTCAGCTGCGGGTGGCGGGCTGGCACTGAGGAGGGGCGGGACAGCACTGAGGAGGGGAGGGATTTCTCTCCCTCTCTCTTCCATAGCCGGTGATTGTGATTCTCGCTCTGCACGCGTGGTACACCGGAGTACCGCGAGTGCAGTGCGATTTTTCTCTCGCCCCATTCACTTGAATGGATACGAGAGAAAAGAGTCTCGCATTAAAACCGCAACATACTGCGATTGTTTTCTCAATCCGATTAGGGCTGAGAAAATAATCGCTCATGTGCGCTGACACACAGGTTAGAATTAGTCCGAGTGGAATGCGATGTTTTATCGCACTCCACTCGCACCGATTTTCTCGCCATTTGGCTTAGGCCTAAAAAGGAGAAGAAAAGAATTACAATAATGTACTGTAACACACTAAATCTGTCAGATTGTCAGAGCATCTCTAGTGTACAATTCTCTTCAGGTCCCCCATGGATTTTCCATTGGATTCAGGATTGGACTCTGTTTGGGCCCTTCAAAAACTTTGATCTTCCTCTGGCAATGACATTATTTTGTTGATTTGGACCTATGCTTATGGTCATTGTTGTGTTGAAATGTGAAATTCGTCATCTTCAGCTATTATTAGAGGCCTAAATGTTGTAATGAAAAATTGACTGATATTTTGAATTAAATTGCCATAAACGAATACCATTGGTGCTAACTGAAAATACCTTACAAGTCCCCTGCTACAAATAAAAGTATCTTACCACCACAGGATTAATATCTAATATAGCAAAGAAAAAGGGGATATTGTGCAAGGTGACAAGGTATAATAACCCACCAGGCAGTTGCAAAAAAAAAATGTTCCAAAATACCTTAAAGGATGTTGAATTACTAACAGCAGATCTGGCAGTCCAGACTTTAGATGTCCATAGAAGAGATTAAAAAGTCCACATACCAAATGTACATTTCCACTGGGGTTTGGCTTTGTAGCTTTAACTCTGGACAAACTTTTGAGATAGTGCTCTGGCCAGGAGCTGCTATCCCAATGTCTGTGATACACACAAGGAACTCCGTGTGCAAATGGCGACGTCACCTTGATTAACTACGAAGTCCTGCTAGGTCTTTTGGAGAAGAATTTATTTTATTGATTTGGAAGTATGCTTAGTCATTGTCATGTAAACTGTTTAGAGGAGTTGGTTTATGCCGCGCTATCACCAGGGAATCAAGTTGATTAAGTCATCTCTTTTATTCTTATTTCAGGTCAACAATTGTTGATTTTCTCTTTAATGTCCTGATGAAGGAAACTGCGATCTCTTAAATGCGTTGACCTGACATAAGAATAAAAGAGATTAATTAATCAACTTTGATTCCCTGGTGATAGCGTGGCATAACCTGACTCCTCTCCTCTAGAGTTTGCGTATCCTCTGCTTTGGGGCTGCAGCTGTTCACCATATTTGCTACGGGATTATAGGAGTTGTGACAATCACAACCCTATTAGGTGAGTGTGTTTCCTTACACTAAATTTGGTGTTCACCAAGGTAAGACCCTATTTGCACTTCTTTGCACTGCTTTTTCCTCTAGTCATTGTCATGCTGAGAGGTGAAATTTTTCATGTTCAGCTTTTATTAGAGGCCTAAATGTGGCAATGTAAAATTGACTGAGATTTTGAACTGTTCATAATTCCTGCCACACTAATTAAATCTATGTTTCCAGATGCAGTAAAACAGCCCCAAAGCATAATGTTGTGTCCGCCATGCTTCACTATGTGTATTGTGTTTTTTTATGATACACAGGGTTAACCTTATGCCAAACATACCTTTTGGAATTATGGCCAAAACACATGCAGTACTACCAGAAATTTCTGCAACTCCGTTAATGATCATTTAGGCCTCTTAGCAGCCTCAAAGATCAATTTTCTTTCTGTCTTTTCATTAATTCTTGAGGGATGTCTAGTTCTAGGTAATGTAATTATTTTGCCAAATTAAACCAGTTTTATGACTGTCTTCATAGTGTTCCATGGTATAACTAATGCCTTGGAAAAATGTATCCTTCTCTTGACTGATAACGTTAAACAATAACATTCCTTTGCTGTGTTGTGAGCTCTTTACAGATGATGGCTTTATCTGCAAATGGTAACTAAGAAAATGTCAGACAAATCCTACTAGAAGAGCTAAACTTCATATGTAGTTAATCAAAATCACTTTAAATGATGGCAGCTGTCTATTGACTACTATTTGGCATAGGTTTCAATGTGATTGGCTAATTCTGAGAAAAACCCAATTCTCAATTATAAGAGGGTGTTCAAGAACTTGACAATTTTACAGAGTTGTGTAGACTTTTTAGATACATTTTAGCTATACAAGTTCAGTAGCTTTTGTTAGCTTTATGCATCACGGTATCTTTCTTATGCGTTAAGGCCCAGTCACACTAAACAACTTACCAGCGATCCCAACAACGATACAACCTGATAGGGATCGCTGGTAAGTTGCTAGGAGGTCGCTGGTGAGATGTCACACTAAGCGACGCTCCAGCGATCCCACCAGCAACCTGACCTGGCAGGGATCGCTGGAGCATCGCTACACTTGGAAGCATGCTGCACTTGGTAACTAAGGTAAATATCGGGTAACCAACCCGATATTTACCTTGGTTACCAGCGCACACTGCTTAGTGCTGGCTCCCTGCTCTCCTAGCTACAGTACACATGGGGTTAATTACCCGATGTGTACTGCAGCTACATGTACACAGAGCAGGGAGCCGCGCACACTGCTTAGCGCTGGCTCCCTGCTCTCCTAGCTACAGTACACATGGGGTTAATTACCCAATGTGTACTGCAGCTATATGTGCACAGAGCAGGAGCCGGCACTGGCAGCTTGAGAGTGGCGGAGGCTGGTAACAAAGGTAAATATCAGGTAACCAAGGTAAGGGCTTCTTGGTTACCCGCTGTTTACCGTGGTTACCAGCGTCCGCAGATGCCGGCTCCTGCTGCCTGCACATTTAGTTGTTGCTCTGTCGCTGTCACACACAGCGATGTGTGCTTCACAGCAGGAGAGCAACCACTAAAAAATGGCCCAGGAGATTCAGCAACAACCAGTGACCTCACAGCAGGGGCCAGGTTGTTGCTGGATGTCACACACAGCAACATCACTAGCAAGTTGTGCATCAGCAGTGATGTTGCTAGCGATGTTGCTTAGTGTGACGGTACCTTTAGGTTAAGAATTGCTACATCTAGATAGATAGATGGATAGATAAATAGATACTGTAAGTAAAATATTGTTGCTTAACATTCTGCAGTCCGAAGCTGCTGCACAGCTATACATTTGGGTAAAATTATTTCACCATGGATTGAAATTTGACATAGACAGATTTTGACGTGTTTTGAAATGGAATTGAGATCTACAGGTTAAGAGCCGTCAAGGAGAGTGTTTTATGGTCTGAGCTGCAAGAAAGTTGCAGAGAACCAGCAGTTTTGAGAAGAGAAAAGTGTCCCTTGAGGGGCATATGCAGAAATGAAAGTCAAGAAAGGAAAGGTGGCTTTTGAATGTAGTTCTTGGAATGTGAGAATAAGAACTAAAAGTTACGTGATGGGAGAGATTGTGGCTATAAAAAGAAACAGAAAATCTGAGATTTCAAATAAAACTGTACGGCAATAAGGCCAAGAAGTAGTTAAATGAATTAACAAGTGAAATCTTAAATAGAATAGCATAATCTATGACAGTTTTATATGGTGACTGGAGTGAAAGTGATATATTTTGGCAAGATTTAATAGAAAGAAATGACATATAAAGCGAAAAAGGAGACCAATGAAAAGCAACCAATATGTTTCATGAAGCAGTATATGCCTTAATATTCACACTACCATAAACCTTGGTATTGCATATATACTAGTTTGGAGAAATTAATTTTATTCTACATATGGTCAGGAGTGAGAAAGCATTTAGAGAAGCAGCAAAACAAAAATAAGAAAAACATAAAACCATCCACAGAAGGAAAAAATAATAACATTTTCCATTGTATGTATATAAAACTTACCTACAACATGTCACCTGTAATAAAAGTAAGAAAACATTGTATCAAAGTGAGTTAGCAAACTTTAAACATGAATAATGTATACAATATAAAAGACAACCAATGTTGTCTGAGATATTTGAGGATTTGTTAGAGGAATTTCTTTTCCTCTAAAAAGGTACAGACGTAGGAGTCCCATTCACACTATGGTGCCTAAGTGTTTCTTTGCCATGGAAGAAAATAAATATGTCATACATGGCACAAGGTATGTCATAGCATTGGAACAGATTTCTCATTGAGTCCCAGGAGCCTAAAATTATGCATCTGTCACTTATATGTGCAAAAATTGTAGGACCAGTAGTGCCCTGTTAGTATTAGAATATCTCCATTTATGTCGTACTCAATGAAATATTTATGGCAGTGCAAGGAAGCTGCGTCGTACATGCATGAGACTTACTGTATTTATGAAAAGTCAATGGAAGTATAGACAGCTCCATGAGAATTAAGTTAATGTTTCTCATCCCTCCTTTAAGTAGTTGTACCTTTATAGAGATGATCTGAAAGATTCACAGGTTCTTGGTTCAGCATCTTCTGATTAACGCCATTGTGCCAACGTCATTCTACAAAAAGTGACGCTTAAGGCCCCTTTACACACTGAGACTTTCTAGAGATCCCACCAGCGATCTCGACCTGGCCGGGATCTCTGGAAAGTCTCTAACAGTTGCTGGTGAGCTGTCAAACAGGCAGATCTGGCCAACAATGCAGCAGCGATATGGACCTGCAGAACGACCTCGCTGGAAAGGGAACGCTAGCACGCTTATGGGCTGGGATACTAACGGTGTCGTTGTAACGGTGTCAAACACACCGATACATGCTGCGCAGCGGGAAACACAAAGGACCAAAGAATGGTCCTGAACAACTTGTAGTGATCAGCGATCTCACAGCGGGGGCCAGGTCGCTGATGCGTGTCACACACTGCAATGTCGCTGGGGAGGTCGCTATTACGTCACAAAACCAGTGACGTTACAGCGATATCGCTAGCGATGTTGCAGTGTGTAAAGAGGCCTTTAGAAGGACCTATAAGAATGCAGGGATGCTGGCAGCTGGGAGGAGCTTTGGATGGCTCTGGTCTGGCTGCCAAAGACTATAAAACCAACCTGCGGACTAGGATCTTGCAAATTTTTATGCTCATCTCTAATGACATCTATTAAAAGATAGCAACATTTTTCATTACAGATCTGTATTTGAATTTAGAATAAGTAGCAGTGGCATAACTTCAACCTTAAGGAACACCAATGCAAAATCTCCAACAGGGCCTCAAACAATCACGGGTATTTCATAGGGATGAGCAGACCAGGGGAAGTTTCCTTTCATTAGGTTTGGATTGACTTAAGTTAAAAGTATGGTTTGGGACCCAGACTTGACCCTGGACATGAAACCCCATATACGTCAATGGGGACCCGAATTTCTGTGCTGTGAAATGGTCTTAGTAAGGGTTAGGGGGCTGCAAAAGGAATCAAAATAGGGGTAAGAGCAGGACAGTTGCTCTACAAACAAATGTGGATAGGGAATAAATAAAACAAGATATGACTTGGGGTCCCCCCAAATTTTGATAACTAACGCAGGTAAAGCTACAGCCCTCAGCTATTTGCATTACCTTGGCTGGTTATCAAATAAAGAGGGGATCCCAAGACACTTTTTTCATTTAAATAATTTAAAAAAATGGCGGCATGGGGTACCCCATATTTTTGATAACCAGCCAAGGAAAAAAAGACAGCTGATGGCTGACATTATCAGGCTGGGAATGCCCATGGTTATTAAACCCTTGCCAACCTAAGAATAGCAGCCTGCAGCCTCTCCTGAAGTGGCGCAACAATTAGATGTGCCAATGCTGGCGCCTTGCCCGACACGTCTCAATTGCACTGGTACAGTAGCAATTGGGGTAATACTTTTGGGGGTTTATGTCAGCTGTGAATTGACAGTTAGCATCAAGGGGTTAGTAATGGAGAGACATCTAGCAGACACCCCCATTACTAACCCGGTAAGTGTTCAGTTAAAAAAACACACAAACTGGAAAAAATATAGTTTATTTGAATAAAGACTCAATTTTTAGCAAAGTGAATTAAATCATAACGCCTAAAATTTACCTTTTAATAATAACATTATAGATAAAAAGGTCACATGTGTACCATAAGTAAAACAGACAAGAACAAACATGTAAAAATACCGCCATATAAAGAATCACCAATAATCAATATCGGTCAATAATAATGACCCAGCAATCATGTCAGTCATCAGAAACCATGCAGAAATTTGCCAGCAGGTACTTATTAATAAAGTGCGTTATCCGGGTTATTCCATCTCCACAAGGATAACAGGCATGCTGTTTCATGCAGACAGCAGGCGTATCCACGGCAAAGTGCCTTTACTTTGCCGTGGATACGCCTGCTGTCTGCATGAAACAGCATGCCTGTTATCCTTGTGGAGATGGAATAACCCGGATAACGCACTTTATTACTCCCCTGATAATATTTATGAAACGCGTTGGGAGATTGCTGATGCTGTGAGAAGCTGGTTATTTATTATGTGGGGATCCTGTGTCAGGAGGATGAGGACCAGGTTTATCTAGCCCTTGAATACCAGAACATCCAGCAACTACAATATTTTGGGAAGGAAGGAACATCACAATGGACGGGTGAGGTTGTTCGTTTTCTCTTATTCCCTTGGTATGCAATTTGAACAGTTTAATAAGTACCTGCTGGCAAATTTCTGCATGGTTTCTGATGACTGACATGATTGCTGGGTCATTATTATTGACCGATATTGATTATTGAGATTGACCATTGGTGATTCTTTATACGGCGGTATTTTTACATGTTTGTTCTTGTCTGTTTTACTTATGGTTACACATGTGACCTTTTTATCTATAATGTTATTATTAAAAGGTGAATTATAGGCGTTATGATTTAATTCACTTTGCTAAAAATTGTTCCTTGTACGTGAATTACATTGTCCAGTAGCTGATTCATAACATTGAATAAAGACTCCCCTACACTCCCTCGTCCACCAATTTATTATTTTAAAAAATCTGTGAACATCTGACGTGATCCAATTGGGGAATAAAACTCCCTCCACACCTCCTCATTCATCAATCAATATTATTTAAAAAAAAAATCTCGAAGTGAGAAATTCTGGGCTGCTATTTTTAGCCTGAGTTTGGTCAAATAACCATGGGCCTTCCGAGCTTGATAATACCAGCTCCCAGTTGTCTGCTTTACCTTGGTTGGTTATCAAACATATGGGGACCGCATGTCATTTTTAAAAATTATTTAAATTATTCATTTAATTAAATTAAAAATTGCTTGGGATCCCCTCTATTTTTGATAACCAATTAAAATTATTATTATAGCGCATTTTATTCCATTGAGCTTTACATATAAAAGGGGTATACATAATAGGAACAAGTACAATAATCATTAACAATACAAGGCACAGACAGGTACGGGAGGAGAGAGGTCCCTGGCTCACAGTCTACAAGGGATGGGTGAGGATACAGTAGGTGAGGGTAGAGCTGGTCATGCGAAACTATATCAGACTGGGGGTTACGGCAGGTTGTAGGCTTGTCGGAAGAGGTGGGTCTTCAGGTTCCTTTTGAAGCTTGTCAAGGTAGGCGAGAGTCTGGGATGTTGTGGCAGAGCATTCCAGAGTATGGGGGAGGCATGGGAGAAATCTTGGATGCCATGGTGGGAAGAGGAGATGAGAGGGGAGTAGAGAAGGAGATATTGTGAGGATCGAAGGTTACGTGCAGGTAAGTACTGGGAGATTAGGTCACAGATGTAGGGAGGAGACAGGCTGTGGATGGCTTTGTAGGTCATGGTTAGGGTTTTGAACTGGAGTCGTTGGGCAATAAAGCAAACAACTGTCATTTTATTTAAATTTTATTTATTGTTCACATCAGCGTACAAGTATCTTCCACCTGCTAAAAAGCTTGTCAAATGGATGGGCTGCAAACTTTCAAAAAACTTTATTAGCGTACGAACAGCACCCGAACTCTGAACTTGGACATGGATTTTTTTGAAAAGTCCTTGTTTGAGTTTGAGCTCCAGGCAACAGGTGCCTGGTATGAACCATGAACTTTACCATTCGGGTTCATTCATCCCTAGTATTTAATAGTAATGGTCCTCTCATATGGGCCAAAGTTACTATTTGGGCTCTCATAAGCTCCAGGGCCCAGGTGTGATTGCAACCTTTGCATTTAGCATAGTTACATCTCTGAATACTATTTGTATGACTGCACATAAGTAGAGATCAACAAATCTCTCAAGGTTAGGTTCATGTTCGCCGAATTTACCTGTGTTTACTGAACAGTTCGATGAACATATCCACAGCCCACTGAATTGAATGGAAGGCAAAACAAAGGCATAGACAACACCTTTAGGGAGGTCCAAAATCTGTCAAAACAGCTCAAACCACTTTACTTTACACTGTTGTGACATGGCAATTAGCTTCCTAGACTATTAAGATAAGAAATATTGATGTGGATGAGTGAAAGGTGTAGGCCTGGTGGGCTGGGAGCCCTTATGCCTCATGCAACAGCAACAGATCCAACTGGTTTTCTTCTCATCCACACTCAGGTGGCACCAATATTAGCTTCATAGACTGTTATCACTAGACACATTTAAGGCTAGTTAGAGAGCTAGAGAAGTGAAAGTTAGCTGCATGCCTGCTAGCCTGAGAGCCCTACTGCTACAGGAAAAAACAACAAGGAGACCCCACTAGAAGTCTTCATCCCCATTTTCCCAAATTAGGGGCAGAAACCAGGAAAGTGGCATCAATTGCCTCAGAGTACCAGTAGTGTCTTAGCATAGCAGTGAGGCCTGGACCATGCATGAGACATGATCTGGGCCAGCATTTACAGTTTTCAAATTAAGTTAACAATAAGCAGTGGATGAGTGACAGGTGTAGCTCAGGTGCTCTGAGACCCCTGACCCTACTGACAACACAGAACTTAGAGACCCAACTTGGAGTCTCCACATTTCAAAAAATTAGTGGCAGACACCACTAAAGTGGTCTTCTGTGGTTCAGCCATAAATTGCCATTTCATCATATAACTCGTGATTGCTACTTCTGTGGTCCAGCCACAAGTTGCTATCTCAGCAAATAAATAGTGATTGTTAATTTAATGATAGGTGACTGACAGATGTGGGTCTAGGATGGTAAAATAGCTGGCTAAAAGAGGGCAAGGGTACATCAAAAATGAGTGGGAAATACTTTGTGGTGGAAGGGGGAATAGACGTGATGTTCGAGGTGTACGTGGGGTAGGTGCTAATGTTACTGAAAGCTCTACTGAGCAAACACCAGCTTGTCCTATCCAAAGACAAATGAAAACTTCTGTTACTAGATGGGCTACTCAGCTCCCTTTCCTTGGTAGCTACACAGCTTCATGACTTGTAGATGTGGGCCAGAAACAGCATGTGCGACAGTGGATGGCAAGTGCTGCATCAAGTGTTGCTCTATCTGAACATCCTACAGATGAGCAAGTCTGCAGAGCTGTTGACACATTATATTACTTGGGCAACAGAACTCCAAAGATTCATAGACTAAAAGCATGCATGGCAAAAATGTCTGTCAGTTGCATCCGGGCCATACAAAGTAGGGTTTAAGCAACTGAAACAGAAGCAACTATAGAAAGCATAAAACTAGGTGAGTAATAGCCAACCTATGCTTCAAATGTAAGGCTGTCGAGGACAGTTTCATATCACATGTCACACACTATGGCACGGCTAAGTACAAAACTTAGATGATACAAGGTGGTTATACTGAATCAGCAAGTTCTCTAGCAGGCAAAAACTTCAAATCATGCTGGGGGCTCAAGATCAGTTGTTCAAGCTCTTTTTTGAAGATGCACCAAGTAATGGACAGTGTTTCAGACCACAGATGCAGGAGTCGACCAAGAAAACTAAGTTTAGAAGATGAAAGACACATGATGCTTAATTTTCTTAAAAATTGGAAGATGTCCATCAGTTCAGAACTTGTAGCAACAAACAATACCTAATTACATTCATCTACTGTTTGGAGAAGGCTTCCAGGGATGTGCTTCAGAGAGGAATTTAGGCCAAAATGCAATACCTTCAAAAATGGTAACAAGACCAAGCAACTGAACTATCCAAGAAAGCATGATAGTCAGTTGCTCTGGACTGATAAACCAAAAAGTGAAATATTTGGCAATAACAAAAGGCAGTTTGTTTGCTAATAGGTTAGAGTGTGGTATAGTAATCAGTGTTTGCAGGCAATAGTGAAGCATGGTGGAGGGTCCCTGCCAGTTTGGGTCTGCATTTTAGCAAAAAGAGTTGAGGATTTGGTCAGGATTAATGGTATATAAGTGTATAAGTGTAGAAAAACCAATGACAAGCCCTTGTGTCTGAACATTGTGGATGGTTTCTGCACCCTGACTGGTTTCCAGAACATCCACACATTAAGTTAAGAAAAAAACTGTCTGCCGCTTCTCTGACCGCTCTCCACCCCCTCCCCTCATCAAACACTTCCCTGCACTCGTCATGCAGCACTACTATCCTAACCAAAGTCCTAATAACGTAGAAGAAAAGCATCAGTGCAACTACAAAAAGTGACCGAACAAAGCCGAACATTGCCAATTTTTGAGAAAAATGCTTGGGCTTCCCAACACTAATCCGAGTGGACAAGGCTTGTGTCAAATTTGAAATTGGTGCACCTTCTTTGGAACAAGTTCGCTCATCTCTACACATAAGCTATTTTCTTGCAATGTCTCAAAATTAAATCATTTAGATTTTTTATTTCCACTCAATGAAAAGTATCCTGCGCAGATATGAACATTAACATCCAGTTTAATGGTTGCTGTCACACAGAGATCGATAAAATTCTGAGTGTCCAATATGTTATCCTGTTGTTATAGTTGGAAATGTGCAAAATGGAGTAAGCAGATCAGCGTGCAATTAAAAAGTAATGGAGTCTTCTTACTTGTTTAGCAAGATGAACAGCAGATGGTTGTGTATCATAATTTCATTAGGTCTGACAAAGCTGGGGCAAATAGCGATTACAAGGGAGTAATTTCATCACTAGGCAGAAGGATGTAATTGAATGTGAATTGTAGACAGTTTGATATTTTGCAGTTCTCAATATATAATTAACACATTAACAACATTGCTCTTTCAGTATCCAGTGGATAAAATAAACTGCATGGTAACACTAAATTCAGTAATTTAGTAGAACAAACCATGCATCATATTTTGCCTTAATCAACTAATTTGTCAAATCATACATTGATGTAATGCTGCTAGGCTTAATTTACAAAACTGAATATGAGATTTTAGTTTAATATTCTGATCAGATTGTATGAAGCCCATTACAAGGTCATAGTGAACCTCTCAGTGTTTCCCTAATGCCTAACCTAAACTTACTAACTTAAAGGTGTGGCCACCGCCTCAGCAACAGCGCATCAACAGGGAGGTGACCTGTAGCCCTACAGCACCTTTGTTGAAAGGCAAATCCCCCACCACAGCTCCGTGTGAATCCACCGCACAGAAGCACTGCCACACTGCAACAACATAAGTGAAAGGGACTGAAATAGTCACCTTCCACATGTTCTCAAACTATTAGCTGGGATCAATAATAGAAGGCAGAAGAGAGAAAAAAATATCCAGCGCAGTCCCAGGAGTATATAAAAAAACTATACATTTTTATTCTAATCCATATAAAAACATTCGGATAAGCAGCTATAAAGGAGTATAGAATATACAGAACAACGCGTTTCAACGTTATGTCTAACGTAGTTTCCTCAATAATAGGAGGCACCCATCTTTCAGTCTCCTGCTAAATAAAAACATATTGGTCAAGAGTGCTGGTCCACTTAAAGCATAAAAAAGAGATGGAGCAGTATGCAATAAGGTATACTATATAAAAATAAAACATTACCCACGCATCCAAAAATCTAGGGTCCACTATGAGGTCTCTGATTGGACTTTAGCTATGTAACCCACTAATATAAGCTATGATGCAAGATGTTCATTTAGTAAGATAAAAATAATATTTCACATTATAATAGCTACCATGTGTCGCGGGCGGAGGAGGGGATGCCGTGGTCTCCCACTGCTCGGGTCCGGCTGCCGCTGCTGCTGCGGCCTGCTGTTGCTCGGTGGCTCGAGCGATGGGCCGGATCCCGGGGACTCGAGCGGCGCTCCTCGCCCGTGAGTGAAAAGGGATTGGTTTTTTGGGATAGTTTATTGTCCGTGACGCCACCCACGGTTGTGGTGATTGTATGGACACCACCGCTGCTCTGTATGGGGATCCCGGGAGCGGTGACAGGGAGCAGCAAAGTTGTTAGTTCTCCCCTCCGTGGGTAGGGGGTGGTTGTCCCGGGGCCCAGTGATGAGGTGGGGGATGCTGGATGGCAGGGCCGGTGCAGGGCTTGGTGGGGTGCAGGGACGCGGGGGCAGCGCTGTGCCTCACGGCACTGTGGTACTCACTCAGCCTGAGACGGTGGCACAGTTCTCGGTAAAACACACGGCTGGAAAGACGGTTCCCACGGACGGCTGCAGTTGCTTTTCCCCAGTAGTTGACGGTGACGGTCCCTTTTCCTGCACCTGAAATGATGATGGTAGTGATGGGTTCCCACCGGTAACCCGCTCCCCGACTTGGTTATGGGCCAGAGGAGCCCTACTTTGCCCGCAGGGACTGGCCCTGAGAAACTGGTGCCTTGGCGGTGGCGGTGTCTCTCTGTAACGGTCGGACTGTTGCCTTCAATCGGGACTTGGTTGTTGGGAGACCCAGAGGTCCCCTTCACTGACAAATTTGGCAAATTCACGGCGACTCCTAGCCTTGCCGGGATCCGAAAGGCCCCTGCCAATGGTGCTGACTGCTCTTCGTATACCGCTCTGGTACCGCCGGGCCACCACCCGTCCACAGTCCTTTCGGCAACCTCCAAGCAGCCTCTCCTGCAGACAGTCACCGCCGTCTGCTGACCTTGCTGTTCTCAGTCCGGGGCACACACCCGGACCAACTTCAGGCTTTCTTAAATGTTACTTTCACTGTCACTACTCTCACTTGCTCCTCTACCACTTCCTTCTCCTTCACTCCCCTAAACTGATCTGCCTGGTTTCCCACCTCCAGGGCTGTGAACTCCTCGGTGGGCGGAGCCAACCGCCTGGCCCACCCCCTGGTGTGGACATCAGCCCCTGGAGGAAGGCAACAAGGATTTTTGGTTAGCCTTGGTGTTCCTATCTGGGGTGTAGGGTGTGGTGGCGTTATGACCTGTGACCCCTGGCTTGCCCAGGGCGTCACATTCCCCCTTAGCAAAATGCAGACCGTCCGCGGGCTGCCCGTCCAACACCGGTTTTATTTTCTGAAAAGATATAAAAAGAATAACACACATACAAATAGAAAAACATCATCCCACATCGGGAGGTTCGGTACTTAAACGTTGCAAAACGGTAACATTAAAACGGTTGCGGCTGCCGCTCTCTCCCGCCCAAGTAACCTGGCCCTGATGCCGCCCCTAAAACCCAGGCAGCACCCCTTGACCCCAGTCCTGAACCAGTTACCCGAGCGGGATCTGTCCTTCCCCTCCAGAGGGTAGCCACCGGTTCCTGTGGTGGCTGGGCCCCAGTCGGCTCCACTGCGGGCCCTCCCTCCAACCTGCCTCTTCGGAGGCGGTAACGGTTAGCTGCAACAACAGATTTTATTTTCAAGCCACTAATGTTTGTGGTTGCCCTACAAGTTCACGGGCTTGTCCATAGGAGTTCCTATGCAGCTAGATGGTCCCCACGGGGACAACAATGCCGGCAACGGCCGGTTCCAAATCACGGTTAAGGTTACTTTTCAGTAATCACTTATCATTTTCATTCTTTGACAAAACTTTTTCAAACTTTCAAAACACACATACTTTCTTCCCCCCCCCCCTTTTTAAAGAACGGTTTCCCTGTACCTAAGTGGGGGCCTACCTAGGTTGGGACAGGTGGACCTCCGGGGTCCGGTGTCAGTGGGGCTAGGCAGTGGGGCAGAGGGAACAATCAGTTCCTCCTCCCTGCTACCGTGTGGGGCAGGCGGAGAAATAGGGGAGCTGGGCGCAGGTTCATCCCTGGGCACTGGCACTGGTTCTGGCTCACGGTTGACCGCCTCCATCACTTCTTCATCCACAGGTTGTGGGAACAGTATCACTGCTCCCGTGGCTATTGGACTGCACCGTTCTGTGTAGGCCAATCTTGCATGAGAGCAGCCATCTTCATGTACCCCTTGATGAAGCGTCGGTAGTACCCCACCAGACCCAAAAACTGCCTTACTTCCCTCACGGTGGTTGGTCTTGGCCAGTCCTGGATGGCAGTGATCTTCTCAGGGTCGGGGGCGACACCTTTCGCACTCACCACATGCCCCAAGTACTGCACTCTGGGTTTCAGCAGGTGACACTTAGAGGGCTTCAACTTCATCCCGTATTTGGCAAGGGATGCGAACACCTCGGCTAGGTGTTCCAGATGGGCTTCATACGTCTGAGAGTACACGATCACATCATCCAGGTATATCAGGACGGTCTCGAAGTTTAGATGTCCCAGACAGCACTCCATCAGCCGTTGGAAGGTTCCAGGGGCATTGCACAGCCCAAACGGCATACTATTGAATTCACAGAGCCCCATTGGGGTGGTGAAGGCGGTTTTCTCCCGGTCCTCCGGGGCCACTGCCACTTGCCAGTACCCACTGGTGAGGTCAAGGGTAGAGAAGTAATTTGCGGTTCTCAGTGCGGCCAAAGACTCTTCAATACGGGCCAGTGGGTAGGCATCTTTATGCGTTATCTGATTAATCTTCTGGTAGTCCACACACATCCGCATGGTGCCATCCTTCTTCTTGACCAGTACCAACGGAGCGGCCCAGGGACTACAGCTGTCCCGAATAACCCCTGCCTCCTTCATGTTCCTCAACATATCTTTGGCACACTGGTAATGTGCAGGGGGAATAGGCCTGTACCTCTCTTTGATAGGGGAGTGCTCACCGGTGGGGATGTGGTGTTGGACCCCTTTGATCTGCCCAAAGTCTAGTGGATGTTTGCTGAAAACTTGCTCATACTCCCGCACCACCCTGTATACCCCTGCTTTGTGATGTGTAGGGGTATCGTCAGTGCCCACGTGTAGCTGTTGGTGCCACTCATTTACCTCTCCTTGAGGCCGGGGAGTGCTGGTAGTAGGTGGGGAAACTGAGGGAGTGGCCTCGTGGATGGTGTGGGGATCCAGGGTGAGCAGCTTGGCAAGGGTGGCATACCGGGGAAGCCTGACTTCTTCCTCCCCACAGTTCAGTACCCTCACGGGCACTCTCCCCTTCTTTACGTCTACCACCCCTCGGGCGGCCATTACAGTGGGCCAGTGCTCGGAGGGCATGGGCTCCATCATGGCAGGGTAGTCACGCCCCTGAGGCCCTACTGCTGCCCTACACCAAATCATCATCTCACTCCTAGGGGGCACAATCAACGGAGCAACATCCATCACTCTCACTCCACCAATCTCTCCTCCTGTTGAGTTTACATGCTGGCGGTACATCAAGGCTCGGATCTCACGCTGCACAGCTCTCTGTCGGCTCCCCGCCGCCGTGGCGGCCAGCTGTTGCAGTAGGGCCAACACATAACCCATACAGTGCTCCATCACATTGGTTCCTAGCACTATCTTCGGGTTATGATCACTGGGTTCATTCATGATCACAATCATACCCTGGTGTTGCAGTTCAGCTCGCCCTACTGTCATAGCCACTTGTTTATACCCCACTTGGGTCAATGGGAGTCCATTAGCAGCAATCAGTGTTATACTAGTATCAGGGGGTGCCAGCTCGTCTGTCCCCCAATACCGCTGGTACAATGTGTATGGTATGGTGGTTACCTGTGATCCAGTGTCCAAGAGAGCCATCACCGGTATGCCGTCCACAGCCACGGGGATGATGGGCCGGGCCCCGATATACCGGTCCCGCCAGTCTGGGGGGCCACGGGGTTCTACTCCTGAGGATTGGCCCGGGGCCCCAGGGGTTGCTCGTTTAACAGACACTGTCGGAAGTAATGGCCAGGCTTACTGCACTTGTAACAGGTTGGAGGTCTGCTCCGCGAGTTGTTAGCACTTCTCCGCTGCATCCAGGGGACATCTTCAGAGCTGTCGGCAAGCTGTATCTTTGCTGGAGGCTGGGATCTGGTCAAAGGTTGGAGTGCAGCGAGGATCTTGGCGAGGTCTCCGTCCATGCGGCGGACCTGGGCTGCCAGTTCTTCCATCGTGCTGCTTGGGGCTGTAGGTATTGGAGAGGTTGGTAGGGCAGGGGCCACCATGACGGGGGCCGTCTCAATGGGCCAAGGGGCTGGCTCCAAGATTTCTGAAGCTGGGGGTTGCAGTGCTTTAATGGCCCGTTCCTTTAACACAGCAAAGTCCACATCAGGGTGTTCCAGGGCCCACAGCCGGAGTTGTTTGCGATCCTCAGGGGACCTCATCCCCTGCACAAATTGCTCTACTAACATCTTGTTGCTGTCCGCCTCATTGATAGTGTCCACCCGGTTTAGCGTGCGGAGGGCGGTTTGCAGACGTAAAGCATAGTCCCGAATGCTATCCACAGACCGTTGCCGGCACTGGTAAAACTGCATCCTCAGCTCAGCTTCGGTACGGGTCTCAAAGGCAGTCTGTAGCTTCTAAAAGATGGTGGCTACAGAGAACCGGTCCCCTTCGGCCCAGGTCTCTGCCTCCTGCTCAGCCGCGCCGGTTAGCTGGCCCAGCACTACCGCTGCACGTTGCTTATCAGTCAGGGGGTACAGTTCTAGCAACGGATTAAGCTTTTTCCGGAAGACCTGTAAAGCATCAGGTTTCCCGTCATACTGCGGTAGCCAGGTAGCTCCGGGCGCATAGGGCAAGGATAACAGCATCACCTGAGCGAGAGCGGGGGCCGCGGCACCTCCTGCCAGCACGGCCAGGACCTGGGCAGGCCCATTCCCATCCACGGGTGCCACTGCGCTGCGACCACCGCTCCTCCAGTGGCTCCGTCGGGCGCAGACATCTTGTTTCCATCCCCCTTAGCTTCTTTCCGGCCCCTCCTCTATCGGGGCGGGGTTTTGGCCTTCGCGCCTCCGCTACTCGAGAAGACGCTCGAGCGGGAACTCTTCGCGCCAAAGATGGCGACTTCTGAAATTTTCCGGCCGGACACCTTTGGCGGTAACAAGACGCACCTCTACCCAACGGCAGAGCGGTAAAATCCTGTTCGTGACGCCAAGTTGTCGCGGGCGGAGGAGGGGACGCCGCGCTCTCCCACTGCTCGGGTCCGGCTGCCGCTGCTGCTGCGGCCTGCTGTTGCTTGGTGGCTCGAGCGATGGGCCAGATCCCGGGGACTCGAGCGGCGCTCCTCGCCCGTGAGTGAAAGGGGATTGGTTTTTTGGGATAGTTTATTGTCCGTGACGCCACCCACGGTTGTGGTGATTGTATGGACACCACCGCTGCTCTGTATGGGGATCCCGGGAGCGGTGACAGGGAGCAGCAAAGTTGTTAGTTCTCCCCTCCGTGGGTAGGGGGTGGTTGTCCCGGGGCCCAGTGATGAGGTGGGGGATGCTGGATGGCAGGGCCGGTGCAGGGCTTGGTGGGGTGCAGGGACGCGGGGGCAGCGCTGTGCCTCACGGCACTGTGGTACTCACTCAGCCTGAGACGGTGACACAGTTCTCGGTAAAACACGGCTGGAAAGACGGTTCCCACGGACGGCTGCAGTTGCTTTTCCCCAGTAGTTGACGGTGACGGTCCCTTTTCCTGCACCTGAGATGATGATGGTAGTGATGGGTTCCCACCGGTAACCCGCTCCCCGACTTGGTTATGGACCGGAGAAGCCCTACTTTGCCCGCAGGCGCTGGCCCTGAGAAACTGGTGCCTTGGTGGTGGCGGTGTCTCTCTCTAATGGTCGGACTGTTGCCTTCAATCGGGACTTGGTTGTTGGGAGACCCAGAGGTCCCCTTCACTGACGGATTTGGCAAATTCACGGCGACTCCTAGCCTTGCCGGGATCCGAAAGGCCCCTGCCAATGGTGCTGACTGCTCTTCGTATACCGCTCCGGTACCGCCGGGCCACCACCCGTCCACGGTCCTTTCGGCAACCTCCAAGCAGCCTCTCCTGCAGACAGTCACCGCTGTCTGCTGACCTTGCTGTTCTCAGTCCGGGGCACACACCCGGACAAACTTCAGGCTTTCTTAAATGTTACTTTCACTGTCACTACTCTCACTTGCTCCTCTACCACTTCCTTTTCCTTCACTCCCCTAAACTGATCTGCCTGGTTTCCCGCCTCCAGGGCTGTGAACTCCTCGGTGGGCGGAGCCAACCACCTGGCCCACCCCCTGGTGTGGACATCAGCCCCTGGAGGAAGGCAACAAGGATTTTTGGTTAGCCTTGGTGTTCCTATCTGGGGTGTAGGGTGTGGTGGGGTTATGACCTGTGACCCCTGGCTTCCCAGGGCGTCACACATGCTCCTGTCTTTTTTCAAAAACTTTCCCCATAGTCAGTTTATGATAATAAAGAGAATAAGTTACAAGACGCTATTGAAATTGAACACATGAGTAAAGAAAATGATATTCAGAGGTTATGCCCAGAAGTTAATCAACAAGGAAGCTACTGCTATAACAGATAGGTTTCATGGTAGAGTGACTATTGATCGTATCACTAATAAGAAATCCACACAAGACAAATGTGTCTTTTCTACAACATATGACACACATTCTATGCTTATAAAAATGAGACGATAGGCAAATATTGTAAAATCCTTAAGCAAGACCAATAATTTGGAGTTCTGTTTGGGACTAGAGATGAGCGAACCGGTCCCGGTTCGGCTCGAGTTCGGTTCGCCGAACGGAGGTCTCGTTCGAGTTCGGTTCGTCGAACGTTCGACAAACCGAACTCGAACCGCATAGGAAACAATGGCAGGCAATCAAAAACACATAAAAACACCTAGAAAACACTCTCAAAGGTGTCCAAAAGGTGACAAACAACTCACAGCACAACACAAACACATGGAAAAGTGACAAGGAAAGGAGTGACTCATGCGAAAACAAAAGAGCTGGGCAAGGAAAAAGAGGAGGAGACACAGATATGGACATGGCACGCCCTTCTAAAATCATGTAAAACACCACAAGGTGACTCCAAGCGGAGTTCTCCCTTTTTTCCAAAAATTGGGCCACACACACACACACCCACCCCTTCAGTGGCAGCACTTGTGCCCCAGTTGTACACTTCACAGCTAGATTTGCATCAAGCAGATTCAAAAATACGCCATCCTTTTCCGTCCTCTGGATTGCACCGGGGTAGGTAGCAAAGTCTTTCCTGATCCCAGCTCTGTTCATCTTGGATCATTTTTAAAAAACACAGCAAGCAAGGGTTACTCCAAGCGGAGTCTCCCTTTTTTTCCAAAAATTGTGCCCCACACACACCCACCCATTCAGTGGCAGCACTTGTGCCCTAGTTGTACACTTCACAGCTAGATTTGCATCAAGCACATTCAAAAATACGCCATACTTTTCCGTACTCAGGATTGCACCGGGGTAGGTAGGAAAGTCTTTCCTGATCCCAGCTCTGTTCATCTTGGATCATTTTTAAAAAACACAGCAAGCAAGGGTTACTCCAAGCGGAGTCTCCCTTTTTTTCCAAAAATTGTGCCCCACACACACTCACCCATTCAGTGGCAGCACTTGTACCCTAGTTGTACACTTCACAGCTAGATTTGCATCAAGCACATTCAAAAATACGCCATACTTAACCGTCCCCGGGATGACTCCGGGGTAGGTAGTAGAGATGAGCGAACCGGTCGCGGTTCGGCTCGAGGTTGGTTCGCCGAACGGACCTCCCGTTCGAGTTCGGTTCGTCGAACGTTCGACGAACCGAACTCGAACTGCATAGGAAACAATGGCAGGCAATCACAAACACAGAAAAACACCTAGAAAACACCCTCAAAGGTGTCCAAAAGGTCACAAACAACTCACAACACATGGGAAAGTGACAAGGACATATACTCATGCGAAAACAAAAGAGCTGGACAAGGAAAAAGAGGAGGACACACAGATATATGAGTATATGCAAGGAAACATGCCATTATTGTGCAACTTGAGCCCTGCTCATTCTTGGCTTCCAATCTTGATAAATTGCCTGAGCTCGCCACGTACGTCTTGGGGATCTTGTCGTGTCCTGCAGCCAGCGTTCTCTCTGAACCTGTCTTCAGTGCTGCTGTGGGTCTGCTGGCAGATAAGCACACGTGTCTGTCCACTGACAATGTGGACATGGCTCTCAGAGGACTTTTCTTCCCCGGGGTCAGCCAGGGGACGGGAAAGGCACGCGTATTTTTGAGAGTGCTTCATGCAAAGCATCTTTTTCTTTTTCAAAAGGGGGCTCAACCGATGCCAGTCAAGTGGGGTGTGTGTGGCCCAGTGAGTGGCAACGAGGGAGACTGTGGTTGGAGTCCCCTCGCTGTGTTTCTAAAAGAACCAAGATGAACAAGTCATGGCTCTCAGAGGACTTTTCTTCCCCGGGGTCAGCCAGGGGACGGGAAAGGCACGCGTATTTTTGAGAGTGCTTCATGCAAAGCATCTTTTTCTTTTTCAAAAGGGGGCTCAACCGATGCCAGTCAAGTGGGGTGTGTGTGGCCCAGTGAGTGGCAACGAGGGAGACTGTGGTTGGAGTCCCCTCGCTGTGTTTCTAAAAGAACCAAGATGAACAAGTCATGGCTCTCAGAGGACTTTTCTTCCCCGGGGTCAGCCAGGGGACGGGAAAGGCACGCGTATTTTTGAGAGTGCTTCATGCAAAGCATCTTTTTCTTTTTCAAAAGGGGGCTCAACCGATGCCAGTCAAGTGGGGTGTGTGTGGCCCAGTGAGTGGCAACGAGGGAGACTGTGGTTGGAGTCCCCTCGCTGTGTTTCTAAAAGAACCAAGATGAACAAGTCATGGCTCTCAGAGGACTTTTCTTCCCCGGGGTCAGCCAGGGGACGGGAAAGGCACGCGTATTTTTGAGAGTGCTTCATGCAAAGCATCTTTTTCTTTTTCAAAAGGGGGCTCAACCGATGCCAGTCAAGTGGAGTGTGTGTGGCCCAGTGAGTGGCAACGAGGGAGACTGTGGTTGGAGTCCCCTCGCTGTGTTTCTAAAAGAACCAAGATGAACAAGTCATGGCTCTCAGAGGACTTTTCTTCCCCGGGGTCAGCCAGGGGACGGGAAAGGCACGCGTATTTTTGAGAGTGCTTCATGCAAAGCATCTTTTTCTTTTTCAAAAGGGGGCTCAACCGATGCCAGTCAAGTGGGGTGTGTGTGGCCCAGTGAGTGGCAACGAGGGAGACTGTGGTTGGAGTCCCCTCGCTGTGTTTCTAAAAGAACCAAGATGAACAAGTCATGGCTCTCAGAGGACTTTTCTTCCCCGGGGTCAGCCAGGGGACGGGAAAGGCACGCGTATTTTTGAGAGTGCTTCATGCAAAGCATCTTTTTCTTTTTCAAAAGGGGGCTCAACCGATGCCAGTCAAGTGGGGTGTGTGTGGCCCAGTGAGTGGCAATGAGGGAGACTGTGGTTGGAGTCCCCTCGCTGTGTTTCTAAAAGAACCAAGATGAACAAGTCATGGCTCTCAGAGGACTTTTCTTCCCCGGGGTCAGCCAGGGGACGGGAAAGGCACGCGTATTTTTGAGAGTGCTTCATGCAAAGCATCTTTTTCTTTTTCAAAAGGGGGCTCAACCGATGCCAGTCAAGTGGGGTGTGTGTGGCCCAGTGAGTGGCAACGAGGGAGACTGTGGTTGGAGTCCCCTCGCTGTGTTTCTAAAAGAACCAAGATGAACAAGTCATGGCTCTCAGAGGACTTTTCTTCCCCGGGGTCAGCCAGGGGACGGGAAAGGCACGCGTATTTTTGAGAGTGCTTCATGCAAAGCATCTTTTTCTTTTTCAAAAGGGGGCTCAACCGATGCCAGTCAAGTGGGGTGTGTGTGGCCCAGTGAGTGGCAACGAGGGAGACTGTGGTTGGAGTCCCCTCGCTGTGTTTCTAAAAGAACCAAGATGAACAAGTCATGGCTCTCAGAGGACTTTTCTTCCCCGGGGTCAGCCAGGGGACGGGAAAGGCACGCGTATTTTTGAGAGTGCTTCATGCAAAGCATCTTTTTCTTTTTCAAAAGGGGGCTCAACCGATGCCAGTCAAGTGGGGTGTGTGTGGCCCAGTGAGTGGCAACGAGGGAGACTGTGGTTGGAGTCCCCTCGCTGTGTTTCTAAAAGAACCAAGATGAACAAGTCATGGCTCTCAGAGGACTTTTCTTCCCCGGGGTCAGCCAGGGGACGGGAAAGGCACGCGTATTTTTGAGAGTGCTTCATGCAAAGCATCTTTTTCTTTTTCAAAAGGGGGCTCAACCGATGCCAGTCAAGTGGGGTGTGTGTGGCCCAGTGAGTGGCAACGAGGGAGACTGTGGTTGGAGTCCCCTCGCTGTGTTTCTAAAAGAACCAAGATGAACAAGTCATGGCTCTCAGAGGACTTTTCTTCCCCGGGGTCAGCCAGGGGACGGGAAAGGCACGCGTATTTTTGAGAGTGCTTCATGCAAAGCATCTTTTTCTTTTTCAAAAGGGGGCTCAACCGATGCCAGTCAAGTGGGGTGTGTGTGGCCCAGTGAGTGGCAACGAGGGAGACTGTGGTTGGAGTCCCCTCGCTGTGTTTCTAAAAGAACCAAGATGAACAAGTCATGGCTCTCAGAGGACTTTTCTTCCCCGGGGTCAGCCAGGGGACGGGAAAGGCACGCGTATTTTTGAGAGTGCTTCATGCAAAGCATCTTTTTCTTTTTCAAAAGGGGGCTCAACCGATGCCAGTCAAGTGGGGTGTGTGTGGCCCAGTGAGTGGCAACGAGGGAGACTGTGGTTGGAGTCCCCTCGCTGTGTTTCTAAAAGAACCAAGATGAACAAGTCATGGCTCTCAGAGGACTTTTCTTCCCCGGGGTCAGCCAGGGGACGGGAAAGGCATGCGTATTTTTGAGAGTGCTTCATGCAAAGCATCTTTTTCTTTTTCAAAAGGGGGCTCAACCGATGCCAGTCAAGTGGGGTGTGTGTGGCCCAGTGAGTGGCAACGAGGGAGACTGTGGTTGGAGTCCCCTCGCTGTGTTTCTAAAAGAACCAAGATGAACAAGTCATGGCTCTCAGAGGACTTTTCTTCCCCGGGGTCAGCCAGGGGACGGGAAAGGCACGCGTATTTTTGAGAGTGCTTCATGCAAAGCATCTTTTTCTTTTTCAAAAGGGGGCTCAACCGATGCCAGTCAAGTGGGGTGTGTGTGGCCCAGTGAGTGGCAACGAGGGAGACTGTGGTTGGAGTCCCCTCGCTGTGTTTCTAAAAGAACCAAGATGAACAAGTCATGGCTCTCAGAGGACTTTTCTTCCCCGGGGTCAGCCAGGGGACGGGAAAGGCACGCGTATTTTTGAGAGTGCTTCATGCAAAGCATCTTTTTCTTTTTCAAAAGGGGGCTCAACCGATGCCAGTCAAGTGGGGTGTGTGTGGCCCAGTGAGTGGCAACGAGGGAGACTGTGGTTGGAGTCCCCTCGCTGTGTTTCTAAAAGAACCAAGATGAACAAGTCATGGCTCTCAGAGGACTTTTCTTCCCCGGGGTCAGCCAGGGGACGGGAAAGGCACGCGTATTTTTGAGAGTGCTTCATGCAAAGCATCTTTTTCTTTTTCAAAAGGGGGCTCAACCGATGCCAGTCAAGTGGGGTGTGTGTGGCCCAGTGAGTGGCAACGAGGGAGACTGTGGTTGGAGTCCCCTCGCTGTGTTTCTAAAAGAACCAAGATGAACAAGTCATGGCTCTCAGAGGACTTTTCTTCCCCGGGGTCAGCCAGGGGACGGGAAAGGCACGCGTATTTTTGAGAGTGCTTCATGCAAAGCATCTTTTTCTTTTTCAAAAGGGGGCTCAACCGATGCCAGTCAAGTGGGGTGTGTGTGGCCCAGTGAGTGGCAACGAGGGAGACTGTGGTTGGAGTCCCCTCGCTGTGTTTCTAAAAGAACCAAGATGAACAAGTCATGGCTCTCAGAGGACTTTTCTTCCCCGGGGTCAGCCAGGGGACGGGAAAGGCACGCGTATTTTTGAGAGTGCTTCATGCAAAGCATCTTTTTCTTTTTCAAAAGGGGGCTCAACCGATGCCAGTCAAGTGGGGTGTGTGTGGCCCAGTGAGTGGCAACGAGGGAGACTGTGGTTGGAGTCCCCTCGCTGTGTTTCTAAAAGAACCAAGATGAACAAGTCATGGCTCTCAGAGGACTTTTCTTCCCCGGGGTCAGCCAGGGGACGGGAAAGGCACGCGTATTTTTGAGAGTGCTTCATGCAAAGCATCTTTTTCTTTTTCAAAAGGGGGCTCAACCGATGCCAGTCAAGTGGGGTGTGTGTGGCCCAGTGAGTGGCAACGAGGGAGACTGTGGTTGGAGTCCCCTCGCTGTGTTATACATGCTTTTAGAAGGGCATGACATGGCTTGGAGGTTGACTTTCATAAAATGCAAACTGTTGGCTACCAAAATGCTGCCTTTCCAACAACTGTGGTTATAGGCAATGAGGATCATACTGATGAAGATGAGACGCAGATACCCGATTGTGATGACAACTTAAATATTCGGTCAGGGCAAGAAGAAACTCGGTCTGAGGGGGAGGGGAGTGCAAACACAACAATTGATGATGAAGTTCTAGATCCCACCTACTGTCAACCCACAGTCAGACACTCGAGGAGGTCAATAGAGGCGGTGGAAGAGGATGCAACCGACGTCGAAGTAACCTGGCGTCTTCCTGGACACAGTCGGAGCACTGGTAGCACGTCTACAACTGCATCCTCAGCCACCACTCTGCCTCTGAGCATTATTCGGGGTGGATCAACAGGTCGCATGGCCTCTAAGCCTTGCCTAGCCTGGTCCTTTTTTGACATAAAAAAAGATCGGCCAAATTATGTGATCTGTAACATTTGCCATGGTTATCTTAGTAGAGGTCAAAACCTCAGCAGTTTGACAACTTCTTCCATGAATCGTCACATGAATAAATATCATATGGCCTGGTGGGAAGCTCACCGTGCTGCAATGCGGCCTAGTGGAGCCAACCATCCACCGCCTGCCCCTTCCAGGGCATCCGCGCGCTCGTCATCTTCTAGGACTGTGGGGACAGCTGTCACACCTGTTTTTCCACCCACAACTTCCACCACTGTAACCGCAACAGGCAGTTTGCTTGGTAGGTCGTCAGTTGGTTTGGAAGGGGAAACAAGTGAGTGTGTACAGCTCTCTCAGACATCGATAGCACCAACTTTGGATGAAGGCAACATCATGTCTCCGCCTGCACTTTCCTCCCAAAGCTGCATTTTTCCAGGGACACCCTACTCAACACCGTCTACACACAGCAGCCAGATCTCTGTCCCTCAGATGTGGTCAAATAAAAGGCCACTTCCTTCGACCCATGACAAAGCGAAGAGGTTGACTCTATCCCTCTGTAAGCTGTTGGCTACAGAAATGCTGCCTTTCCGCCTAGTGGACACACAGGATTTTAGAGACCTTATATCTGTCGCTGTGCCCCAGTACCAGATGCCTAGTCGCCACTACTTCTCTAAGAAAGGTGTGCCCGCGCTACACCAGCATGTCGCACACAATATCACCGCTTCCTTGAGAAACTCTGTGTGTGAACGGGTGAATTTCAGCACCGATACTTGGACCAGTAAGCATGGACAGGGACGTTACATGTCGCTGACTGGGCACTGGGTAACTATGGTGATAGATGGTGAAGGGTCTGCTGCACAAGTCTTGCCGTCCCCACGACTTGTGTGTCAATCCTCTGTCTGTCCAAGTTCCGCCACTGCTTCTGCATCCTCCACCTCATCTGGGTCCTCCACCTCCGCCCCAAGCCTGCCTGGTCAGGCCACCAGCGTTCTCACTGCGCAGAAGGAATCACGCACCCCTCATTACTATGCTGGCAGCAGAGCGCAACGGCATCAGGCGGTCTTTAGCTTGACATGTCTTGGGAATAAGAGTCACACAGCTGAGGAGTTGTGGTCAGCTCTGCGGTCCGAGTTTAATAAATGGTTGTCTCCACTCAACCTGCAGCCTGGTAAGGCCGTGTGCGACAATGCTGCAAACCTGGGTGCGGCCCTTCAACTGGGCAAGGTGACACACGTGCCTTGTATGGCTCACGTGTTGAACCTTGTTGTCCAGCAATTTTTAACACACTATCCCGGCCTAGATGGCCTTCTGACCAGGGCACGGAAACTGTCTGCAGTGCTCACTTCCGCCGTTCAAGCGCCGCAGCTGAGCGACTTGCATCGCTCCAGAAGTCTTTCGGCCTGCCGGTTCATCGCCTGAAATGCGATGTGGCGACACGCTGGAATTCAACTCTCCACATGTTACAGCGACTGTGGCAGCACCGCAGAGCCCTGGTGCAATACGTCATGACGTATAGCCTGGGCCAACGAGATGCAGAGGTGGGGCAGATCACCCTGATGGAGTGATCTCAGATCACGGACCTATGCACCCTTCTGCACAGTTTCGACATGGCGACGAATATGTTTAGCGCTGACAATGCCATTATCAGCATGACGATTACAGTCATTTACATGCTGGAGCACACGCTAAACACTATTCGGAGTCAGGGGGTGGGACAACAGGAAGGGGAGGAACTACAGGAGGATTCATATGCGCAAGACACAACAACATCACCAAGGTCCAGACGTTCATCATCACCAACGCGGCAGGCATGGGACCATGGGGGACAGGGATCAACAAGGGCGCATGGTAGCAGGCGAGATGTTGAGGAAGGTGCAGGAGGACATGAAGATATGGAGGACGAACTGTCCATGGACATGGAAGACTCAGCTGATGAGGGGGACCTTGGTCAAATTTAAGTTGAAAGAGGTTGGGGGGAGATGACAGAGGAAGAAAGAACGGTTAGCACCTCTATGCCACAAACACAGCGTGGACTTGGTCCGCATGGCTGCGCAAGACACATGAGTGCCTTCTTGTTGCACTACCTCCAACATGACCCTCGTATTGTCAAAATTAGAAGTGATGATGACTACTGGCTTGCCACACTATTAGATCCCCGGGACAAGTCCAAATTTTGTGACATAATTCCACCCATAGAAAGGGACGCACGTATGCAGGAGTATCAGCAGAAGCTGTTACTCGATCTTAGCTCGGCTTTTCCACCAAACAACCGTGCAGGTGAAGGGAGTGATTCTCCCAGTTGTAACTTGACAAACATGGGACGGCCTCGTCATCTTCAACAGTCTACCCGTACCAGTAGGACCGTATCTGGTGCTGGTAACAGCAATTTTATGGAATCTTTTCATAATTTTTTTAGACCCTCCTTTGCAAGGCCACCAGAGACATCAAGTGTGTCACATAGTCAACGGATGGAGAGGATGATACAGGAGTATCTCCAAATGAACATCGATGCAATGACTTTGCAAATGGAGCCTTGCTCCTTTTGTGCTTCAAATCTAGAAAAATGTCAAGAGCTCTCCAGTTACGCCTTGAAGATTTTGTCGTGTCCAGCTGCCAGCGTTGTCTCTGAACGTGTCTTCAGTGCTGCTGGGTGTGTGCTGACAGATAAGCGCACGCGTCTGTCCAGTGACAATGTGGACAGACTGACGTTCATCAAAATGAACAAGTCATGGATCCAGAAGGAATTTACTACCCCTGTGTCATCCTGGGGAGAGTAAATGCTTGTGGATTTGGAATGTGCTTGATGCAAATCAAAACATCCTGTTTGCAACTAGGGCACAAGTCCTGCCACTGATGGGGTGTCTGTGTGCCCAATTTGGGGAAAAAAGGTAGACTCCGCTTGGAGTAACCCTTGCTTGCTGTGTTTTTTAAAAATGATACAAGATGAACAGATCTGAAGGCAAGATGAAGGCAACATCATGTCTCCGCCTGCACTTTTCTCACAAACCTGCATTTTTCCAGGGACACCCTACTCAACACCGTCTACAGACAGCAGCCAGATCTCTGTCCCTCAGATGTGGTCAAATAAAAGGCCACTTACTGCGACCCATGACAAAGCTAAGTGGTTGACTCTATCCCTCTGTAAGCTGTTGGCTACCGAAATGCTGCCTTTACGCGTAGTGGACACACAGGATTTTACAGACCTTATGTCTGTCGCTGTGCCCCAGTACCAGATGCCCAATCACCACTGCTTCTCCAAGAAAAGCATGCCCGCGCTACACCAGCATGTCGCACACAACATCACCACTTCCTTGAGAAAATCTGTGTGCGACAGGGTGCATTTCAACACAGATACTTGGACCAGTAAGCATAGACAGGGTCATTACATGTCACTGACTGGGCACTGGCAAACTATGGTGAGAGATGGAGAAGGGTCTGCTGTACAAGTCTTGCCGTCCCCACGAGTTGTTTCAATCCTTGTTCTGTATGTAGAAGTTAATACACTGCTTCTGCCTCTTCAACCTCGTGTGGGTCCTCTACCTTGGCGCAAACCCTGTGTGGTCAGGCCACCCTTCCTTGCAACTGCGCACAAGGACTACCACACACCTCCTTACTATGCTGGCAGCAGAGCTCAATGCCATCAGGCGGTCAAAGTTTTACTTTGAAATGTATGGGAAATGTGAGTCACACCGCTATTACAGAGAATAGTAGTCAGGCAGGGTCAAAACATTAATTGAGGAACAGGAACAGAATGGGACGGCCAGGAAAGAATCAGAAAACAAGCAGAGGTGAAATGCGTATCGGCCAACAAGGTACATAAACAGCAAGCAGGAAAAGTAGTCAGGTAACAAGCACACAAAATCATAAAACTGAACTGGGGGTAAAATTAACCAGAGGTTCATAGCTATGTCTGGCAGTGGTCTGCAGACAGGATGGGCATAAAAAAGGGTGTGGTGTCTTCCCATTGGTTGTAGCTGAATGATGGTATTTCATCTGTGAGATACCCACCAGCTACATTCAGCCAGAGATTCTGCATCTGTCAAGGTAATGCAGCCCAGTGGGTGAGCATAACCTGCGTCCACCTGCGCCGCTGGCATCGACTACTCTCCCATCATCAGCACTATTCATGAAAGGAACACGTTGTCACCTGGCGACCGGAGTACAAATTGACGGAGCGGACTCCGTTGGTGACTTAACAGCCGTGTGCGGCAATGATGCAAACCTGGCTGCGGGCCATCCTCAGGGCAATGTGACACACGTGCCTTTTAGGGCTCACGTGTTGAACCGAATTCGCCAGCAATTTTTAAAACACCATCACGGCCTACATGGCCTTGTGCAGTGGGTACGCTCGCTATGTGCTCACTTCCATCGTGCGCACACAGCAGCTCAACAACTTTCATCACTCCGGAAGTCTTAGGGTCTGGCAGTTAAACGCCGTAAATGCGATGTTTCGACACGCAGGAATTGGAATCTGCACATGTTGCAGCGTGTGTGGCAGCACCGCAGAGCCCTGCTGAAATACGGTAAGACATATAGCCTGGGATAACTTGATTCAGAGGTGGTGCAGATCACGCTGCTGGAGTGGTGTCAGATCAAGGACCTATGCACCCTGCTACACAGTTTTGAAATGTCGACGAAGATGTTTAGCACTGGCAATGTCATTCTCAGCGTGACAATTCTGGTCATCTACATGATGGAGCACACTGTAATTATTATTCGGAGTCAGGTGTTGGGACAAGAGGAAGGGGAGGAAGTACAGGAGGAGTCATATGCGGAAGGGATAACAAGATCTACGAGGTCCAGATGGTCAGCGGCACCTATGCGGCAGTCATGGTGAGGGAGAGGGATTAACAAGGGCGCATAGTATCAGCAAAAAGTGTTGATGAAAGTGCAGGAGCCCATGAAGAAATGGAGGACGAACTGGCGATGGGCATGGAAGACTCAGCAGATGAGTGAGAGCTTGCTCACATTTCGGTTGTGCGAGGTTGGGGGGAGAGGGCAGAGGAAGGATGCACGATTCTCACCTCTCTGCCACCAACACACCAAGGACTTGGTCCTCCTGGATGCACAAGACACATGAGCGCCTTCTTGCTGCACTACCTACATGACCCTCGGATTGTATGAATTTGAACTAATCCTGAATACTGGGTTGCCACACTGTTAGATCCCCGGTACAAGACAAAATTTGGCGAACTAATTCCTGCCATAGAAATAGACGCACGTATACAGGAGTATCTGCAGAATGTGGTACGCAATCTTAGATCTACTTGTCCACTAAACACCAGTGCTGCACAGAGTGAATCTCAACGCTTTGTCATGGATAGGAGGAAATGGTCTTTTACTTGTCCACATCGGAGGGACCGAGGGATGGCTGCTGTGCTGAGATGGCGTTGAGTACGGTGTCCCTGCACAGTTGCACTTTTGGTCATATCCCAAAATGAGTTGAAAAAGGACAGATGCTGTTGGAAAGGGGAACAGGTGTGTTGGAAAGGGGAAAAAAGTTTTGGTCCGTGGATTTGGTGGTTAAGCAACTGTAACATTTGCTGAAGAAACAACATCTGTTACAGTGGGACTGGCAGATTTGGATAAAGTGGTATATAATCTGTGACCGCTATATAACGAAAATTAATAAGAAAAGAAAGAGAAAGGTATATATCCCCATCAGCAGTCAGTGTCCACCGTGCTCCCAGTTGGAAAAGGAGAGGTTGGCAACTTGAAGGTTTGGTGGAGGATACAGAGCTGTGTGGCTATGAAACTAATAGTAGCCTGAACCGAGTTAGACGCCATTCGGATCTGGAGACTGTGAGCCCTGTTAGCGTCACAGGGTCCACATGCCCACCCAGCCCAGGAACTCCCTGTTAACAACACAGGGGCCATTGAGTACGCTGACCGTGTGCGTAGGGGCCACACCTGTGGACAGCAGGCGCATCAGCAGCAGCAGGCCTGTTAATGCCACTGGGCTGCACAAGCAGGACTGTTAGGACAGGAGCTGGTCTTAACCGTTCTGCGTTACCAACTGTAGTGGTGGCCTGAATCCACCACCCGATCCCTGCCTACCTCTGGCCTAAAGCCGCAATGGGTTCAACACATGGAGGTGTGCTCTTTCGGAGCATAATAGAAGACTGCGCACCTCCTTGTTGGCTCCAGCCCCTTTTATAACCTGGGTCCGCCCCAAACCAGGGTGAACCACAATGCACCTCCTGGAGACAAAAGTAGAGTGACACGTCATGAGTGGCATAACTAGCGTCCTATTTGGAAACGCAACTTCAATGATGACCTCATGGCTGCCATGACCCAAACACCTCACCAGTCATCGTCTGAGCATCAATAATGCGGTGACAAGTCATAGGTGTGGGCCTCTGCAAGCCATTTGGGAGGACACCTGATGCCCTGTGGTCTATATGGGACCCCCACATCAGGGCCAGGGCCAAAGAGTTCATTACCGGACCTAGTCTCTGATGCAGGAAGTGCCTGAGCATGCTCAGTAGCATGAAATACAGTCTCTGAAAAAAGACTATCAGCTTTAGCATGGTGTCTATGCCCAAAACAGGACTTATACCCGGCACGGAATGCAAGCACCTGTGCAAAGAGGCTTTTCACACTTAGTGTGGGAGCATGCGCTGTATCCCGAAATGAAAACTTAGCGTCAGGAATGGCACAGTCAGGCTGAGCATACTCACTAGGCGAAACACTGTAATTATGCTGCAGCTGGGGTACATCGGCACACGCATGCGCACTAGCTGCCTCTCCACACTTAGACGTGGAGGGGAAATTTGTCTTGGAGATGCTGTCTATGAACAGAAGGAAAAGCTAAAGGAAGCCTGACTTTCTATCCCTCCGAATTATGAAATGCAGCAATGAATTCCATGAGTTTGCTATAACATTAGCGTAGCAAAATGTGCATGAGGGTGTGATGTAGAGGTGCTAGAAATAGCTTGTCACCAGTGGGGCACTAATGGAATACAACAGCCAGTTCTATGATGCCACAAAATGGCAGTATTTTGTGCTATCATTATAGCTTATTAAAAACAGAGCACGAGGTTGTCATGCAGAGGTGCTGCACATAGATTTGCAGTAGTGTGAATTGACAAAAGTACAATAGCCACGTTTAGGATACAACTAGGTACAGTGAGTGTTTGCTAGTATAATGGCTGAGTTTAAAAAAGTTTGAGTGTGCAATGCAGGCAGATGTCCTGCAAATAACGTTCCAATACTGTGAATTGACAAAAGTACAATAGCCACGTTTAGGATACAACTAGGTACAGTGAGTGTTTGCTAGTATAATGGCTGAGTTTAAAAAAGTTTGAGTGTGCAAGGCAGGCAGATGTCCTGCAAATAACGTTCCAATACTGTGAATTGACAAAAGTACAATAGCCACGTTTAGGATACAACTAGGTACAGTGAGTGTTTGCTAGTATAATGGCTGAGTTTAAAAAAGTTTGAGTGTGCAATGCAGGCAGACGTGCTGCAAATAACGTTCCAATACTGTGAATTGACAAAAGTACAATAGCCACGTTTAGGATACAACTAGGTACAGTGAGTGTTTGCTAGTATAATGGCTGAGTTTAAAAAAGTTTGAGTGTGCAAGGCAGGCAGATGTCCTGCAAATAACGTTCCAATACTGTGAATTGACAAAAGTACAATAGCCACGTTTAGGATACAACTAGGTACAGTGAGTGTTTGCTAGTATAATGGCTGAGTTTAAAAAAGTTTGAGTGTGCAATGCAGGCAGACGTGCTGCAAATAACGTTCCAATACTGTGAATTGACAAAAGTACAATAGCCACGTTTAGGATACAACTAGGTACAGTGAGTGTTTGCTAGTATAATGGCTGAGTTTAAAAAAGTTTGAGTGTGCAATGCAGGCAGATGTCCTGCAAATAACGTTCCAATACTGTGAATTGACAAAAGTACAATAGACACGTTTAGGATACAACTAGGTACAGTGAGTGTTTGCTAGTATAATGGCTGAGTTTAAAAAAGTTTGAGTGTGCAAGGCAGGCAGATGTCCTGCAAATAACGTTCCAATACTGTGAATTGACAAAAGTACAATAGCCACGTTTAGGATACAACTAGGTACAGTGAGTGTTTGCTAGTATAATGGCTGAGTTTAAAAAAGTTTGAGTGTGCAATGCAGGCAGACGTGCTGCTAATAACGTTCCAATACTGTGAATTGACAAAAGTACAATAGCCACGTTTAGGATACAACTAGGTACAGTGAGTGTTTGCTAGTATAATGGCTGAGTTTAAAAAAGTTTGAGTGTGCAATGCAGGCAGACGTCCTGCAAATAACGTTCCAATACTGTGAATTGACAAAAGTACAATAGCCAAGTTTAGGATACAACTAGGTACAGTGAGTGTTTGCTAGTATAATGGCTGAGTTTAAAAAAGTTTGAGTGTGCAATGCAGGCAGATGTCCTGCAAATAACGTTCCAATACTGTGAATTGACAAAAGTACAATAGCCACGTTTAGGATACAACTAGGTACAGTGAGTGTTTGCTAGTATAATGGCTGAGTTTAAAAAAGTTTGAGTGTGCAAGGCAGGCAGATGTCCTGCAAATAACGTTCCAATATTGTGAATTGACAAAAGTACAATAGCCACGTTTAGGATACAACTAGGTACAGTGAGTGTTTGCTAGTATAATGGCTGAGTTTAAAAAAGTTTGAGTGTGCAATGCAGGCAGACGTGCTGCAAATAACGTTCCAATACTGAGAATTGACAAAAGTACAATAGCCACGTTTAGGATACAACTAGGTACAGTGAGTGTTTGCTAGTATAATGGCTGAGTTTAAAAAAGTTTGAGTGTGCAATGCAGGCAGACGTGCTGCAAATAACGTTCCAATACTGTGAATTGACAAAAGTACAATAGCCACGTTTAGGATACAACTAGGTACAGTGAGTGTTTGCTAGTATAATGGCTGAGTTTAAAAAAGTTTGAGTGTGCAATGCAGGCAGACGTGCTGCTAATAACGTTCCAATACTGTGAATTGACAAAAGTACAATAGCCACGTTTAGGATACAACTAGGTACAGTGAGTGTTTGCTAGTATAATGGCTGAGTTTAAAAAAGTTTGAGTGTGCAATGCAGGCAGACGTCCTGCAAATAACGTTCCAATACTGTGAATTGACAAAAGTACAATAGCCACGTTTAGGATACAACTAGGTACAGTGAGTGTTTGCTAGTATAATGGCTGAGTTTAAAAAAGTTTGAGTGTGCAATGCAGGCAGACGTGCTGCAAATAACGTTCCAATACTGTGAATTGACAAAAGTACAATAGCCACGTTTAGGATACAACTAGGTACAGTGAGTGTTTGCTAGTATAATGGCTGAGTTTAAAAAAGTTTGAGTGTGCAATGCAGGCAGACGTGCTGCAAATAACGTTCCAATACTGTGAATTGACAAAAGTACAATAGCCACGTTTAGGATACAACTAGGTACAGTGAGTGTTTGCTAGTATAATGGCTGAGTTTAAAAAAGTTTGAGTGTGCAATGCAGGCAGACGTCCTGCAAATAACGTTCCAATACTGTGAATTGACAAAAGTACAATAGCCACGTTTAGGATACAACTAGGTACAGTGAGTGTTTGCTAGTATAATGGCTGAGTTTAAAAAAGTTTGAGTGTGCAATGCAGGCAGACGTGCTGCAAATAACGTTCCAATACTGTGAATTGACAAAAGTACAATAGCCACGTTTAGGATACAACTAGGTACAGTGAGTGTTTGCTAGTATAATGGCTGAGTTTAAAAACGTTTGAGTGTGCAATGCAGGCAGACGTCCTGCAAATAACGTTCCAATACTGTGAATTGACAAAAGTCCAATAGCCACGTATAGGATGCCACTAGGTACACTGAGTGTTTGCTAGTATAATGGCTTCGTTATAATTAGTTGGAGTGTGCAACGCAGGCAGATGCGCTCTGCAAATGTCTTGGCACTAGTGGGACTATAGCAAAGTCCAATAGCCACGTATAGGATGCCACTAGGTACACTGAGTGTTTGCTAGTAAAATTGCTTAGTTTAAAAAAGTTGTAGTGTGCAATGCAGGCAGACGTGCTCTGCAAATGTCTTTGCACTAGTGGGACTATAGCAAAGTCCAATAGCCACGTATAGGATGCCACTAGGTACACTGAGTGTTTGCTAGTAAAATTGCTTAGTTTAAAAAAGTTGTAGTGTGCAATGCAGGCAGACGTGCTCTGCAAATGTCTTTGCACTAGTGGGACTATAGCAAAGTCCAATAGCCACGTATAGGATGCCACTAGGTACACTGAGTGTTTGCTAGTAAAATTGCTTAGTTTAAAAAACTTGGAGTGTGCAATGCAGGCAGATGTGCTCTGCTAATGTCTTTGCACTAGTGGGACTATAGCAAAGTCCAATAGCCACGTTTAGGATGCCACTAGGTACACTGAGTGTTTGCTAGTAAAATTGCTTAGTTTAAAAAAGTTGTAGTGTGCAATGCAGGCAGATGTGCTCTGCTAATGTCTTTGCACTAGTGGGACTATAGCAAAGTCCAATAGCCACGTATAGGATGCCACTAGGTACACTGAGTGTTTGCTAGTATAATGGCTTCGTTATAATTAGTTGGAGTGTGCAACGCAGGCAGATGCGCTCTGCAAATGTCTTGGCACTAGTGGGACTATAGCAAAGTCCAATAGCCACGTATAGGATGCCACTAGGTACACTGAGTGTTTGCTAGTAAAATTGCTTAGTTTAAAAAAGTTGTAGTGTGCAATGCAGGCAGACGTGCTCTGCAAATGTCTTTGCACTAGTGGGACTATAGCAAAGTCCAATAGCCACGTATAGGATGCCACTAGGTACACTGAGTGTTTGCTAGTAAAATTGCTTAGTTTAAAAAAGTTGTAGTGTGCAATGCAGGCAGACGTGCTCTGCAAATGTCTTTGCACTAGTGGGACTATAGCAAAGTCCAATAGCCACGTATAGGATGCCACTAGGTACACTGAGTGTTTGCTAGTAAAATTGCTTAGTTTAAAAAACTTGGAGTGTGCAATGCAGGCAGATGTGCTCTGCTAATGTCTTTGCACTAGTGGGACTATAGCAAAGTCCAATAGCCACGTTTAGGATGCCACTAGGTACACTGAGTGTTTGCTAGTAAAATTGCTTAGTTTAAAAAAGTTGTAGTGTGCAATGCAGGCAGATGTGCTCTGCTAATGTCTTTGCACTAGTGGGACTATAGCAAAGTCCAATAGCCACGTATAGGATGCCACTAGGTACACTGAGTGTTTGCTAGTATAATGGCTTCGTTATAATTAGTTGGAGTGTGCAACGCAGGCAGATGCGCTCTGCAAATGTCTTGGCACTAGTGGGACTATAGCAAAGTCCAATAGCCACGTATAGGATGCCACTAGGTACACTGAGTGTTTGCTAGTAAAATTGCTTAGTTTAAAAAAGTTGTAGTGTGCAATGCAGGCAGACGTGCTCTGCAAATGTCTTTGCACTAGTGGGACTATAGCAAAGTCCAATAGCCACGTATAGGATGCCACTAGGTACACTGAGTGTTTGCTAGTAAAATTGCTTAGTTTAAAAAAGTTGTAGTGTGCAATGCAGGCAGACGTGCTCTGCAAATGTATTTGCACTAGTGGGACTATAGCAAAGTCCAATAGCCACGTATAGGATGCCACTAGGTACACTGAGTGTTTGCTAGTAAAATTGCTTAGTTTAAAAAAGTTGGAGTGTGCAATGCAGGCAGACGTGCTCTGCTAATGTCTTTGCACTAGTGGGACTATAGCAAAGTCCAATAGCCACGTTTAGGATGCCACTAGGTACACTGAGTGTTTGCTAGTATAATGGCTTACTTAGAATGAGTTGGAGTGTGCAGAGGACAAGAGGGTACAGTGGCAGGATTGTGGTGCTCTGGGTAGAGGAATGGAAGCCTGCCTTTCTATTCCCTCCTAATGGTGAAATGCAGGGAGGAAATCCCTGACCTGGGCTACACAGACGCTGTTGCTGTTTGCAGGACCTGTCACTTATGGCTCTCTGACCCTGCCGCTTTGAGCCCTTAAAAGGACTGCTAGAATGTGCTCTCCCTAAGCTGTCTAACGCTGTGTATGCAGCGCATACAGCTGTATCGGCTATAGGACTCAGGAGGACGGAGCTGCGACACTGATGTCTGACACCAAAGACGCAGAAGAGATAATGGCGTTCGTGAAGAAAATGTCCGGTTTTATAATGCAGGGACATGTGACATGCAGATCCTATCACACATGCCGTTGCTTCTCTGGCTCAAAGTCCACTTAGGTGTGTGTGTGTCTGTGATTGGCTGACATGCTGGCCCGCCCCACAAGACGCGCGCGCTTAGGGAAGGAAGACAAGAAAAAAAAAAAAAAAAATGGCGATCGCCATTATAGAAACAGCAGTGATCTGAAGGCGCTGTTCACGCACACTATACACTGAAATGTGATAATAGTTTGATTCACAGAGTGACTTACACTATTACAGCAGAAACCAAGCTAGGATTTAGCTGTTTTTTGGCTGCTAGAACCGTTCTCGAACGTTTCTAGAACTATCGAGCTTTTGCAAAAAGCTCGAGTTCTAGTTCGATCTAGAACATGCCCCAAAATCACTCGAGCCGCGAACTGGAGAACCACGAACCACGAACCGCGCTCAACTCTAGTAGGTAGCTAAGTCTTTCCTGATCCCAGCTCTGTTAATCTTGGATCATTTTTAAAAAACACAGCAAGCAAGGGTTACTCCAAGCGGAATCTCCCTTTTTTTTCCAAAAATTGTGCCCCACACACACCCACCCATTCAGTGGCAGCACTTGTGCCATAGTTGTACACTTCACAGCTAGATTTGCATCAAGCACATTCAAAAATACGTGATCCTTTTCCGTCCTCAGTATTGCACCGGGGTAGGTAGCAAAGTCTTTCGTGATCCCAGCTCTGTTCATCTTGGATCATTTTTAAAAAACACAGCAAGCAAGGGTTACTCCAAGCGGAGTCTCCCTTTTTTTCCAAAAATTGTGCCCCACACACACCCACCCATTCAGTGGCAGCACTTGTGACCTAGTTGTACACTTCACAGCTAGATTTGTATCAAGCACATTCAAAAATACGCCATACTTAACCGTTCCGAGGATGACTCCGGGGTAGGTAGCAAAGTCTTTCCTGATCCCAGCTCTGTTCATCTTGGATCATTTTTAAAAAACACAGCAAGCAAGGGTTACTCCAAGCGGAGTCTCCCATTTTTTCCAAAAATTGTGCCCCGCACACACCCACCCATTCAGTGGCAGCACTTGTGCCCTAGTTGCAAACAGGATGTTTTGATTTGCATCAAGCACATTCCAAATCCACAAGCATTTACTCTCCCCAGGATGACACAGGGGTAGTAATTTCCTTGTGGATCCATGACTTGTTCATTTTGATGAACGTTAGTCTCTCCACATTGTCACTGGACAGACGCGTGCGCTTATCTGTCAGCACACACCCAGCAGCACTGAAGACACGTTCAGAGACAACACTGGCAGCTGGAAACGACAAAATCTCCAAGGCGTAAGTGGAGAGCTCTGGCCATTTTTCAAGATTTGAAGCCCAAAATGGACAAGGCTCCATTTGCAAAGTCATGGCATCGATGTTCATTTGGAGATACTCCTGTATCATCCTCTCCAGCCGTTGACTATGTGTCAGACTTGTTGTCTCTGGTGGCCTTGCAAAGGACGGTCTAAAATAATTATGAAAAGATTCAATAAAATTGCTGTTACCAGCACCAGATACGGTGCTACTGGTACAGGTAGACTGTTGAAGATGACGAGACCGTCCCATGTTTGTCAAGTTACAACTGGGAGATTCCCTCCCTGCACCTTCACGGTTGTTTGGTGGAAAAGCCGAGCTAAGATCGATCAACAGCTTCTGCTGATACTCCTGCATACGTGCATCCCTTTCTATGGCTGGAATTATGTCACAAAATTTGGACTTGCACCGGGGATCTAATAGTGTGGCAAGCCAGTAGTCATCATCACTTCTAATTTTGACAATACGAGGGTCATGTTGGAGGTAGTGCAGGAAGAAGGCGCTCATGTGTCTTGCGCAGCCATGCGGACCAAGTCCACGCTGTGTTTGTGGCATAGAGGTGCTAACCGTTCTTTCTTCCTCTGACATCTTCCCCCAACCTCTTTCAACTGAAATTTGACCAAGGTCTCCCTCATCCGCTGAGTCTTCCATGTCCATGGACAGTTCGTCCTTTATTTCTTCATGTTCTCCTGCACCTTCCTCAACATTTCACCTGCTACCATGCGCCCATGTTGATCCCTGTCCCCCATGGTCCCATGCCTGCTGCGTTGGTGATGATGAACGTCTGAACCTTGGTGATGTTGTTGTGTCTTGCGCATATGAATCTTCCTGTAGTTCCTCCCCTTCCTGTTGTCCCACCCCCTGACTCCAAATAGTGTTTAGCGTGTGCTCCAGCATGTAAATGACTGGAATTGTCATGCTGATAATGGCATTGCCAGCGCTAAACATATTCGTCACCATGTCGAAACTGTGCAGAAGGGTGCATAGGTCCTTTATCTGAGACCACTCCATCAGGGTGATCTGTCCCACCTCTGCATCTCGTTGGCCCAGGCTATACGTCATGACGTATTGCACCAGGGCTTGGCGGTGCTGCCACAGTCGCTGTAACATGTGGAGAGTCGAATTCCAGCGTGTCGCCACATCGCATTTCAGGCGATAAACCGGCAGGCCGAAAGACTTCTGGAGCGATGCAAGTCGCTCAGCTGCGGCGGTTGAACGGCGGAAGTGAGCAGACAGTTTTCGTGCCCTGGTCAGAAGGCCATCTAGGCCGGGATAGTGTGTTAAGAATTGCTGGACAACAAGGTTCAACACGTGAGCCATACAAGACACGTGTGTCACCTTGCCCAGGTGAAGGGTTGCACCCAGGTTTGCAGCATTGTCGCACACGGCCTTACCAGGCTGCAGGTTGAGTGGAGACAACCATTTATTAAACTCGGACCGCAGAGCTGACCACAACTCCTCAGCTGTGTGACTCCTATTCCCAAGACATGTCAAGCTAAAGACCGCCTGATGCCGTTGCGCTCTGCTGCCAGCATAGTAATGAGGGGTGCGTGCTTCCTTCTGCACAGTGAGAACGCTGGTGGCCTGACCAGGCAGGCTTGGGGCGGAGGTGGAGGACACAGATGAGGTGGAGGAGGCAGAAGCAGTGGCAGAACTTGGACAGACAGAGGATTGACACACAAGTCGTGGGGACGGCAAGACTTGTGCAGCAGACCCTTCACCATCTATCACCATAGTTATCCAGTGCCCAATCAGCGACATGTAACGTCCCTGTCCATGCTTACTGGTCCAAGTATCGGTGGTGAAATGCACCCGTTAACACACAGAGTTTCTCAAGGAAGTGGTGATGTTGTGTGCGACATGCTGGTGTAGCGCAGGCACACCTTTCTTAGAGAAGTAGTGGCGACTGGGCATCTGGTACTGGGGCACAGCGACAGACATAAGGTCTCTAAAATCCTGTGTGTCCACCAGGTGGAAAGGCAGCATTTCGGTAGCCAAGAGCTTACAGAGGGATAAAGTCAACCTCTTAGCTTTGTCACGGGTTGCAGGAAATGGCCTTTTATTTGTCCACATCTGAGGGACAGAGATCTGGCTGCTGTGTGTAGAAGGTGTTGAGTAGGGTGTCCCTGGAAAAATGCAGGTTTGTGAGGAAAGTGCAGGCGGAGACATGATGTTGCCTTCATCCATTGTTGGTGCTATCGATGTCAGAGAGCTGTACACACGCACTTGTTTCCCCTTCCAAACCAACTGACGACCTACAAAGCAAACTGCCTGTTGCGGTTACAGTGGTGGAAGTTGTGCGTGGAAAACCAGGTGTGACAGCTGTCCCCACGGTCCTAGAAGATGAAGAGCGCGCGGATGCACTGGAAGGGGTAGGCGGTGGATGGTTCGCTCCGCTAGGCCGCATTGCAGCACGGTGAGCTTCCCACTGGGACATATGATATTTATTCATGTGACGATTCATGGAAGAAGTTGTCAAACTGCTGAGGTTTTGCCCTCTACTAACAGAATCATGAAATATTTTACAGATCACATAATTTGGGCGATCTTTTGCTATGTCAAAAATGGACCAGGCTAGGCAAGGCTTAGAGGGCATGCGACCTGCTGAGCCCCCCCGACTAGTGCACAGAGGCAGAGTGGTGGATGGGGATGCAGTTGTAGACGTGCTACCAGTGCTCCGACTCTGTCCAGGAAGGCGCAAGGTAACTTTGTCGTCGGTTGCATCCTCCTCCACCGCCTCTGTTGACCTCCTCGAGTGCCTGACTGTGGGTTGACAGTAGGTGGGATCTAGAACTTCCTCATCAATTGTTGTGTTTGCACTCCCCTCCCCCTCAGACCGAGCCTCTTCTTGCCCTGACCGAATATTTAAGTTGTCATCCCAATCTGGTATCTGCGTCTCATCGTCATCAGTATGTTCCTCATTGTCTATAACAACAGGTGTTACAGTTTGTGAAAAAGGGTCAACATTATGCTCAGAAACTTGGTCCTCACGGCCTGAATAAGAGTCACAAAGGTTCTGGGCATCATTGCAGACCATTTCCTGGTCTGTACTCACTGTAGCTTGGGAGCAGACCTCTGATTCCCAGGCTATAGTGTGACTAAACAGCTCTGCAGACTCACCCATCTCAGTTCCACCATACTGTGCAGGGCGGATGGAGACTTCAGAGCTGGGAGAAAGCAAGTTTGATTGGGATGACAACTCAGAGGACTGGTGTTTTTTGGATGCGGTAGTTGAGGTGGTGGAGAGGGCACTTGTTGGACCACTTGAGATCCATTCAAGCATTTTCCTTTTTTGGCCATCATCTACCTTTGTTCCAGTTGTTCGTGTCCGTAAAAAAGGGAGCACATCGAATTGTCCACGGTAAGTAGTAGACATCTTACTTTTGCTGGAAGATGGTCTATCTTCAGCAGATGTTAATGGAGCTTTGCCACCTTCCCCACGGACAAACAGCCATATTTAGGATGCCACTAAGTTCACTCAGTGTTTGCTAGTATAATAGTTTAGTAACAATGAGCTTGAGTGTGCAATGCAGAGGTGCTGCAAATATCTTTGCACTAGTGGGACAATACAGAAGTCCAACAGCCACGTTTAGGATGCCACTAAGTTCACTCAGTTTTTGCTAGTATAAAGGCTTAGTAACAATGAGTTTGAGTGTGCAATGCAGGCCGACTTGCTGCAAATATCTTTGCACTAGTGGGACAATACAGAAGTCCAACAGCCACTTTTAGGATGCCACTAAGTTCACTCAGTGTTTGCTAGTATAATGGCTTAGTAACAATGAGTTTGAGTGTGCAATGCAGGCAGACGTGCTGCAAATATCTTTGCACTAGTGGGACAATACAGAAGTCCAACAGCCACATTTAGGATGCCACTAAGTTCACTCAGTTTCTGCTAGTATAATGGCTTAGTAACAATGAGTTTGAGTGTGCAATGCAGGCCGACGTGCTGCAAATATCTTTGCACTAGTGGGACAATACAGAAGTCCAACAGCCACTTTTAGGATGCCACTAAGTTCACTCAGTGTTTGCTAGTATAATGGCTTAGTAACAATGAGTTTGAGTGTGCAATGCAGGCAGACGTGCTGCAAATATCTTTGCACTAGTGGAACAATACAGAAGTCCAACAACCACGTTTAGGATGCCACTAAATTCACTCAGTGTTTGCTAGTATAATGGCTTAGTAACTATCAGTTTGAGTGTGCAATGCAGGCAGACGTGCTGCAAATATCTTTGCACTAGTGGGACAATACAGAAGTCCAACATCCACGTTTAGGATGCCACTAAGTTCACTCAGTGTTTGCTAGTATAATGGCTTAGTAACAATGAGTTTGAGTGTGCAAAGGGCAGGAGGGTACAGTGGCAGGGTTGTGGGTCTCTGGGTAGAGGAAAGGAAGCCTGCCTTTCTATCCCTCCTAATGGGGAAATGCAACGAGGAAAACCCTGACCTTAGCTACACAAACGCTGTCATCTTGTGTAGCTGTTAAACTCTGTTTTCACGGACCTGTCACCTATGGCTCTGGCCCTGCCGGTATTAGCCCTTAAAAGGACTGATAGAAACTTCTATCCCTATTCTGTATAGCGCTGTGTATGGAGCGTACACAGCAGTATCGGAGATAGGAGCTACTCCAGCGGTGACCGACACCAAGGACGCAGAAGGCAGATAATGGCGTGCTGGAGGAAAATGTCCGTTTTTATAATGCAGGGACATGTGACATGGATATCCTATCACACATGCCGTTGCTTCTCTGGCTAAAAGTCCACTTAGCTGTGTGTGTGTCTGGGATTGGCTGACATGCTGGCCCGCCCCACTACACGCGCGCTATTATGGAAGGAAGACAAGGAAAAAAAAAAAAAAAATGGCGATCGCCATTATCCATACAGCAGTGATCTGAATGTGCTGTTCCCGCACACTATACAATGAAATTTCATAATAGTGTGAGTCACAGAGTGACTTACACTAGTACAGCGGAAAGACAGCTAGTAATTAGCTGGTCTTTTTGCTGCTAGAACCGTTCTCGAACGTATCTAGAACTATCGAGCTTTAGCAAAAAGCTCAAGTTCTAGTTCGATCTAGAACAGCCCCCAAAATCACTCGAGCCGCGAACTGGAGAACCTCGAACCGCGAACCGCGCTCAACTCTATTTGGGACTAAATCAATATTTGCCTATCATAAAGGAAGGTATAGGCAATATATGGTGGTTAAAGGTGACATCAAAGATAATAAAAACATCCTCTCAAACATTTTTGTCAATAAAAAAAAGATACTTTTGCTTGCTTAATTTCCAACATTGTAATTCTGCTATTAAAGGCAATATGATAGATTACTGAGAAAAAGGAGGAGTAAAGGGGGCTTTACACACTGAGACATCGCTAGCACATCGTTTGCACCCACCCCCGTCCTTTGTGCGTCACGGGCAAATCGCTGCCCGTGGCAGACAAAATCGCTAGTAGCCATCACACATACTTACCTTCCTAATGACGTCGCTGTGGCCGGGGTACAGCCTCTTTTCTAAGGGGCGGTTCGTGCAGCGTCACAGCAACGTCACACGGCAGGCGTCCAATAGAAGCGGAGGGATGGAGAGCAGCCGCATGAAAGTCACGCCCACCTCGTTGCCGGAGGACACAGGTACGGTGTCGTTTGTCGTTACTGGCGTGTCACACGTAGCGATGTGTGCTGCCTCATGAACGACAAACAAGCTGCGTGCAGAACGAGCAACGATATTTGGGAAATGGACGTGTCAACAATCAACGATTTGGTGGGTATTTTGCATCGTTAGCGGTCGCTCGTACATGTCACATGCAACGACGTCGCTAACGAGGCCGGATGTGCATCACGAATTCTGTGACCCCCAACAACATCTCATTAGCGATGTCATTGCGTGTAACGGGGCCTTAATATTGCTGTTAAAAGGTTTTTTACATGCAATACGAAAAGTTGCTTACATCTCTTAAAATGTCCATGAGAATTATGTAGGACAGACCTTTTATCTGTTAAAATTCATATAAATGAACTCTAATTTCCTAAAAGATCGTATAAGCCATAGGATGTGAATAGTGGTCAGGGACTATATCAGAACGTAAATATGATGATACAGCTCTTACTAACACTTTTTGGAATTTAGACTTAATATTAATGAAAATATCAACATAAATGATAGTGGATGGGGTCCTAGTAGAATTAATTATATAAACTATACCCCAAGTATAAAAATATTCTTTATTATTTCCTAAGTTAAAAAATGAGTTACCCATAAAATACATCAAAAATATACATCATATTGACATAACATCAGACAAATGTGATAACAATAACATCGATATTGGAAAAACACAATTGATCTTATCCCTAAACCAATTCCCCCACCATATCACCTTCGCCTACAAAGTGGATAAATAGGTGTCCCCCCAAGAGCTCACAAAGGGCTATACTAAGCCAGAACTCTTTTCACCTTCACCCCCTATATAAACATTTGATAATATAAAGGAGAGAAGATTTAATCAGAAAAAAGGGAAGGTAAAGACAATAGAGGAGACCGGGATAATTAAAATCCTAGGGACCATGTTGTAAATATACAGTGATATAGAGACCCATATACTCTGGTCAATTTTTTAGCCCCTCAAAAAGTTGTCCCTAATTGTGCACATAGGCAAAAGTGTATCTTGGTGCTCCGGTTTGATTCCCGGAGCGGTGCTAAGAGTGGACGCTACGGTGGCTGGGATACGGAGCTCACTGAGACACTTCTGCCTCCATCAAGTGTCGCGCATGTGCAGTCACAAATCATCTCTAGAGTTTGTGTCCCCTAGCTTTTGCTTGTATAATCAGGACCCAAGTCTCCTAAGCCTAACACGAGACCTAGAGTCTAGTGTCAGACTCTGCTATGTGAACAGGGTCAGATGCCAACCTGATACTTTGTAAGTTTTGAACTAAGCCCCATATGACAGTACCCCCCTCCTTCTAGTAGGGGTCTCTAGACCCCATGGACCAGGTCTTTTTGGATGATGACGATGGAATATCTGAATATCCGCATGGATATCTGAAGCTGGCACCCAAGTCTTTTCCTCAGGACCATAACGCTGCCAGTGAACCTAGTACTGTAGAGAACAACGAGCCCTGAATCAATAATTCTTGACACCTCAAACTCCAATGAACCATCAACCAAAACTGGAGGTAGAGGGGCAGGAAGGGCACAAATTTATTTAACCTCTTACCGATGTTCTGGGTACATCATATCTCATGTCAGTATAATCCCCGCTGGCTGCTGTGGTGAACCAGCGGTGAGTCCCGCACATGTGTGCTGATTTGTGTAGCAGACATGTTTAGCTTACAGGCGCAGGTGGATCCACGATCCACCTCTTGCTGTTGACCTCTTAGATCATGATGTCAAAATGTGACAGCGCAATGTAAATGGCTGCTGCTGGGAACACGTCTTTCCCCGCCGCCATCGGAGGCCGATTGATGTAATCATGGGGAACCAATGGTTGCTATTGTAACACAGGGTCATGTGATGACTAGTGTTGCTATCAAGACTCATTTCCTGTTACAGCTGGCAGAGCCATGGCTGTAACAGAACACAAGCATTTCTCCTGTGCTGAGCTCTGCAGCTATGATCAGCAGAAATGAACAAGCAATCAGACTGCTGATCCTTATAGTTCCCTAGGAAGACTAGTAAAATAAATAAAGTAAAAAAAGTTTTAAAAACATTTTAAAAAATAAAAATAACCTAAAAGTTCAAATCACCCCCCCATTTGCCCCATTGAAAATTAAAGGGTTAAAAAAATATAGACATATTTGGTATTGCCGCATTAAGTAATGCCCGATCTATCATAACATAAATCCATTAACTTGATCGGTATACAACGTAGCGGCAAAAATATTCCAAACGCCAAAATTACATTTTTTGATTGTCACAAATTTTGCTCAAAATACAATAACAGACGATCAAAACGTAGCATCTGCGCAAAAATTGTACTGTTAAAAACATCAGCTCAAGATGCAAAAATAAGCTGTCACTGAGCCTCATATATAGAACAATGAGAATGCTATGGGTCACGGAAAATGGCTCTTTTCTTGGACAAATGTCTGAATTTTTTTAACCCTTTAGATAAAAGTAAACCTATACATGTTTGGTGTCTATGAACTCATACTGACCTGAGGCATCACACTGACACATCTGTTTTACTATATAGTTAACACATTGAATAAAATATCCCAAAACATTCATACAATTGCACCTTTTTGCAATTTTTCACACTTGGAATTTTTTTTGCTGTTTTCCAGTACACTATATGATCAAACTCATGGTTTCATTTAAAAGTACAACTTGTCCCACAAAAAACAAGCCCTCATATGGCAAGATTGATGGAAAAATAAAAAAAGTTATTGCTCTCAGAAAAAGGGGAGCAAAAATCAAAAACGGAAAATTGCACAGGGTAAAGGAGTTAATAATGACTTATGAAATACATTAAGGATTTTATATACTGCTGGTAAGGCCTGAAAGAATGCCAAGGGGTTGATGATAGCAGTAATTTTGAATGCACCGATGAATTGAGGTCTTAACTTAAGTCAAAGTACCTTGAGCTTAAAGTTTTTAGTGGATAACCAGACTAGATTACCCACACACAGTTTTGGGCAAAGCACACGTCCACACACTTATACCTAGAGATCATGCTAAACAAGTGCTGCTGAACTTTTTTCCATGTGGAAGCTGAAGCAGAACCCAATAGGTCCTCTTCAGGTACCCCAGAAGAGTGCTCTTTGAAAAAAATACAGAATTGAGGATGCTAACCATAGACACAATAGAAAAAAAGACACCTCAGAGGACTCATGACAGTGATAGCAAATTCAGGCAGAGGAAGGAATGAGGACCACTCCTCCTGAATATCCAAGACAAAACAGACCAAATACTGAGCCAAATTCTGATTCGTTTACTCTCTTTGTCCATTAGACTGTGAGTGAAATTATTTACTCCCTAAATGAGTGCAAAAAAACCCTCCATAAATTGAGTCCCCTTATCCGGAAAAACACAAAAACAGGATACAAGGTGGTTATACTGAATCAGCAGATTTCCTCACAGGCAAAGATTTCAAAGCATTCTGGGCATTCAATATGAGTTGTTCAAGCTCTTATTGAAGAAGCACCCAGAAATCGGCAATCTTCCGGACCACAGATGCAGAGGTTGAGCAAGAACAGTAAGTACAGCAGATGAAAGACACGTGATGCTTAATTTTCTTAAAAATTGGAAGATGTCCATCAGCTCAAAACTTGCAGCAACAAAAAATACCTAGTTACATCTATCTACTCTGTGGAGAAGGCTGTCAAAGGATGTTCTTCATAGAGGAACTGAGGCCAAAATACAATATCTTCAAAATAAAAACAAGAACAAGCAACTGAACTATTGTTGTATGTCTGCCGCTCTGTATAGGGAAGCTGTGCAAAGTAAGCATAAGTTCTTTGGAGATTTGGAGGATTAAATCAGGGCATACTTAACTCGCATCTTCTACACATGAGATGATGTAACAGTTTTAAGCAAGCAAACTGCTAAATAACTGTTCCAGACAGTAGTAGATGAAAGGCTTTAATCATCTTCACACGGGGCTTCCATAATAACATACATGTCAGTCTGTTCACAGAATATCTTCTCCTTAGGCCTCTTTCACACGTCCGTGTCTCCGGTACGTGTTTGGTCCGTTTCCTCATGTACCGGAGACACGGGCACCCGTAGACCCATCTATAAAATCAATGGGTCTGCGCTCACGTGCGTGTTCTGCCATGGACCGTGTGTACATCCATTTCCGTTTGTACACAGCCACAAACCTGGCATTGATTGTCCACAATTTCACTGCAACCACAGATCTACCACAGATCTACCACAGATCTACCACAGATCTACCACAGATCTACCACAGATCTACCACAGATCTGCCACAGATCTGCCACAGATCTGCCACAGATCTGCCACAGATCTGCCACAGATCTGCCACAGATCTGCCACAGATTTATCTTTGTGTGTGACAGGGCCTTTAGTGACTGGGAGTTTGGAAAGTAGTTTATATAAAATGTCTACACATGAACACTGTTTTATTATTTTTTTTAATCTAATTAGATTACAAATTCTGTGTTTATATGTCTTCAGATTATATTCACAAATGTAGGGTTTTTTAAGGCAAGGAGGAAAAAAAAAGAACTTTTATTCTCCTTTCTGTTTAATCTATTTCTGGTTTTGGCTCTAAAAATGCACCTCACAATACATCAATAAGTGTTTGTGTGTTTCTACCCTATAGCTATCAAAGTTCATTTTTTTTTACAGAGCAACAAATCCCCTGCATAGATATAAATTTAAAAGATAACATGGTGGCTGCCCGAAGCTACTACTAAAGGTAGATTAGGAGCTTACTGCACAATTTTATTTAAGGCCCTGGATTTTTAGTGTTAAAGCCTTGGATTTTTGTTTGGTTCCCTGGATCTCTGGCAATCTTCATTTATAACTTTGTTCTTACAGACTGAGCGAGATCTGTAGCCTACACCGCTGAGTGCTGGCTGTGTATTTTAGTTCCCAGTAAGGATACCATTGTTGTGCTCGGCATATTTCTATGTGGACCTGTAAATTTGAAGGCTAACACATCCTCTTTCCTACAAAGAGACCATCTGAAGAATTCTAATAGGTTGTTCGAAGAAAAGAGTTGTCAACTCATCCGAGTTATTGAATACCAAGATAATACTAGTAATATCCGGAGCCGCCCAGTCTGGGGCAAGTATGAAGGCTGAAACAACACGCAACCAGGCACCAGGCAACATGCAGGAAGTTTGAAATTGTTAAATTTGGAAGGTTATGCCTTAACTATGATTAAGAACTAACCTGACGAAACGCGTTGATGTATTCCATTTTGGTCTGACAGTGCCAGTGTGGGTGTAATTTTTACTTTGTTCCAATAAATTGACTTTTTAACAATTTCATCCTTCCTGCCTGCTGTTCACTGCTAGACCTTCATTGCTTGTTGTTTCAGTCGTAACAAGTTGTTCCCTTTTCTTGCTGAACTTCCTTATCCTGCTATGTCTTTCATGTATATGGTGTTTGGTTTCCTTTCCTATATAACAAGCTGTACTTGCATTATTTACATAGAAATTAACACATTGGATTGCAGTAATACAGATCTGTAATTGCCAGTATGTTGTCATGGTTGTTCTGGGTGTAATTAAGACCCTTGTGTCTGCCATTTTAGTGCTATTATAATGTCTTGCCACAGGCACAGCTTCCTAGTACATTGCTATAAAGACATTACAATGCAAAACAAATACTGTATGTTCCACTTTATTGTAAGTGATCACAGATTGAAATCCTCAAGTGAAACTAAAAGAAAACATAAAAAAAGTTTCAACTAAAAATTGAAAATGTAAACATAAACACAAAATGTAAAAAAAAAAAATCACCCCTTTTACGTATTTCAATAAAAAAATATAAAAGTCTGCCTGATTAAAATATGTCAGCACGGTGAATGGCATAACAAATGCAATCATTGCTAATAATAACTGCTGCTCACGCTACAAAAAGAAGTGTATATATTTTGTTTTTCAAAGGTAGTGAAAAATTAAAAAAGGTTATAATTGTACTGACCAACAGAATATGCTAACATGACATTTTTATCACATAGTAAGTGCAAGAAAATGAAACCCAAGCAACAATAGCAGCTTTTTTTATATTTTCCACATTCCACCACACAGTTTTTGTTCTCATTTCTCAGTAAATTATGAGATTATTTAAAGGGTGACTATCAAAATTAAAACTCATCTATCAAAAACAAAATTACATTCATGTTGATGGAAAAATGAGAACGATATGTTTTTTTGAAGATTGGGAACAAAAATGCGAAAGCAGAAAAACTAAAAGCTGGGTGTATGGGCCGTAAATGTTTTACTTTTTGGCCCTTGAGGAAGCCACATTGTTGTGGCGATACGCGTGGGGCAACACCCCATACTCACACCGATCCTGTGACCCTGCACCACTTCAATATGCGACCTCTAGCGGGTGGTAATATAATTTGATGATTTAACTTGGATGTTTCTGGGTGGTCAGTGGTTTACCTTGTTTAACCATTTGACTCCAGCACATTGAAATAATAACATTTACCCTGTTGGTGGTTTGTTAGCATTTTAGATGTATTTATGGTGGTGTCAGATATAGTACTATACTTTTGTGTGTGATAGGATATATGGTTTGCAGTGATAGATTACACTCATGTCCTGCACCTGAGCATATATTTATTGTTGAGTAATACACCTAGTATAGTCCTACTTGGGATTTAGGTTGCTGATATGGAGCTATGTATTGGGGTGTTCGTTGATTTTCTGTATTTTAAATGTTTTTATTCAATTGACCTTTTCACTGTCTTGTGTGGTTATTATGTATGCACAAATTTTGTATCAATAAAATTACCGGTTGATAATTGAACAAATCTTATTCGTTGATCCCTATAAACAGCGACTCTTTTTTCTCCTTTTATTCTTATATACAGTATTCTAACATGCTGTATATAAGAGCCCAGGCCGCTGGGTATAACATAAAAAAACACTTTATAATACTCACCTAGAAGGTAGCGCGGATGCGCAACGGTCGGATGGGTGGCGCTGTTCTACACGACCGGCGCCTCCCCTTTCGGCCATCTTGGTCTTCCTTGATCTGAAGCCGCGGTGCATGACGTGTCTACATGATACACACGAGCCGGCAAACATGCTGCATGCAAAACTTTGACAACACTGATCATGGGCACATAGCCTAATAAGAGGGAATGGAGGAAAGGTGATGGGAATTTTTTTTGCATATTGCTAAAGGATGGGCACAATACTACAAGGTTGAGCACAATACTACAGGGCACAAGGATGGGCACAGTACTACAGAATGGGCACAGTACTACAGGGCACAAGGATGGGCACAAAACTACAGGGCAGAAGGATGAGCCCAATACTACAGGGCACAATGATGAGCACAATGCTACAGGATGGGCACCATACTACAGGGCACAAGGATGGGCACAATACTGCAGGATGGGCACAATACTACAGGGTACAAGGATTAGCACAATGCTACAGAATGGGCACAATACTACAGAGCACAATACTCCTTGTGCCATGTAGTATTGTGCCCATCCTGTAGTATTGTGCCCATCCTTGTGCCCTGTAGTATTGTGCCCATCCTGTAGTATTGTGCCCATCCTGCAGTACTGTGCCCATCCTTGTGCCCTGCAGTATTGTGCCCATCCTGTAGCTTTGTGCTCATCCTTGTGCCCTGTAGTATTGTGCTCATCCTGTAGCATTGTGCTCACCCTTGTAGTATTGTGCCCATCCTTTAGTAATACGCAAAAAAAAAATCCCATCCCCTTTCCTTTATTCTCTCTTATTAGGCTACGTGCCCACGATCAGTGTTTGCAGAGTTTTGCATGCAGCATGTTTCAGCTGCGTCCAAACCACTGCAATGTACAATAAAAGCAAAGTGGATGATATTTCAGGAAATCCCATGCCCACTGTGCTTGTTTTTCTTGCAGCAAACACTGACCTGCAGTGCGGCTTTTAGAAGCCGCAGCATGTCATTGTTTGCTGCAGAGTCTCATACGTCTTCCCTAGGGAGAACACAGAGAGGAGACCGCAGACTGCGAACCCTGATTGCAGGCATGGACAGCTGCGGTCTCCTATGGAGGAGACTAGCGGCCCTGCAGGTCAAGACCCGCTGCGTCCAGGATGCAGCGGGTCCTGATCGTGGGCACGTACCTTACCTGCTTGTTGCAGCCCTATGCTGGTGGTCGGCGCTGGCAGGACTTTACTACAGTTTAATCATTTGCGGTGACGCACAGAGAAGCTGCCTGCATTATACCAATGGTTGACGCCGGCCAATCAGATGCAAGGAGGTGATGTCATAGAGCGACATCCCCTCCTTGCATCTGATTGGCAGGCAGCAGCCATTGGTATAGTGCAGACAGTTCCTCTGCACGTCACCGCAAATGATTAAACTGTTGTAAAGTCCTGCCAGTGCCGACCCCTGGATAGCGCCGCGATTGTCACGGAGTCTGTGGGCCGCAACAAGCAGCCTCAGGGGCTGCGTGTTTGAGACCTCTGGCCTAGATGGTTGTAAAATTTACTAAAAGGGTTATTCTCATCTCTAAAATTCTACTTTAATATGTATTAGGTATGATAATAATATTAGTAAATATCTTCAATTAGAAATGTAGTATAGTTCCCCTGATTAACTATAAGTGCATCTCAATAAATTAGAATATCATCCAAAAGTTAATCCATATCAGTAATTCAATACCAAAAGGGAAATGCATATATTATATAGTCATTACAAACAGAATGATCTATTTAAAGTGTTTGTTTCTGTTAATGTTGTTGATTATGGCTTACAGCCAATGAAAACCCAAAAGTCATTATCTCAGAAAATTTGAATAATTACCAGAAAACACCTGCAAAGGCTTCCTATGCGCTTAAAATGATCCCTTGGTTTGGATCAGTAGGCTACATAATCATGGGGAAGACTGCTGCTGACTTGACAGATGTCCAGAAGGCAGTCATTGACACACTCCACAAGAAGGGTAAGCCACAAAAGGTCATTGCTAAAAAAAAGCTGGCTGTTCACAGAGTGCTGTATCCAAGCATATTAATGAAAAGTTGAGTAGAAGGAAAAAGTGTGGTAGAGAAAGTTGCACAAGCAACCGGAATAACCGCAGCCTTGATAGGATTGTTAAGAAAAGGCCATTCAAAAATTTAGCGGAGATTTACAAGGAGTGGACTGCTGAAGGAATCAGTGCTTCAAGAGCCACCACACACAGACGTATACAGAACATGGGCTACAAGTGTCGCATTCCATATGTCAAGCCACTTATCATCAAAAGACAACGCCAGAAGTGTCTTACCTGGACCAAGGAAGAAAAGAACTGGACTGTTGCTCAGTGGTCCAAGGTGTTCTTTTCAGATGAAAGTAAATTTTGCATTTCACTTGGAAATTAAGGTCCGAGTCTGGAGGAAGAGAGAAGAGGCAACAATCCAAGCTGCTTGAGGTCTAGTGTGAAGTTTCCACAGTCAGTAATGGTTTGGGGAGCCATGTCTTCTGCTGGTGTACAGTGGGTACGGAAAGTATTAAGACCCCTTTAAATTTTTCACTCTTTGTTTCATTGCAGTCATTTGGTAAATTTAAAAAAGTTCATTTTTTTCTCTCATTATTGTACACTCTGCACCCCAACTTGACCTAAAAAAAACAGAAATGTAGAAAACAATTTATTAAACAAAGGAACGCCTCGACTGATGAAGAACAGGAGGGTGAAGATCTGACTCTCCAACAGGTGTCTGAACGATTACTTCACGCTATTTCTTCATGCAAATCCTCCCTATCAGGGAAAATAGAGGAGGTCCATTTGGAGGTCGGGCTTCTTCGGCAGGATCTGCAGGCTTTGAGGGGGTGAATTGTGGAGGTTAAAGGTAGAGTCTCTCATCTGGAGGACACTGTGACCCCTATGACTTCCAAACTCACCAAAGTTGCTGGCTCAATGAACGCCTGGAGGCAAAATGCAGATGATCTGGAGAACAGAATGCGGCCTAACTACATACGCATTATCGGCCTTCCAGAGCGCTCAAAGGGACAGCAGCCGGAACGCTTTTTGGAAAATTGGCTCAAAACCACCCTGGGCGACACCTTCTCCTCGACGTTCACAGTGGAGAGGGCCCACCAAGTTCCCACTCGACCCTCTCTTTCGGGAGCCCCCCTAGATCCTTCCTGGCAAGACTTCTTAACTACAGAGACAGAGATACAGCATTGCGTCTCGCCAGACAAAAGAGCCCACTAACGCTGGAAAACGCCACAATTTCCATTTTTCCGGATTTTTTGGTGGACCTCCAGAAGCAGAGGGCTCAGTTTATGGAAGTTAAGAGATTGCTCAGAGAGCGTAACATTCAATACTCAATGATCTACCCAGCTCGCCTCCGGATCATCAATGAAGGCAAATCGCTCTTCTTTTCTATGCCTGAGGAGGCTTCCAAATGGCTCCAACTGCACCGAGGGAATAAAGGGAAGTAACTGCATTACTTTCATTGCCATATCCGCTTGGATCGATTATGCTGTGTGTCAGGATGGTGAGACGGAAGGTTTATGTGGTGGAGGGAGTTTTTCCTTTTCTTTTTCCTCCCCTCCTGAGTATTCTTATGTACTTAATGATGATTCAAACTTCAGGAGCTTCCCTCACCATAAACGCCATACCAACTATACCTACCACTGATGTCAGTGACGGTATCCCCTTTATGGCTTGATTGGAAGGGCACTGGACGTTGCCTTGATTTCTCCGTTATTTTATACGAGAAGAGTTATCCGTACAATGTGTGTTTGTTATGTTATTGTTCAATTTATGCTCTGCCGATGTCTTTGATTCTAACCCTTCTTTGTTACAGAGTACGATATAGTAGAGAGAGTACTGGGGAGATAACAGTTTTACTGGGTCGGGACCCTATGTTTGAATATCGAGATGAGTTCTAATTTTAAATGTTTAATGTGGAACGTACGAGGTCTCAGGACCCCAGGGAAAAGGGCGAAAGTTTTTTCACAGGTTAAACACTATGGTCCCTCTCTGTTTGCACTGGTGGAGACGCATTTGACCAGAGACACGACCACGTTTTTACAGAAACCTTGGGTTCAGTGGTCAGTTCATGCTTACCATACTAGCTACTCCAGAGGAGTATCCCTGCTTGTCCATAGGTCATTGCGCTGGGACCTTCGGGCTGTCCGTAGAGACCCTGAGGGGAGATTTGTCTTTGTGCAGGCTGCCATTAACTCTCAAGAATATGTTATAATAGGTCTTTATAATCTCCCTCCAGCTAATTTGGCGATAGTTAAAAGCGCGGTCAGCTTTGCGCTCAGCTACCCAGACGCCCACGTGCTTTGTATGGGAGACTTCAACTTAGTTATGGACAGTAGCCTTGATAGACTCCGGCTAGATGACGCCTCCCATGTGATCGTGTCACCCCCCACTACATTCTCTGCCTACATGTAGGGCAATGGTTGGTTAGATCTCTGAAAACTCCGGCATCCGGGGGTACGAGAGTATACATGTCCCTCCTCCACTAGGAGAACACTTTCCCATCTGGATTATTTCTTTGGGACTAGTGGACTGGCCCTGTGGGTGGAAGAGATACAGCATGGCAACAGGGGCATCTCGGATCATAGTTCAGTAATACTGTCATTTAAGTTCGATCACTCAACACACCGCCATATATGGAAATTAAACATATTCTGGCTGAAATTGATTGGGCCAAATGACAGAATCCCTGACCAGATAGACTGCTTCATTAGTGAACACATGGGGCCCCGACACATCAATCTCTATTGGGATACTCTTAAAACCTACCTGCGAGGTTGTCTCATATCGACAATCTCTTATATTAAACAGACTACCTCACAGGAAGATGACATGGCAGAGTGACAGGTTGGAGAGGCAGAGAAAGCTTATATTGCCAATCCCTCTAATGACAACAGACAGACATGGCTCAGTGCACATAGAAGATATACACAGCACCTAAACACTAAGTCAAAACGTAAACTATTCTTCACAAGACAACGATATTTTGAACTGGGGAACCAGTCCAGCAAACTCCTAGCGTTTATGGTTAGGCAACATAACTCCTCTAACACTGTGCTTCAAATCCGTAGGCCAGATGGTAGTATGGCCGCTTCCCCCACTGACATCCTTCAATGCTTTTGTAGCTTTTACGGCTCGCTTTATCAGTCTAAAAGTGGGGCGAATATGACAGACTGCCTGACGTATTTGGAGGACGTGGACATCCCGAAGCTTAAGGCCGCTTTACACACTGCGATATCGGTACCGATATCGCCAGCGTGCGTACCTGCCCCCATCGGTTGTGCGACACGGGCAAATCTTTCTAAGGGGGCGGTTCGTTCAGCATCACAGCGACGTCACAGCAGCGTCACTGAACCACCACCCAATAGAAGCGGAGGGGCGGAGATGAGCGGGATGAACATCCCGCCCACCTTCTTCCTTCCGCATTGTGGCCGGGAGGCAGGTAAGGAGAGCTTCCTCTTTCCTGCGGTGTCACACGGAGCGATGTGTGCTGCCGCAGGAACGATGAACAACTTCGTTACTGCTGCAGTAACGATATTTAAGAATGGACCCTCATGTCACCGATGAGCGATTTTGCATGTTTTTGCGACGATGCAAAATCACTCATAGGTGTCACACGCAACGGCATCGCTACAGCGGCCGGATGTGCGTCACAAAATCCGTGACCCCAACGAGATCGCTGTAGCGATCTCGTAGCGTGCAAAGCCCGCTTTACTACCGCTCAGCAGGCTTTTTTGGATGCCGAAATCACTCTGGATGAGCTGAAACCTGCAGTGGCAGATCTGGCTATGGGCACGGCTCCCGGGCCAGATGGCTTTCCGGTGGAATTATATGGGAAATACCAAGAGTTCATGCTACCACATTTGCTGGAGGTGTTTGTTCAGGCCACGCCGGAGACCTCTCTCCCAGACTCCTTTTACGATGCTAATATCATAGTGCTTCTGAAAGAAGGGAAGGACCCCTCAGTGTGTGGATCCTACCATCCCATTTCACTTGTAAATGTGGATTATAACATTTTCACTAAAATATTGGCCACTAGACTGAACTCTGTCATATTAGATTTGATTCACCCTGATCAGACGGGGTTTATGCCGGGGAAGAGCACTTCCATTAATGTCAAAAGAGTTCAGTCGGTGGTCCAATCAAGTACCTTAGTGACGGATAATAAGTGGGCGCGGCCAAGGCATTTGATTCTGTGGAGTGGAGTTTCCTGTGGGCCTGCCTTTAAAAGTTTGGCTTTGGTCCTAAATTTTGTGACTGGATCCAGATGCTGTATCATGCTCCCTGAGCTAAGGTGGTGGTCAATGGTATTCTTTCAAACTCCTTCTGTTTGGGAAGAGGAACCCGGCAAGGGTGCCCCTTGTCCCCGGCTCTTTTTGCTTTGGCCATCGAATCCCTGGCGATTAAGATTCGATCAGACAGACTGATTCAGGGTATACGCATAGCAGATCGGGTAGATACCAAAGGATTGTATGCGGATGACATGATCGTATTCATGGAGGATGTGGAGCGGTCTCTGCCTTGGGTGGTTGACGTTATTGATGAATTCAGTAAATTTTCAGGACTTTACATAAATTGGGACAAGTCTCATTTGATGCCCCTGTCCCTCAGCCCGATGTCCAGCTTGGAGGCATTATCCCCGTTGCCGCTGGTCTCTAGTTTTAAGTATCTGGGGATCATTATAAATAGAGATAGCCGACAGGACCTACAGTCTAACATTTACCCTTTATTGACAGTGGCCAAAACTAAGTTTTCCCTATGGAGTAAGCTGCCTCTATTGGTCCAGGGACGTGTCAATTTGATGAAAATGATTTTACTTCCCAAACTTAGTTACTTCCTTCAGCATAGTGCGGTTCCAGTTCCTAAAACCCTTTTCTCTTCCCTAAACTCGTTATTGTCTGGGTTAATTTGGGGCACCACAAGATCTAAACTGAAACTGACCACACTATATAGATTTAAGCGACGGGGGGGCTGGCTCTGCCGGATTTCTACTTTTATTACCTGTCAGGCCAGCTGAGGGCGCTGTCCTCATGGATGCCAGGATCCGACTTTCCGAACTCAGAGAGCCACCTTGCACATGCTGCTGGAACAGGGTGCTTACTTGGGTTTCTGGAATTGGATGGAACTGGACCATCTAGGATGTTACCGCTTCTCAGGTTGGCACGGCGGGTTTGGAGACAATCTAAAAGGGTGGTGCGCTTCTCAGGTATTATTGCCGAGATGCCCTTATGGCAGACCACGAATTTCCCTACACTATTAGAACACCCGTCCTCCATCTTCTGGAGTTCCCATGGCGCTCTCACTTTGAGTAACATTTATGAACAAAATGTTTTGTTGTCCTTTGATCAAATTCACTCCCGATTTAAAGTGGCTAGATGTCACTTTTTTAGATATCTGCAGCTTAGATCAGCAATCCAACACCATATGCAGAATAGGACGGGAGCTACCCTTATATCCTCTTTTCCCTTAATTGGAATTCTGCAGTCCCAGGGCCCTAAAGGACTGATCTCATCTCTGTATACCCACTTACTGTCTGTAGGAAATGAGTCCCAGCCACTGACAGTTAGGAGGAGGTAGGAGCTGTTAGTCCCGAACTTACAAGAGGAGGACTGGGAGAAGATTCTTGAGTCCCCAACTAAGGTATCACCCTCAGTTAATAACAGAATGACCCAATTATATATTATACATCAAGCGTATTTAACCCCTTTAAGGTTGTACAAAATGCGACACCGGGCAGCCCCTGACTGCCCGCGGTGCTATGGAGGGGAAGCGTATTTCCTTCACATGATATGGGGCTGTCCGGTGGCTGTCACCTTTTGGAAGGGGGTTGTCTCAGTCTTGTCCTCCCTGGCTCTTTTTCCTATACCCCTTGAACCACTTCTCTGTTTATTTGGGGTTATGGATGAAGGGACATGGTCACACTATTACAAAATATTTCTGCGGGAATCCCTTTTTATGGCTTGGAAATTCATAGCCATGCGGTGAATGGGCGGTTCTCCTCCTACGGTGCGAGCATGGATAGAACTGGTGAACAAAATGCTCCCGTATGAGCGGACTGTATATCAAAACAGAGGGTGTCCGGAGAAATTCAACCGGATATGGGAAATGTGGAATTCCTCCCCTTTGACCTTAACTGATTGAGTATGATATATTCACATGTCTCTACCAGTACTGAATACAAAACTGACTGTGGAGGAGGGCAGTTTCCAACGTCTAGGACGGTGTTATCGGCAGAGCTAGTTATTAGTTATTTACTGGTTTTCTTTGTCTGTTTGTAGTATTTACCATACACTCAAATGCAATGTAATCAGCTATCTCATTGTCCGGAAGACACAATAACAGTTTTAAAATGAACATTTATTTAGTAACATAGCGACATGTCTACTTGTTGAGCCTAATTGAGTGGCTCATAGCAAACCGGTATGTGCATATCTAATGTGTCTTTTGCTCTGTATCTGAGAAATTCTCTACTGTTTAACCCCTTAAGGACGAAGCCAGTTTTGTACTTAATGACCAGGCCATTTTTTGCAATTCTGACCAGTGTCACTTTATGAGGTCATAACTCTGGAACACTTCAACGGATCCCGGTGATTCTGACATTGTTTTTTCGTGACATATTGTACTTCATGATAGTTATAAATTTATAACGATATTTTTTGCTTTTATTTGTGAAAAAATCGGAAATTTGATGAAAATTTTGAAAATTTTGCAATTTTCAAACTTTTAATTTTTATGCCCTTAACCCAGAGAGTTATGTCACACAAAACAGTTAATAAATAACATTTCCCACATGTCTACTTTACATTAGCGCAATTTCTGAAACAAAATGTTTTGGGGTTAGGAAGTTAGAAAAGGTCAAAGTTCATCAGCAATTTCCCATTTTTTCAACAAAATTCACAAAACCATTTTTTTAGGGACCACATCACATTTGAAGTGACTTTGAGAGGCCTAAGTGTCAGAAAATACCTAAAAGTGACACCATTCTCAAAACAGCACCCCTCAAAGTACTCAAAACCACATCCAAGAAGTTTTTTTAACCCTTCAGGTGCTTCACAGGAACTAAAGCAAAGTGGAATGAAAAAAAGCAAAAAATAAAATTTTACCTAAAATGTTGCTCTACCCCAAATTTATTCACTTTTAGAAGAAATAACACAACAAAATGAACCCCAAAACTTGTTACCCACTTTCTTATGAACGCGCCAATACCCCACATGTGGTCAGAAACCTTTGTTTGGACAAATGGGAGGGCTCGGAACAGAAGGAGCAATATTTGAATTTTGGAAAGCAAATTTGGCTGAAATAGATTGCGGGCACCATGTTGCATTTACATGTCCGCTAAGGTACCTAAACAGCAGAAACCCCTTACAAGTGACACCATTTTGGAAACTAGACCCCTTAAGGCTTCTATCTAGGGGTATAGTGAGCATTTTGGATCCACAGGTACTTCACAGATTTTGATAACGTTACGTTGTCACATTGAAAATTTTCATTTTTTTCTCAAAAATGTTGCTTTAGCATCAATTTTTCCACTTTTTCAAGAGGTAATTCCAAAAATTTGACCCCAATGTTTGTTACCCACTTTTTTATGAGCGCGGTGATACCTCACTTGTGGTCTGAAACCTTTGTTTGGAGAAATGGGAGGGCTTGGAACGGAAGGAGCAATATTTGAATTTTGGAAAGGAAATTTGGCTGAAAAAGATTGCGGGCACCATGTCGCATTTGGAGGACCCCTAAGGTACGTAAACAGCAAAAAACCACCACAAGTGACCCCATATTGGAAACTAGGCCCCTCAAGGAATTTATCTTGATGTTTGGTGAGTACCCTGAACCTCCAGGTGCTTTACAGAAGTTTATAACGTTGAGCCATGAAAATAAAAAAATAAAATTTTACCACAAAATTGTTACTTCAACCAGGTAGCTTTTTTTTCACAAGGGTAACAGGAAAAAAATCACCATGAAATTTATTGCGCAATTTCTCCTGAGTTTGTTGATATCTTGTATGTGGTGGAAATCAACTGTTTGGGCGCATGACAGGGCTCGGAAGGGAAGGAGCGCCATTTGACTGCAAAATTGGCTGGAATCAATAGCGGACGCCATGTTGCATTAGGAGAACCCCTGAGGTGCCTAAGCAGTGGAGGTCCACCACAAGTGACCCCATTCTGGAAATAAGACCCCTCAAGGCTTTAATCTAGGTGTATATTGAGCATTTTGAATCCACGAATACTTCACAAAATTTGATAAGCTTAGGTTGCCATATTGAAATTTTCATTTTTTTCACAAAAATGTTGATTTAGCGACACATTTTTCACTTTTTCAAGAGGCAACAACAAAACGTGTACCCCACAGGTTGTTATCTAATTTCTTGTGAGTGCAGGGATACCCCACATGTGGCCAAAAACCTTTGTTTGGATAAATGGGAGGGCTTGGAATGGAAGGAGCACCATTTGAATTTTGGAAAAGTTGAAGTAAATTGCGCGCACCATGTCACATTAGCAGGGCCCCTTGGGCACCTATACATCAGAAACCCCCCACAAGTGACCTCATTTTGGAAACTGGACCCCTCAAATATTTTATTCAGGAGTATAGTAAACATTTTGAATCCACAGGTACTTCACAAAACTGTTGCTGTAGCAACAAATTTCTCACTGTTAAGGGGGCTTTACACGCTGCGACATCGCTAATGCGGAGTCGTTGGGGTCATGGAATTGGTGACGCACATCCGGCCGCATTAGCGATGTTGCTGCGTGTGACACCGATGAGCGATTTTGCATCGTTGCAAAAACGTGCAAAATCGCTCATCGGTGACATGGGGGTCCATTCTCGATTATCGTTACTGCAGCAGTAACGATGTAGTTCGTCGCTCCTGCGGCAGCACACATCGCTATGTGTGACGCCGCAGGAATGAGGAACCTCTCCTTACCTGCCTCCCGGCCGCTATGAGGAAGGAAGGAGGTGGGCGGGATGTTCCGGCCACTCATCTCCGCCCCTCCGCTTCTATTGGGCGGCTGCTCAGTGACGTCACTGTGACGCCACACGGACCGCCCCCTTAGAAAGGAGGCGGTTCGCCGGTCACAGCGACGTCGCCGGGCAGGTAAGTATGTGACGCATCTGCGCGATGTTGTGCGGCACGGGCAGCGATTTGCCCGTGTCGCACAACAGATGGGGGCGGGTACCCATGCTAGCGATATCGGGACCGATATCGCAGCGTGTAAAGTAGCCTTTAGGCTATGTGGCCATGATCCAGCGACACGGCGTCCAGTACACAGTGTCAGCCTCCTGCAGAAATGTGAGTGTTGTCCACGGGAGAACGCAGCTGCCCATGCCCAGGATTTGGGTTCAGGCTGCTGTGGAGCTCTATGCTACCTGCAAAGAACACTCATCTCCGCAGCATAAATTGACATCCTGAGGCTCGGGGAGCTGCGCCACAGGTCGATTTATGCTGCGGAGAAAAGAAACACAGTGGGCACGGGATTTCTAAAAATCCTGCCACTGTGCTTCTACTGCACAACGCAGCGTTATGGACGCAGGGAAAACACTCTGCGCCCAAAACGTTGCAAACCCTGATTGTGGACACATAGCGTAAAATGCTACAATGGATGAATGGATAGATGTCAAACATATATAACGTCCCACCCCCCTGCATATTCTAAGCTGGCGCCCTTTAGTGCCTTTCATGTGACACTAAAGGATGCCTAGCCTTGTATTTAGCCCAAAAAAAAAAAAAATAATTAAAATAAATGACGTGGGGTCCCCCCTATTTTTGCTAGCCAGCTAGGGTAAAGCAGACAGCTGTAGCCTGCAAACCACAGCTGACAGCTTCATCTTGTCTGGTGATCAATTTGGAGGGCTCCCCAAGCTGTTTTTTTTTTTTAATTATTTATAAATAAATAATTAAAAAAAAAAAAACAAACATGGGGTCCCCCCAAATTAGATCACCAGCCAAGGTGAAGCTGACAGCTGGGGTCTGGTATTCTCAGGATGGGAAGAGCCACGGTTATTGGACTCTTCCCAGCCTAAAAATAGCAGGCCGCAGCCGCCCCAGAAGTGGCGCATTCATTAGATGCGCCAATTCTGGCGCTTCGCCCCAGCTCATCCCGCGCCCTGGTGCGTTGGCTAACGGGGTAATGAATGGGGTTGATACCAGGTGTGTAATGTCACCTGGCATCAAGCCCAGCAATTAGTTATGTCACGGCGTCTATCAGATACCAGACATAACTAATTGACAGTAATAAAAAAAAAAATTGACAACAAAAAAAATTTTATTTGAAAAAACACTCCCCAAAACATTCCCTGATTGACCAATTTATTGAAAAGAAAAAAAAAAAATCCACAATAATCCATTTGGACGTCCCACGTCGACTCTGGACCTTCTAGAATATGGGGGACACGTTCAGGGAACGTATCCCCCATTTTCTAGGAGGGCAGACCCTCCATTTGAGGAGAGTGGGTGCAAAGAATCTGCACCCACCCTCCCTGGGTCACAGCTGCAGAGTGCGAGCAGCCAGCGTCCTGAACACAGGAAGCTGTCAGCCGCGCTCTGCACATGTGACCGGCGTCTACTGTGAAGGAGCCGGAGGGGGCCGCGGGGGATCAGCGCTCCGACAGGTATGTATGACACCGGGGGACACCGGGGGGATAGGGGGGGACCCGGCAGGGCCTAGGGAGCAGGTTTCTGTCGTATGTGTTATGGCACATACGACAGAAACCATAGGAACAGTGGAAATGCGGCCGGCGCGCTGCTGTGATCGGCGGTGCGCGCGGCCATCTTGGATTTTCGGGAGGGGGTTGGGGGTCGGGGGGGCACTTTGGGGACACCGGGGGACCGGAGGGAACTGGGAAAAAGATTTATCTCCCATCTGGCATGTTTGATCATGCCAGATGGGAGATAAATCATTTTTTACCGGCGCGGTCATTTGCTATAACTTGATGATCGGTATACGGTGTATACCGGTCATCACGTGACTGGGGACCGGAAAAACCGGCCCGAATCATGATCTCCAGGGTCTCAGCTACCCCCGGCAGCTGAGACCCCGGAAATTTTCTGACTCTGGGGGGCGCTAGACCCTTTTTTCCGACCGCCGTTAAAAAGCGGCGGATCGGAAAAAGTACCCTTATTTACCGCCGTTAAAAGGCGTATCGGCGGTCGTTAAGGGGTTAATAAACGAATTTGAAAAAAAAAAATTATTCAACAATTTATTAAACAAGAAAAACTGAAATATCACAGTCATAAGTATTCAGACCCTTTGCTCAGTAATGAGTAGAAGCACCCTTTTGAGCTAGTACAGCCATGAGTCTTCTAGGGAATGATGCAACACGTTTTTTTAAAACCTGGATTTGGGGATTCTCTGCTATTCTTCCTTGCAGATCCTCTCCAGTTCCGTCATGTTGGATGCTATTTGACTAAGAAGTAGAGTGATGGGGTGCTATGCCAAATGACCTGGCCTCCACAGTCACCAGACCTGAACCCAATCAAGATGGTTTGGGGTGAGTTGGACCGCAGATTGAAGGCAAAAGGGCCAACAAGTGCTAAGTATCTCTGGGAACTCCTTCAAGACTGCTGGAAGACCATTTCCGGTGACTACCTCTTGAAGCTCATCAAGAGAATGCCAAGAGTGTGCAAAGCAGTAATCAAAGCAAAAGGTGGCTACTTTGAAGAACCTAGAATATAAGATATATTTTCAGTTGTTTCACACTTTTTTGATAATTATTTCATTCCACATGTGTTAATTCATAGTTTTGATGCTTTCAATGTGAATCTACAATTTTCAGTCATGAAAATAAAGAAAACTCTTTGAATGAGAAGGTGTGTCCAAACTTTTGGTCTGTACTGTATATATATATTCATCTTTGGCACCTGCATACTCATACTTACCTAGAGAATCATAATGTGAGGTCAGTTTTACCATATATTGAACATGGTAAATAAAAACCCAAAAAACAATTGTATTGCACTGTTTCTGCACTATTAACTAGAGATGAGCGAACCGGTCCCGGTTCGGCTCGAGGTCGGTTCACCGAACGGAGGTCCCGTTCGAGTTCGGCTCGTCGAACGTTCGACGAACCGAACTTGAACTGCATAGGAAACAATGGCAGGCAATCACAAACACATAAAAACACCTAGAAAACACCCTCAAAGGTGTCCAAAAGGTGACAAACAACACAAACACATGGGAAAGTGACAAGGACATATACTCATGCGAAAACAAAAGAGCTGGACAAGGAAAAAGAGGAGGAGACACAGATATAGGCATGGCACGCCTTTCTAAAAACATGTAAAACACCGCAAGATGACTCCAAGCGGAGTTCTCCCTTTTTTCCAAAAATTGGGCCACACACACACCCACCCCTTCAGTGGCAGCAGTTGTGCCCCAGTTGTAGACTTCACAGCTAGATTTGCATCAAGCACATTCAAAAATACGCCATAATTAACCGTCCCCAGCATGACACCGGGGTAGGTAGATAAAGTCTTTGCTGAACCATGACTTGTTCATCTTGGCTTCTTTTAAAAACACAGCAAGCAAGGGTTACTCCAAGCGGAGTCTCCCTTTTTTCCAAAAATTGGGCCCCACACACACCCACCACTTCAGTGGCAGCAGTTGTGCCCCAGTTGTACACTTCACAGCTAGATTTGCATCAAGCACATTCAAAAATACGCCATTCTTATCCATCCCCAGGATGACATCGGGGTAGGTAGCAAAGTCTTTCCTGATCCCAGCTCTGTTCATCTTGGCTTCTTTTAAAAACACAGCAAGCAAGGGTTACTCCAAGCGGAGTCTCCCTTTTTTCCAAAAATTGGGCCCCACACACACCCACCCCTTCAGTGGCAGCAGTTGTGCCCCAGTTGTACACTTCACAGCTAGATTTGCATAAAGCACATTCAAAAATACGCCATTCTTATCCATCCCCAGGATGACACCGGGGTAGGTAGCAAAGTCTTTCCTGATCCCAGCTCTGTTCATCTTGGCTTCTTTTAAAAACACAGCAAGCAAGGGTTACTCCAAGCGGAGTCTCCCTTTTTTCCAAAAATTGGGCCCCACACACACCCACCACTTCAGTGGCAGCAGTTGTGCCCCAGTTGTACACTTCACAGCTAGATTTGCATCAAGCACATTCAAAAATACGCCATAATTAACCGTCCCCAGCATGACACCGGGGTAGGTAGATAAAGTCTTTGCTGAACCATGACTTGTTCATCTTGGCTTCTTTTAAAAACAATGTAAGCAAGGGTTACTCCAAGCGGAGTCTCCCTTTTTTTCCAAAAATTGTGCCCCACATACACCCACCCATTCAGTGGCAGCACTTGTGCCCTAGTTGTACACTTCACAGCTAGATTTGCATCAAGCACATTCAAAAATACGCCATTCTTATCCATCCCCAGGATGACACCGGGGTAGGTAGCAAAGTCTTTCCTGATCCCAGCTCTGTTCATCTTGGCTTCTTTTAAAAACACAGCAAGCAAAAGTTACTCCAAGCGGAGTCTCCCTTTTTTCCAAAAATTGGGCCCCACACACACCCACCACTTCAGTGGCAGCAGTTGTGCCCCAGTTGTACACTTCACAGCTAGATTTGCATCAAGCACATTCAAAAATACGCCATTCTTATCCGTCCCCAGGATGACACCGGGGTAGGTAGCAAAGTCTTTCCTGATCCCAGCTCTGTTCATCTTGGCTTCTTTTAAAAACACAGCAAGCAAGGGTTACTCCAAGCGGAGTCTCCCTTTTTTCCAAAAATTGGGCCCCACACACACCCACCCATTCAGTGGCAGCACTTGTGCCCTAGTTGTACACTTCACAGCTAGATTTGCATCAAGCACATTCAAAAATACGCCATAATTAACCGTCCCCAGCATGACACCGGGGTAGGTAGATAAAGTCTTTGCTGAACCATGACTTGTTCATCTTGGCTTCTTTTAAAAACAATGTAAGCAAGGGTTACTCCAAGCGGAGTCTCCCTTTTTTTCCAAAAATTGTGCCCCACACACACCCACCCATTCAGTGGCAGCACTTGTGCCCTAGTTGTACACTTCACAGCTAGATTTGCATCAAGCACATTCAAAAATACGCCATTCTTATCCATCCCCAGGATGACACTGGGGTAGGTAGCAAAGTCTTTCCTGATCCCAGCTCTGTTCATCTTGGCTTCTTTTAAAAACACAGCAAGCAAGGGTTACTCCAAGCGGAGTCTCCCTTTTTTTCCAAAAATTGTGCCCCACACACACCCACCCATTCAGTGGCAGCACTTGTGCCCTAGTTGTACACTTCACAGCTAGATTTGCATCAAGCACATTCAAAAATACGCCATAATTAACCGTCCCCAGCATGACACCGGGGTAGGTAGATAAAGTCTTTGCTGAACCATGACTTGTTCATCTTGGCTTCTTTTAAAAACAATGTAAGCAAGGGTTACTCCAAGCGGAGTCTCCCTTTTTTTCCAAAAATTGTGCCCCACACACACCCATCCATTCAGTGGCAGCACTTGTGCCCTAGTTGTACACTTCACAGCTAGATTTGCATCAAGCACATTCCAAATCCACAAGCATTTACTCTCCCCAGGATGACACAGGGGTTGTAAATTCCTTGTGGATCCATGACTTGTTCATTTTGATGAACGTCAGTCTGTCCACATTGTCACTGGACAGACGCGTGCGCTTATCTGTCAGCACACACCCAGCAGCACTGAAGACACGTTCAGAGACAACGCTGGCAGCTGGACACGACAAAATCTCCAATGCGTAAGTTGCGAGCTCTGGCCATTTTTCTAGGTTTGAAGCCCAAAAGGAGCAAGGCTCCAGTTGCACAGTCATGGCATCGATGTTCATTTGGAGATACTCCTGTATCATCCTCTCCAGCCGTTGACTATGTGTCAGACTTGTTGTCTCTGGTGGCCTTGCAAAGGAGGGTCTAAAAAAATTATGAAAAGATTCCATAAAATTGCTGTTACCAGCACCAGATACGGTCCTACTGGTACGTGTAGACTGTTGAAGATGACGAGACCATCCCATGTTTGTCAAGTTACAACTGGGAGATTCACTCACTGCACCTGCACGGTTGTTTGGTGGAAAAGCGGATCTAAGATCGAGTAACAGCTTCTGCTGATACTCCTGCATACGTGCGTCCCTTTCTATGGCTGGAATTATGTCACAAAATTTGGACTTGTACCGGGGATCTAATTGTGTGGCAAGCCAGTAGTCATCATCACTTCTAATTTTGACAATACGAGGGTCATGTTGGAGGTAGTGCAACAAGAAGGCACTCATGTGTCTTGCGCAGCCATGTGGACCAAGTCCACGCTTTGTTTGTGGCATAGAGGTGCTAACCGTTCTTTCTTCCTCTGACATCTCCCCCCAACCTCTTTCAACTGAAATTTGACCAAGGTCTCCCTCATCTGCTGAGTCTTCCATGTCCATGGATAGTTCGTCCTCCATTTCTTCATGTCCTCCTGCACCTTCCTCAACATCCCGCCTGCTACCATGCGCCCTTGTTGATCCCTGTCCCCCATGCTCCCATGCCTGGCGCCTTGGTGATGATGAACGTCTGGACCTTGGTGATGTTGTTGTGTCTTGCGCATATGAATCCTCCTGTAGTTCATCCACTTCCTGTTGTCCCACCCCCTGACTCCGAATAGTGTTTAGCATGTGTTCCAGCATGTAAATGACTGGAATCGTCATGCTGATAATGGCATTGTCAGCGCTAAACATTTTCGTCGCCATGTCGAAACTGTGCAGAAGGGTGCATAGGTCCTTGATCTGAGACCACTCCATCAGGGTGATCTGCCCCACCTCTGCATCTCGTTGGCCCAGGCTATACGTCATGACGTATTGCACCAGGGCACGGCAGTGCTGCCACAGTCGCTGTAACATGTGGAGAGTTGAATTCCAGCGTGTCGCCACATTGCATTTCAGGCGATGAACCGGCAGGCCGAAAGACTTCTGGAGCGATGCAAGTCGCTCAGCTGCGGCGCTTGAACGGCGGAAGTGAGCAGACAGTTTTCGTGCCCTGTTCAGAAGGCCATCTAGGCCGGGATAGTGTGTTAAAAATTGCTGCACGACAAGGTTCAACACGTGAGCCATACAAGGTACGTGTGTCACCTTGCCCAGGCGAAGGGCCGCACCCAGGTTTGCAGCATTGTCGCACACGGCCTTACCAGGCTGCAGGTTGAGTGGAGACAACCATTTATTAAACTCGGACCGCAGAGCTGACCACAACTCCTCAGCTGTGTGACTCTTATTCCCAAGACATGTCAAGCTAAAGACCGCCTGATGCCAATGCGCTCTGCTGCCAGCATAGTAATGAGGGGTGCGTGATTCCTTCTTCGCAGTGAGAACGCTGGTGGCCTGACCAGGCAGGCTTGGGGCGGAGGTGGAGGACCCAGATGAGGTGGAGGATGCAGAAGCAGTGGCGGAACTTGGACAGACAGAGGATTGACACACAAGTCGTGGGGACGGCAAGACTTGTGCAGCAGACCCTTCACCATCTATCACCATAGTAACCCAGTGCCCAGTCAGCGACATGTAACGTCCCTGTCCATGCTTACTGGTCCAAGTATCGGTGGTGAAATGCACCCGTTCACACACAGAGTTTCTCAAGGAAGCGGTGATGTTGTGTGCGACATGCTGGTGTAGCGTGGGCATACCTTTCTTAGAGAAGTAGTGGCGACTAGGCATCTGGTACTGGGGCACAGCGACAGACATAAGGTCTCTAAAATCCTGTGTGTCCACTAGGCGGAAAGGCAGCATTTCTGTAGCCAACAGCTTACAGAGGGATAGAGTCAACCTCTTAGCTTTGTCATGGGTCGCAGGAAATGGCCTTTTATTTGTCCACATCTGAGGGACAGAGATCTGGCTGCTGTGTGTAGACGGTGTTGAGTAGGGTGTCCCTGGAAAAATGCAGGTTTGTGAGGAAAGTGCAGGCGGAGACATGATGTTGCCTTCATCCAACGTTGGTGCTATCGATGTCTGAGACAGCTGTACACACTCACTTGTTTCCCCTTCCAAAACAACTGACGACCTACCAAGCAAACTGCCTGTTGCGGTTACAGTGGTGGAAGTTGTGGGTGGAAAAACAGGTGTGACAGCTGTCCCCACAGTCCTAGAAGATGACGAGCACGCGGATGCACTGGAAGGGGCAGGCGGTGGATGGTTCGCTCCGCTAGGCCGCATTGCAGCACGGTGAGCTTCCCACCGGGCCATATGATATTTATTCATGTGACGATTCATGGAAGAAGTTGTCAAACTGCTGAGGTTTTGACCTCTACTAAGAGAACCATGACAAATTTTACAGATGACATAATTTGGGCGATCTTTTTCTATGTCAAAAAAGGACCAGGCTAGGCAAGGCTTAGAGGCCATGCGACCTGATGATCCACCCCGAATAATGCTCAGAGGCAGAGTGGTGGCTGAGGATGCAGTTGTAGACGTGCTACCAGTACTCCGACTCTGTCCAGGAAGGCGCAAGGTAACTTCGTCATCAGTTGCATCCTCCTCCACCACCTCTGTTGACCTCCTCGAGTGCCTGACTGTGGGTTGACAGTAGGTGGGATCTAGAACTTCATCATCAATTGTTGTGTTTGCACTCCCCTCCCCCTCTGACCGAGCCTCTTCTTTCCCTGACCGAATATTTAAGTTGTCATCCCAATCGGGTATCTGAGTCTCATCTTCATCAGTATGTTCCTCATTGTCTATAACCACAGGTGTTACAGTTTGTGACAAAGGGTCAACATTATGCTCCGAAACGTGGTCCTCACGGCCTGAATCAGAGTCACAAAGGTTCTGGGCATCACTGCAGACCATTTCCTGTTCTGTACTCACTGTAGCTTGGGAGCAGACCTCTGATTCCCAGGCTATAGTGTGACTGAACAGCTCTGCAGACTCAGCCATCTCAGTTCCACCATACTGTGCAGGGCTGATGGAGACTTCAGAGCTGGGAGAAATCAAGTTTGATTGGGATGACAACTAAGAGGACTGGTGTTTTTTGGATGCGGTACTTGAAGTGGCTGAGAGGGCACTTGTTGGACCACTTGAGATCCATTCAAGCATTTTCCTTTTTTGCCCATCATCTACCTTTCTTCCTGTTGTTCGTGTCCGTAAAAAAGGGAGCACATCGTATTGTCCACGGTAAGTAGTAGACATCTTACTTTTGCTGGTAGATGGTCTATCTTCAGCAGATGATAATGGAGCTTTGCCACCTTCCCCACGGACAAAACCTTTTTTGCCTTTTCCACCACGCCTCTTCCCCTTTCCACCAGCATCTGTCATTTTGCCACTCATGTTGATTGCGACAAGATTGTGGACTGAAAATGTGGTAGTAAAAATTGAGAGGTGGTGTAGATTGCAGTGGTGGTCTAGCTTTATTAACAGCAGAATAATAAAGAATAAATATCCCTGACAATGCAACTACGGCCCTTAAACTGGCAGCAAAAATTGCTAGTATAATGGCTTAGTTATAATGAGTTGGAGTGTGCAATGCAGACAGACGTGCTCTGCAAATGTCTTTGCACTAGTGTGACTATAGCAAAGTCCAATAGCCACGTTTAGAATGCCACTAGGTACACTGTGTGTTTGCTAGTATAATGGCTTAGTTATAATGAGTTGGAGTGTGCAATGCAGGCAGACGTGCTCTGCAAATGTCTTTGCACTAGTGTGACTAGACAACAGTCCAATAGCCACGTTTAGGATGCCACTAGGTACACTGTGTGTTTGCTAGTATAATGGCTTAGTTATAGAGAGTTGGAGTGTGCAATGCAGGCAGAGGTGCTCTGCAAATGTCTTTGCACTAGTGGGACTATAGCAAAGTCCAATAGCCACGTTTAGGATGCCACTAGGTACACTGAGTGTTTGCTAGTATAATGGCTTACCGTAGTTATAATGAGTTGGAGTGTGCAATGCAGGCAGACGTGCTCTGCAAATGTCTTTGCACTAGTGGGACTATAGCAAAGTCCAATAGCCACGTTTAGAATGCCACTAGGTACACTGTGTGTTTGCTAGTATAATGGCTTAGTTATAATGAGTTGGAGTGTGCAATGCAGGCAGACGTGCTCTGCAAATGTCTTTGCACTAGTGTGACTAGACAACAGTCCAATAGCCACGTTTAGGATGCCACTAGGTACACTGAGTGTTTGCTAGTATAATGGCTTAGTTATAATGAGTTGGAGTGTGCAATGCAGGCAGACGTGCTCTGCAAATGTCTTTGCACTAGTGTGACTATAGCAAAGTCCAATAGCCACGTTTAGGATGCCACTAGGTACACTGTGTGTTTTCTAGTATAATGGCTTAGTTATAATGAGTTGGAGTGTGCAATGCAGGCAGAGGTGCTCTGCAAATGTCTTTGCACTAGTGTGACTATAGCAAAGTCCAATAGCCACGTTTAGGATGCCACTAGATACACTGAGTGTTTGCTAGTATAATGGCTTAGTTATAATGAGTTGGAGTGTGCAATGCAGGCAGACGTGCTCTGCAAATGTCTTTGCACTAGTGTGACTAGACAACAGTCCAATAGCCACGTTTAGGATGCCACTAGGTACACTGAGTGTTTGCTAGTATAATGGCTTAGTTATAATGAGTTGGAGTGTGCAATGCAGGCAGACGCGCTCTGCAAATGTCTTTGCACTAGTGTGACTAGACAACAGTCCAATAGCCATGTTTAGGATGCCACTAGGTACACTGAGTGTTTGCTAGTATAATGGCTTAGTTATAATGAGTTGGAGTGTGCAATGCAGGCAGACGTGCTCTGCAAATGTCTTTGCACTAGTGTGACTATAGCAAAGTCCAATAGCCACGTTTAGGATGCCACTAGGTACACTGAGTGTTTGCTAGTATAATGGCTTAATTATAATGAGTTGGAGTGTGCAGAGGACAGAAGGGTACAGTGCCAGGATTGTGGGGCTCTGGGTAGAGGAATGGAAGCCTGCCTTTCTATTCCCTCCTAATAGGGAAATGCAGGGAGGAAATCCCTGACCTTGGCTACACAGACGCTGTCTCTGTTTTCAGGACCTGTCACCTATGGCTCTGACCCTAACGGTTTGAGCCCTTAAAAGGACTGCTAGAAAGTGCTATCCCTAAGCTGTCCAGCGCTGTGTATGGAGCGCATACAGCTGTATCGGCGATAGGACTCAGGACGGAGCTGCGACAGTGATGTCTGACACCAAAGACGCAGAAGAGATAATGGCGTCCTGGAGGAAAATGTCCGGTTTTATAATGCAGGGACATGTGACATGGACATCCTATCACACATGCCGTTGCTTCTCTGGCTAAACGTCCACTTAGCTGTGTGTGTGTCTGGGATTGGCTGACATGCTGGCCCGCCCCACTACACGCGCGCGCTTAGGGAAGGAAGACAAGGAAAAAAAAAAAAATGGCGATCGCCATTATAGAAACAGCAGTGATCTGAAGGCGCTGTTCCCGCACACTATACACTGAAATGTCACAATAGTGTGATTCACAGAGTGACTTACACTATTACAGCGGAAACCAAGCTAGGAATTAGCTGTTTTTTTGCTGCTAGAACCGTTCTCGAACGTTTCTAGAACTATCGAGCTTTTGCAAAAAGCTCGAGTTTTAGTTCGATCTAGAACAGGCCCCAAAATCACTCGAGCCTAGAACTGGAGAACCTCGAACCACGAACCGCGCTCAACTCTACTATTAACACACTTGTAACTTTTTGCCCATTTTTTATTAACTATGTGGCACAATAAATGCTGTCATTCAAAAGTACAACAAGCTCCCATATAGCTACAGTATGTGGAAGAAAAAATAAAAAAGTTATGGCTCTAGCAAAAAGGTTAGGGAAAAAAAAAATGAAAATGGCCATGGCATGAAAGCATTAACTGCTCAACGACTTATGATGCTCTATACAAATGTGCCATTTGGTGCCCCCACCCCGTGGTGTCCCACCAATGGCAGTAGACAACATAGCCACTAGGGGGCTCATGTGTAGAGATGAATGAACCCAATGTTTAAAAAAAACTAAAAAAAAAACAGAGATTGAGTTCAGAGTTCGGGTGCTTTACTTATGCTGACCACTCGCACAAATATGTTTATGCCCGGGTACGCTCAATGCTCGGCCCAGTGCGAGCCGTTTGCAGCGTTTGAAAGGCTCTCACTGGGGGTAACAACAGTGTGATCAGATGTGATGTATATCCCAACATCCCCCCCCAAAAAAACTCCAAAATGGAAAAAAAACTCAGCCCACACTGCCCCGGAAGTGTTCTGCTTATGGCTGACTGTATGTAGGTCAAAACCTGAACAGCCAATCAGTGACTTCCACTGGGGGTTTGGGTTAAGTTTAAACCCATAGAGGTTCGGTTCAGTTGCACCCGCCGACTTGAACTTCCAAAGGTTCGCTCATCTCTTGTGAGTCGGAGAGCCCGATGCCAGACCCGGGTCTCCCCCACCCTGCATCGCATGTTCAACTGTATCGGCACAGTTGGAATTGAAAGCAATGACGAAAGAGGGCAGGTACTATGACGTCATTTCATCATGTCCGCTTTGCCGTGCAGTCAAGAACATGTTGAGGAGACCGGAGCAGCAGGAACGAGCATAGGTGAGTATTTATTTTCTTTTCTTCTTTTTTTAAATCAATGCATACTATGAAGGCCCTCTTATACTACATAGAAGTTAATGTGGGTCACATTATGCTATATGTAGGACTATTTCAGTCGCATTATACTATATGGAGAATATTATTCTATATGGAGAACTATGTGGGCTCATTTTACTATAGTGAAGCCAATGTGGGGCCCATTATACTATATGGAAGGCAATGTGGGGCTCATTATACTATATGGAAGGCAAAGTGGTGTCAATTATACTATATGGAAAGCAATATAAAGCCCATTATACTGAATGGAAGGCAATGTGGTAGCTTTATACTACACTGTGTGCAGAATTATTAGGCAAATGAGTATTTTAATCACATGATACTTTTTACACATACTCCTACTCCAACCTGTATAGGCTTGAGAGCCAACTACCAATTAAGTAAATCAGGTGATGTGCATCTCTGTAATGAGGAGGGGTGTGGTGTAATAACATCAACACCCTATATAAGGGGTTCTTATGTCGCGGGCAGGGAAGGACGCCGCTGCGCTGCGCTCGCTAACGCTCGGGTCCGGTGCTGCTGCGATGGCTGCTCAGTGGCTCGAGCAGTGGGCCGGATCCGGGGCCTCGAGCGGCGCTCCTTGCCCGTGAGTGAAAGGGGGTAGTTTGGTTTGGGGATTTGGTCCGTGACGCCACCCATGGGTTGTGGTGAGGTTGGACACCACCGCTGCTGGTGACGAGGATCCCAGGAGCGATGGTAGAGAGCAGCTGGGATGTTGTTCCCCCCCCTCCGTGGGTAGGGGTTGGTGGTCCCGGGGCCCGGGGAGGTGACAGGGAGGCAGGGTTGGCAAGGTGCAGGGTCGCCTGGACTGCGCAGCACGGTGCCGGATAGCACGGTTGTACTCACTCAGCCACAAAGGTACGCAAAGTCTCTGGTAAACCAAACGGCTGGATGGACGGGTCCCGCAGCCGGTTGCTGTAGTCTCTCCTGGACGTTTAGTGGTGGCTGCCTTTCCCTGCACCTTTGTGTTTGTTCGGTCCCGATGGATTCCCACCGGTAACCCGCTCCCCAGCGTATATATGTGCCGGAGGAGCCCTTTTGCCTGCAGGCTCTGGCCCTTGGAACTCTAGCTGTGGCGGTAGCTGTATTTCCTTTTGCTGGTCGGATGGTTGCCTTCAATCGGGTCTTGGCTGTTAGGAAACCCCTGGGGTTCCGGTCACTGACGGATTTGACCTCTAATGGTGACTCCAAGCCTGGTCGGGGTCCGCAGGCCCTGCCTGAGTGTGCTGGCTTCACTTCGCTCCCCGGTTCGGTACCGGTGGGCCACCGCCCGTCCCCGGTTCTACGGTTCCGCGTTGATCTGCCTCTCCTGCAGACGGCTACCACCGTCTTCCAACCTTGCTCTTAGTGCCCGGGCCACGCATTGGACACGGTCAGTTTACTCCTCCACTGCTACTTCACTCCTTCACTTCCCTAACTCCTCTCTACTCTCACTCACTACTCTCAACTCACCGACTTCCTTTTCCCGTCTCCAAGACTGTGAACTCCTCAGTGGGTGGGGCCAACCACCTGGCTCCACCCCACCTGGTGTGGACATCAGCCCCTGGAGGGAGGCAACAAGGATTTTGTGTCTGGCTGATGTGCCTGCCTCAGGGTGGGGGTGTGTGTTGTAGTACCTGTGACGACCTGGCTAGTCCAGGGCGCCACACTTAATTATTAGGCAACTTCCTTTCCTTTGGCAAAATGGGTTAGAAGAGAGATTTGACGGGCTCTGAAAAGTCCAAAATTGTGAGATGTCTTGCAGAGGGATGCAGCAGTCTTGAAATTGCCAAACTTTTGAAGCGTAATCACTGAACAATCAAGCATTTCATGGCAAATAGCCAACAGGGTCATAAGAGGCATGTTTGGCAAAAAGGGGCGCAAAATAACTGCCCATGAATTGAGGAAAATCAAGCGTGAAGCTGCCAAGATACCATGTGCCACCAGTTTGGCCATATTTCCGAGCTGCAACGTTACTGGAGTATCAAAAAGCACAAGTTGTGCCATTCTCAGGGATATGGCCAAGGTAAGGAAGACTGAAAAATGACCACCTTTGAACAAGAAATGTGCCGCCCCTGGACTATCAGGTCGTCACAGGGTACTGAACGAACCGCCCTTCCGTGCAGTATTCCGCCTCCCTCTTGGTTCTGGGTCCCTAATTATATGATGTTGCCTCCAACAGCAAATCAAATCCTAGATACACCCTGCACCACACCCACCAGACACACCGGTGGACGGCTTGAGTGGAATAGAGTCGCCCACTTGGGGGATCGGGGGGGAAGTGAAGAGTGTAGTCAGTCACAGTGTAGTCAGTCAGTGAGTTGAAGGAGGGTTGGGATGTAGCCCTCAAGCTGTGATGAGCTCAGAGGAAATCAGTAATGGTGGCTCCTGAAGTAACTGTCTAGGTTGCAGACGGTGGTCTAGGCTAGAGGAGTCGGACCCCTGGTCGCAGGGGATTGTGGCGATGTGCTTGGACCTGTCGAGGAAGACAACCAGCAGCCTAGCACTATCACCGGTCCGGGACTGAAGACACGACTGGGTACACGGACCCTAGTTCGGGGAGTAGCTTCAGGCAACCTGACAATTCACCTGAGGAGAATGGAACCTTTATGATTTGTTCCTACCCGCTCCAGAATTGGGGCATTAGTGCAACGAGGGGCATAGGACTTTCCAAAACGGTCCAGAAAATCCCAAGCGTGAGCCCTGAGAGCAAGCTCCCATACTTAGCCATAGTAGGGAGCGGGGCGAAGCTAGTTCCATGCTACCGAGCCATCAAGTTGAAGTCAAACTAAGTGCCAGGAGGCAGGTCACGAATCACCAGGCAGCACCATTGGGGACAGGACCGGGACGAGCTCCCCTCAGTGGCAGCAGTACCCAGAGACTTGGTTTACCTGGTTGTCAGTGTCTGCTTATGAACTGAGTGAGTACGAGAGTGACCCCTGCACACCATGGCACCACTCACTGAGTCCCGGGGCATTCCCCTTCCAGTGGAGGGTTACAACACCTTGCTGCCCCACTTCATCACCCCGGGTACTCCCAACGGCAGCGGCAGTACTCCCCAAATTACCGTACACCACGGGTCGCGTCACGAACTACATACCAACTCCGCTGTAAATATCCCCCTTACATTTGAGTGGCCGCATGACCCCCAGGTCCGGAGACCCTCGAGCCACAGCAAACCCGGATCCGAGCAGCTCGGCTGCTTCCACAGGGGTGGCACAGAAACATAAGATAAAACATCAAGACTGGGCCAAGAAATATTTTAAGACGGATTTTTCAAAGGTTTTATGGACTGAGGAAATGGAAATGAGAGTGACTCTTGATGGGCTAGAGGGATGGACCAGAGGCTTGATCAGTAAAGGGCAGAGAGCTCCACTCCGACTCAGACGCCAGCAAGGTGGAGGTGGGGTACTGGTATGAGCTGGTATCATCCAACATGAACTTGTGGGACCTTTTCAGGTTGAGGATGGAGTGAAGCTCAACTCCCAGACCTACTACCAGTTTCTGGAAGACAAGTTTTTCAAGCAGTGGTACAAGAAGAAGTCAGTATCATTCAAGAAAAACATGATTTTCATGCAGGACAATGCTCCATCACATGCATCCACCTACACCACAGCGTGGCTGGCCAGTAAAGGTCTAAAAGATGAAAAAATAATGACATGGTTCCCTTGTTCACCTGATCTTAACCCCATAGAGAACCTGTAGTTCCTCATAAAATGTGAGAGCTACAGGGAGGGAAAACAGTACACCTCTCTGAACAGTGTCTGAGAGGCTGTGGTGTCTGCTGCACGCAATATTGATCATAACCAGATCAAGCAACTGTCAGAATCTATGGATGGTAGTCTGTTGAATGTCATTATAAAGATAGGTGGCTATATTGGTCACTATTTTTTTTAGGTTTTGTTTTTGCATGGCAGAAATGTTTATTTCCAAATTTTGTGTAGTTATATTGGTTTACCTGCTGAAAATAAACAAGTGAGAAGGGAATATATTTGGTTTTTATTAAGTTGCCTAATAATTCTACACAGTAATAGTTACCTACACAAACAGATATCCTCCTAAAATAGCCAAATCTAAAAAAAACCCCACTCCAACTTCCAAAAATATTAAGTTTTGATATTTATGAGTCTTTTGGGTTGATTGAGAACATAGTTGTTGCTCAATAATAAAAAAAAATCCTCTAAAATACAACTTGCCCAATAATTCTTCACACAGTGTATATGAAACGCAATTTGGGGGCTATTATACTATATGGAAGATGATGTGAGGGCACATTATACTACATGGTGGACTATGTGGGACCCATTATACTGTTTGGTGGACTATGTGGGGTCTATTATATCAAATGGAAGACTATAGGGATATATTATACTATATGGATGGTAAAGATTTGAGGGGCCCATTATATTGCTTGGAGAGCTAGAGGAGGCCCACTATACAGTGTGGATGGCTGTTTTAGGGCTGTCATACTGTGTGGAAAGGTATAGGGCCTTATAGTATATTGAAGGCTCTGTGGAGGTCACAGTTGTGGGATCATACTGTTTTGGAGTCACTATATATTTTGCCGGGGAAGTTAAAGGGGTACAGTATCTTTGATTTTTTGTTACTGATGATTAAAGATCTACAAATGGCTTTAGCTACCATCAAAGAGGAGATTGCTAAAGTGGAAAAGGAGATAAAACAGAAGTATATGGTTGAAAAATTATATAAAATCTGAGGAGGATTTGAAAATCATTATAGGGGAATTAGGAGCAGCTATGTTACAAAACAAAGTGAAGAAATTTGAAAGGAACACTTAGGGCGGCTTTGCACGTTGCGATATTGCACGTGCGATGTCGGTGGGGTCAAATCGAAAGTGACGCACATCCGGCGTCGCAGTCGATATCGCAACGTGTAAATCCTTTTTGATACGATGAACGAGCGCAAAAGCGTCGTTATCGTATCATCGCTGCAGCCTCCGACATTTCCATAATGGCGGTGCAGCGACAGGTGCGATGTTGTTCCTCGCTCCTGCGGCAGCACACATCGCTGTGTGTGAAGCCGCAGGAGCGAGGAACTTCAACTTACCTGCCGCCGGCTGCAATGAGAAGGACGGAGGTGGGCGGGATGTTTACATCCTGCTCATCTCCGCCCCTCCGCTTCAATTGGCCGCCTGCCGTGTGACGTCACTGTGACGCCGCATGACCCGCCCCCTAAGGAAGGAGGCGGGTCGCCGGCCAGAGGGACGTCGCACGGCAGGTATGTGCGTGTAAAGCTGCCGTAGCGATAATAATCGCTACGGCAGCTTTCACTAGATATCGAACGTGCAACGGGGGCGGGACTATCGCTGCAGCATCGGTAACACATTGTTACCGATGTTGCAACGTGCAAAGCCCGCCTAAGGATTATCTATATAATTGTATGTATGCTTAGGAAAAAGAAAGGAAGAGGATTTGTCCTACATAGGCTAGAGTTTATGATTCTGGCACTGATTCATCTAGAGCACATAATGATTATGATAACGTGAGAAGTGATAAAATGGTTTGGCGTTTTGCTGTTAGTAGGAAAAGAGCTTTTGATTTTTTAGGAGTAACCACAACTCAAGAGGAAAGGGACAGCAACAGTGGGTTTATAGGCAAGGAAGACAAACTGAATCAAGAGAAATATCAGGTCAGTAATTAACAAAGGTCTTAGTTTAGTAGCCGCTCATTCGAATGATTTATTTGATTTTGTTAAAATTTTTATACATTTTTTAGAAGTTTAAGGATTTAGATTTTTTTTATGGTAGGGCAAGTATATGTAAAATTCAGGATGTACCAACTAGATTAAAACAGAATAATTCATTTGACCCTATCATTGATAGTAATCTTTTACAGTCATTTCAAGATTCTGTTATTAGTGTGGTTAAAAATAAATGGAATACGTGTGAAAAAAGAAATTTTTAAAACTTGACAAGGGAGGAGAAAATAGCAATTCATAGCCTTAAAAAGAATTAATCTATTGTAATAAAGAAAACGGTCAAAGGTGGGGGTGTTGTGGTTCAAAACAAAATGAAGCCTATAGACAATTGGCTGATGATAGAGTATATAAACTGCATAGAGGTGACCCCACTGAATCGCGTAAAAGGGAAATTGATGGTATTTTGCAGGAAGGGGTTGAGTCAGGTTTGATTGACATGAATATTAAGAAGCATCTAATGAATCACCATCCTAGAATACCATTATTTTATCTACTACTTAAGGCAGCTAAAAATATAAATAACCCCCTCCGTAGGCCTATAGTCTACAGTGTGAATTTACTGTTTCATCAGATTTAATCTATGTTGATGGCTTTCTGCAGAATATTGTCGAGCAACTTCCCAATTGTCTTCAAGATTCAAGATGAGCGAACCTATGGAGGTTCGGTTCGCTTTCAGCATTCAAACCGACCTTCCACTAATTTGTACTTTGACAAGCCTGGTTCAAAATCACTGATTGGAAGTTTTTCTCCACCCACATACAGCCAGCCATAAATAGATCACTTCTGGGGGATAGTGGGCAGGCTTTTTAATTTTTTTTTTGTTGCACACTACATCAGATCATGCTGTTGTTACCCCCAGTGCGCGCTGTTCAAACACTGCAAGCAGCTTGCACAGGGTTGAGCACCAAGCATACTTGAGCACAGCAATGCTCGTGCGAGTGAAGTTCACAAGTGAAACATTCAAAATCTCTACCCAAGCTTAGGTTTTAACCCCTTCACGACCATGGACGGATCTATCCGTCATGGAGCGTGTGATGTTAAGCCCCGCCCCCTGCCGTGGGCAGGTCACGGCGATCCGCGCACATATCAGCTGTTTTCAACAGCTGACATGTGTGCCTGCATGTTATGAGTGGAATCGCTTCCACTCGCAACATTTAACCCCTTACATCTCGCTGCCAAAGTCTGGCAGCGAGATGTATATGCGCGCGGCCATTACTTTTACTTACCGCCGCCCCCACCGGAAGTCACGTGCGTGATCACGTGACTTTCGGTGGTTGCCATGGTAGCACAGGGTCATGTGATGATGCCTGTAGCTAACTTGAGTCACTTTCTCTCAATGCCGGCATAGTGCCAGCATTGAGAGTAAAGCATCATATCTGCAGTTCTCAGCTCTGTAGCTGAGATCCACAGATAGGGCAGAGCGATCGGATTACTGATCCCTGTAGTCCTCTAGGGGGACTAGTAAAATAAAATAAAAAAAGTAAAAAAAAATTTAAAAAAATACCCAAAAAAAACCCCTAAAACTTCACATCACCCCCCTTTCGCCCCATTGAAAATTAAACGGTTAAAAAAAAAAAAATATACACATATTTGGTATCGCCGCGTTCAGAAATGCCCGATCTATCAAAATATAAAATCAATTAATCTGATCAGTAAACGGCATAGCGGCAAAAAATTCCAAACGCCAAAATTATGTTTTTTGGTTGCCGCAAGTTTTAAGCAAAATGCAATAATAGGCGATCAAAACGTAGCATCTGCGAAAAAATGATACCATTAGAAACGTCAGTTGGAGACGCAAAAAATAAGCCATCACTGACCCATAGATCCCAAAAAATGAGAACACTACAGGTTTCGGAAAATGGCGCAAAACATGCGCAACTTTTATTGGGCAGACTTGTGAATTTTTTTAATCCCTTAGATACAAGTAAACCTACACAGGTTAGATGTCTACAAACTCGCACCGACCTCAGGCATCACAATGAGATATCAATTTTACCATATAGTGAACACGGTTAATAAAATATCCCAAAAACTATTATGTAATCACACTTTTTTTGCAGTTTTTCCACACTTGGAATTTTTTTGCTGTTTTCCAGTACACTATATGGTAAAACTTATGATTTCATTTAAACGTACAACTTGTCCCGCAAAAAACAAGCCCTCATATGGCAAGATTGACAGAAAAATAAAAAAGTTACGGCTCTCGGAAAAGAGGAGCAAAAAAACAAAAACGCAAACGGAAAACGCTCTAGGGCTGAAGGGGTTAAAGTCAGTGTTCAGTTCGAAAACTGAACCTCGTGTTCACTCATCTCTATTCAAGATACTAGTGATTTTTTTACAAAAACAGAAAGAGTTGCTGTATCACATATTAATCTACTGTGATCTTTTGATGATTCGAGTTTGTATGCTAATATTCCAAATGGTGCAGGAATTAATGCATCAGGAACTGGTGATGTGAAAATCCTAACCTACGTAATGTGAACATAAGCTTTATATTGTCACTTCACAACTATATCTCCATCAGTGTGTCCCGGATGCCACAGTGAGCAGTCATGTTTTCTAATGTGATTGCATTGCGCACTGTGACCTCACATGTTGCAAAGCCGAGATCATCTTGGGATGTCATGTCTGTGGATTACGTCAGACTTGCATGGGTGTTTTAGGGTTAATAAGTTGGACAAAGATTTTTTTTGTTTGTTTAAACACAAGGATTTTTCATTGTGTTTTTGTCACGCTGTACTCTAAGAGGTACACTAGCGGTACGGCGCAGTAATGTGCGACAGAGAGGATTCCTGAAACTACCTGAGAAGTTAGTTAAACCACTAGGGGGCGTTAGAGTGGAGTAAACATATGAGCAGAGAATTCCCTAGCAGAGGTAATACCTGGTCAAGCCCACCAGATGGCAGTAGAATCGTCAGAAAGCCATGTCACAACATGAGGTCCTGTAAATACACAGGGGAAAAGTCTAAACATAGTCAGAGGAAAGCAAACAGTCAGTAGGCGGGAAGTCAGAACTCAGAAGCAAGGGAGAATGGGAAGACAAGGACAGAATCAAGGTAAACAGAAAAGGAACGAACAGGGAGACAGACGAGCAGGGAGCTGAATGGAGACAGCGAGAGAGACACTGACAAGACGGAAACAGAGAACAGAGGAGGTTAACAACAGGTCAGGTGAACACGGAGGTCAGGAGGGGGGCAGAGCAGACAACAGGTCACTCACGAGCAGAACACAGTAGAGCCAGAAATATCACTGGTGTAGTCTCAGAGAAACAGTGCCCTAATAAAGTAGCCTGACCTCCATAACGAGGCAGGAAGGATTAACCCCTAACGTGACCTGTATCAGAAGTGAAACTAAAAAAAAGGCTCAGCTGCAGCTGAGCCAGGAGTAATTCAAGACAGTACCCCCCTGCTCAAGGGGGGGCCACCAGACCCCCAAGTTTCCCAGGAAACCATCCATGAAACGCGCGAGTAAGTCGGTCGGCATGGACAGATCGTGCCGGAACCCAGGATCGATCCTCTGGTCCGTAACCCCTCCAATGTACCAAGTACTAAAGCGAACTACGGACCCACCGAGAATCGATGATGCACTCAATCTCGTGTTCCATCTGACCATCCACCGAAATGGGAGGAGGGGGATGAGGACACTCAGAAACAGAAGGAATAAAAGGCTTGAGCATAGATTTGTGAAACACATTAGAAATGCGAAAGGACTGCGGTAACCGCAGACAAAAAGCCACCGGGTTGACAATCTCGATGATCTCATACGGACCAATAAATTTATGACCCAACTTATTGGAAGGAATTCTCAGATGAATGTTTTTGGTAGACAACCAAACTTTATCACCCACCTGAAAATTAAGTCCTACCGATCGTCTCTTGTCAGCAAAGCACTTCTGCCGCCCTAGAGCCACCCTAACATTACGCTGGACCTCCCTCCAAATCTCCACCAACTGCTGAACTACAGAATCAGCCCCAGGACACCCAAAATCAAGTCTGGAAAATTCATCGAAATGGAAATGGTATCCATAGTTATAAAAAAATAGAGTAGTACCTGTGGACTGATGGACCCGGTTATTGAAAGCAAACTCAGCCATAGGCAGTGAGGAACACCAATCGCCCTGCTGAGACGTAGCCAGACACCGCAGAATTTTTTCCAATGACTGACTGTTTCTTTCAGTCTGCCCATTGGTCTCGGGATGGTAAGATGAAGAAAAGGACAGCTCAATACCCAGTCGTCTACAAAATGCCCTCCAAAATTTTGAAACGAACTGAACCCCCCTGTCTGATACAATGTTAACAGGGATGCACATGCACACGGATCACAAGCAGACACAAACACGGCGACATCGGAGTACATAGAGGGCCACGAAAACAACCTGGCAATGCCCTTATGAGTAGCTGAGACCCCAGATGACCACCAAGCACAGAGTCATGAAATTCCTGGAGAACCCGTAATCGAAACTGGACAGGAACAAACAATTTGGCATCGGGCAATGAAGGAGGGGCAAATGACTGTGCATCACAAATCTCAGCCTCCAGTTCGGAGAATAACACAGCAACGACCACCCTATGAGGAAGAATGGAGAAAGGAGGTTCAGGAGGCAAGAACGGATCCAAACTGCGAGATAACACATCCGCTTTAACATTCTTAGAACCGGGCCGAAAAGTAATGGAAAAGTGAAAACGAGAAAAAAAAAGCGACATCTTAGCCTGTCTAGGAGTCAACCGTTTAGCAGATTCGATATAAGACAGGTTTTTATGCTCCGTAATAACAGTGATCCGATGAACAGCCCCCTCCAAAAAATGCCTCCATTCTTCGAAGGCCAACTTTATTGCCAATAACTCTCGATTCCTCGCATCATAATTCTTCTGAGCAGAAGAAATTTTTTTGAAGAAGAAGGCACACAGTCTTAACTTAGTTAAAGTAGCGGGTCCTTGGGAGAACACCGCCCCCACACCCACCTCTGAAGCATCGACCTCCACAATAAATGGCTGAGAGGGCGGGTTGAATAAGCACAGGAGCAGTCAAAAAACATTCCTTTAACCTCAGAAATGCTTCTATCGCCTGAGATGACCACTCCCTAAGATCAGCCCCCTTGTGGGTGAGATCCGTGAGTGGCTTGACCACTTGAGAAAACCCTTTAATACATTTTCTGTAATAATTGGCAAAACCCAGAAAACGCTGCAGACCCTTGAGGTCTCTGGGTTGCACCCAATTAAAAATGTCTTGTACTTTTCCGGGATACATCCAAAAACCATCAGAAGACAGAATAAAACCGAGAAAGGTGATTTCTTGGACACAAAAAGTACATTTTTCAGGTTTAACAAATAGGGAATTTTCCCGTAACCTATGAAGTACTGTACGTACATGATCAATATGAGACTCTTAGTTGGACGAGAAGACAAGCATAACATCTAGGTACACTATAAAATGGCCAATAAATTCAGAGAAAATATCGTTCATAAAATTCTGAAACACTGCAGGAGCATTAGTAAGGCCGAAAGGCATGACCAAGTTTTCAAACAGGCCCTCTGAGGTAAGGAATGCCATTTACCACTCATCCCCTTCTTGAATGAGAATGAGGTTATAGGCTCCACTGAGATCAAGCTTGGAGAACCATTTAGCTCCAGATCACTGATTATAGAGGTTCGGGATGAGTGGAAGTGGATAGGTATTTCTCACCGTGATCTTATTAAGTTCCTGAAAATCGAGGCAAGAGCGTAGGCCACCATCCTTCTTGTTAACGAAAAAGAACCAAGCAGCAACAGACGAGACAGGACGGATGTGTCCCTTACTTTAACGGATATGTAATTTTTCATGGCAGTGCATTCCGGGCCAGAAAGATTATACAAGCGGTCCTCTGGTAATTTGCCACCTGGAACCAGGTTAATAGCACAATCGTAAGGTCGGTGTCGTGGAAGGACCTCAGCCTCTTTTTCAGAGAACACGTCGACAAAATCCTTCAGGTACTCCGGAATACTCTCCAGATTAGTTGAAGACACTTGGCCAGTGATAATGTCACGCTGTACTCTAAAAGGTACAATAGCAGTACAGCGCAGTAATGTGGGACAGAGAGGATTCCTGAAACTACCTGAGAAGGTAGTTAGCTGGTAAACCACTAGGGGGCGTTAGAGTGGAGTAAAAGTATGAGCAGAGAATTCCCTAGCAGAGGTAATACTAGTCAAGCCCACCAGATGGCAGTAGAATCGTCAGAAAGCTGTGTCACAACATGAGGTCCTGAAAATACACAGGGGAAAAGTCTAAACGTAGTCAGAGGAAAGCAAACAGTCAGTAGCCAGGAAGTCAGAACACAGAAGCGAGCGAGAGTGGGAAGACAAGGACAGAATCAAGGTAAACAGAAAAGGAACGAACAGGGAGACAGACGAGCAGGGAGCTGAATGGAGACAGCGGGAGAGACACTGACAAAACGGAAACAGAGAACAGAGGAGGTTAACAACAGGCCAGGTGAACATTGAGGTCAGGAGGGGGGCAGGGTAGACAACAGGTCACTGACAAGCAGAACACAGCAGAGCCAGAAATATCACTGGCATAGTCCCAGAGGAACAGGGTCCTAATAAAGTAACCTGACATCCAGAAGGAGGCAGGAAGGATTAATCCCTAATGTGACCTGTATCAGAAGTGAAACTAAAAAAAAGTCTCAGCTGCAGCTGAGCCAGGAGTAAATCATGACTGTTTTGTGTTTATTTCTTCTGACTTTCAGTGTTACTAATGGGGGTTCTCATAGACCCCTCCCCGTTACTAACCTCTGGCTTCATGACAGTTGGGATTATTTTTGACAATTCACAGCTGTCATTAACCCCTTATATTACCACCATACCAGGGCAATAGGGATGAGCCAGGTAAAGTGCCTGGATTTGACGTATCCAATATATGCACCCCAGCCTGAGAATAGCAGCCCCCAGTTGTCTGCTTTATTGGCTGGGTATGAAAATTGGGGAGGACATCACAACATTTTTTTTTATATTATATATTTGTACCACCCTACGGCCTCGGCTGCGACCGCCGAGCTGCTCGGGTCCGGGCTCGGGTATCGGTGGCTCGAGCGCCTCCGGACCTGGGGGTCACATCGCTCTGTAAGGGTGTAGTGGCGGTGCACGCAGGGGTGGTGGGCTAGTTGTGTGGTGAAGTTCGTGATGCCACCCACGGGTTGTGGTGATGGTGGACACCACCGCTGCGTTGAAGGTACAGGGACTCCCGGGAGCAGAGAAGGAGCGCAGCCAGGTGTTGACCCCTCTGTGGGTAGGGGATGTTGGTCCCGGGGCACGCTTGGCGAGGGGCCAGGGTGCAGGGTGCAAGGTGGTGGTGCAGCGTGGTGCGGTGCCTGAGGGCACTGGTGTACTCACGATTAAACCACACAGAGTCACTGGTAAACCAAACGGGGTGACGAACGGTGCCCGCAGCCAGCTGCAGTTTCTCCAGATAGGTTGGTAATGTCTGCCTTTCTCCTGCACCTGTATGTGATTTTGGCTACTGTGCCTGGGCACAGGTAGCCTGCTCCCTGGCGTATGTTTGTTGTAGGAGCCCTGTTTCCTGCAGACGCTGGCTCCTTGGATCTCTGGCCTCTGGCGGTGGCTCCTATCCGGATGGGTTGGGCTGCTGCCTTCAATCGGGACTTAGGTGGGAATGAACCCCTGAGGTCCAGACCGCAATCAGTTGATTTGACTATGGTGGTTGCTTATAGCCTAGGTCGGGGTCTGAGTACCCTGTCTGGTGCTCCGGTATCCAGTTGGCTCCCCGGTTCGGCTCCCGCGGGCCACTAACCTGTCCCGATCCCTTACGATTCCGCCAGTCGTATTCCCGGTCTCCTGCAGGCGGCCACTACCGTCTGCCTGCCTGACTGATCGGGGGTCCTAGGCTCCAACTCAGGCCCCAAGCAAAACTGCACTCCTCTCACTCCTCTCTCCAAACTCTCTCTTCCTCTTCAGCTAACTACTTGTGTTTTTCCTGCCTCAGGCCAGCAGACTCCTCGGAGGGCATGTCTATCTGCCTGACTCCGCCCACCTGGTGTGCCTGTCTGACTCTGAGGGAGGCAATCAGGTCTTTTGGTTGACTGATGGTACCTTACTGAGGCGGGGGTGTATGTGATGTGTGTCATGACCTGTGACCCCTGGGGTGTCCAGGGCGTCACATATTTAAAAATCGCATGGGGTCACAGCCAAGATAATGCAAACAGAGCTGGGGGCTGGAGCCTGTAACTATTTGCTTTATCTTCACTGGAAAGCAAAATGCGGGGGACCCTATGCCTTTGTTTAAAATTATTTATTTATTTTTACACTCAACTTCAGGGACCTAGACAGCCTTTGTTAGGGCAGCCAATCACAGATGCCAGCACAGAGGGTGAGTGGGGGAAGCAGGACTGCAATCAATCACAGACATGGTCACAGAGGGTGGGTGGGGGAAGCAGTGCATATTCATGAACTTTAATGATCAGACAAGGAAGCAATATGACAACTGCGGGGAAACTCAGTATAATTCTCCTGCTTTAGTAAGTACTCTGACAACATTATTCCCAGAGACTAGCTGTGAGTCAGTAATGCATCCATACAACTTCAACATGTTGTTCCCATTCAGTTTCAGCACTTTTCAATCCATTGCAGCATTTTTACAGCCCTCAAAGAAATACTTCTAAGGTCTTCTAGAAAATTATTCAAAGTTCCCATTGAATTGCAGTAGGTTTGTTATTTGGCATGAAGAATCCGAATCCAAATATTTTACTATTCAAACATCTCTAATTAATTAAGTATTAGGCTTCATTACAACATGACCTGAATTATGCTAGACCGTTAAAAAAAATCTCTCTAGGTTTGTGAATAGCCTCATATGTTCAGATATAAATGTTCCTAAATTGTCTAAACAATCCTTTCTAAAATATAGAAATAAAGGCCCATATGCTTCTATGAATTGCCAGAATTTTAATGCAATTATAAAAGGCAACCACATACAGTATCCCATCCCACTATGGCAATAAGGTTTATTTACTTGTAATTTCAGTAATGTCATATATCTTTTTAAAATGCCCAGATATAATTGGGAATATGGGCTTATGGTGTCAGAACTATAATGGATGGTATTGGAGGAGGTATGGTGTGTAGATAACAGCCAGATAAAAATAAGCTGCTCCAAGAGAAGTTTTTTGGATTTATTCCCTTGATACAATAGCACCAAAAGGGTTAAATGAAGTTGTAACATCAATGATTTTTTGTGAAATACCGTAGCTATCTGCATGTACATTTGTCTCTTTGTGCAATCTGGTGTACAGAAGTATTAATATTGACAAAGTGATGTGATTGTTAATAATTGTTTTTATGTATATTTTAGGCCAGCTTTGCACACTACGACTTTGCAGGTGCGATGTCGGTGGGGTCAAATCGAAAGTGACGCACATCCGGCGTCGCAGTCGATATTGTAGTGTGCAAATCCTTTTTGATACGATTAACGAGCGCAAAAGCGTCGTTATCATATCATCGGTGTAGGGTCCGACATTTCCATAATGCCGGTGCAGCGACAGGTACGATGTAGTCCCTCGTTCCTGCGGCAGCACACATCGCTGTGTGGAAAGCCGCAGGAGCGAGAAACATCACCTTACCTGTGTCCCGGCTGCTATGAGAAGGAAGGAGGTAGGCGGGATGTTTACATCCTGCTCATCTCCGCCCCTCCATTGCTATTGGCCGCCTGCCGTGTGACATCACTGTGACGCCGCACGGCCCGCCCCCTTAGGAAGGAGGCGGTTCGCCGGCCAGAGCGACGTCGCAGGACAGGTGAGTGCATGTGAAGCTGCCATAGCGATAATGTTCGCTACGGCAGCTATCACAAGATGTCGCACGTACGACCGGGGCGGGGACTATCGCACTCGACATCGCGGCATCAGCATGCGATGTCGTAATGTGCAAAGCTGGCCGAAGACTCTGGCTCTCTTTTGTCACTTATTGGTGGTAGCCACCCTATAAGCCGGCATTGACCCTGACCCTATAACAAAACTTTCTATATGACTTAAAATTTTCAGCTAAATGAGACAATGGTGAGGAAAAGCGCCAGACAAAGGAGTTGTAACACCTTAAATTAAATACAGTATATACTCCTATTAGACCAAATTAATTTATGATCTTTATTTTGTAGAAACTCCAAAAATTATCATGCTTTCCCTTTTTTTCTTTACCCTGCTGATACAGTATTTAACTATTTTCCTCCTCCCTCTGAACATGGCGATACCAACTGGGTTGACCACCATGAAGAAGCACACAGATGCCAATCCCATTTTATACATATGGTACTCTCAAACCTAAAGTCTTCATCACAAACTACCCAGCTACAACGTGTGCGGTGAAGGAGTTTCTCTTATACTGGATGAGTATTAAGAGCCTAGCACTTGTGAAGATGCTTCAGAATAAATTAGTTCTTTTCAAAGGATGAAAATGGCAAGTAATTTGCTAGCTAAATACACTGCTGATGTTGATGTACCTGCTGCGCTTAAAGTAAAAATGGGAACAAGCATCTCTATTATGTATAAAATTCTTTTAATAATCCCGTACAATGATCCTACTTTCTGTATTATTTACTTTTACTGGAATTATTTCCATATGTATAGTTAAATGGGACATCAATGATGACTTGAACATTTATATTTGTAGCCTAAAAGTTCCATTATGCTGCTGCCAACTAATCTGAAAGCTGCATAATGTAGAGGCAGAAACCCTGTGGTGGGCCATGTACCAAGCTGCTTACTGCAGTATGATAAAATCACTGTATTATCAGCCGGAGATTATCACTAGAGGACTAATAAACATACTGCCATATAGTGCTCCATATTTATGAGCTCTGTATAAACCCACTCCATCATTTATTTACAGCTTTCTGCCTATGCACAGTATGCACAGAAAGATGTAAATCAATGGTGTAGGCAGTAGCGATGAGCAGATCCAACTAAATTCAATTACGCCAAGTCCTTTGGATTTTCCCAATAAATACTGTATGATTCACCATTTTTTCTGTAAATTGAATATCTATTATTATGTTCTGAATTTTCTCATGGTTAAGAGGATGATCTAAAAAAAAACAAACAAGCTTTTTCTTACCACACTGCTCGTCTCTCTCGGTGAAGATCAGACACAACAACTTTTGCACTTCTGATCATGCTCAGTGTGCCTATGAAGCTGGGTGTATGAGTCCCAACTCTAGAGAGACGCACTGCGCATGATCGGAAAAACAGTATCTGGAGGAACAGGTATACCCAGCCTCAAAGGCATACTGACGGTTTTGTTGTGGCAATCAGCAAAACCACGGGCCCAGTGAATTGCGTCGACGCAGGAAAGAAAGGAAGTCAGCTCTGCAGTCATTTGACTCCCCATCAGGGGTTATATTTATTGAAAAGCTTTAATATGCATGTTGATACACTCCAACATTATTGGTTGCTTTTCAATACTCACATAATAATTGGTTAGAATGATCTGGACTCTGGACAGCATACTGTATCTTGCTACACATTGTGCAATATGGTAGGTGACACATTTGCACAAGCATCTGTGATACGTCGTCGTAGGTCCTGCAATGTTGGTGGAGGGGTCGCATACACCTGCTGTATGATGTGACCTCACAGAAAGAAGTCCAATGGGGTCAGGTCAGGTTAGTGTGGAGGCCACTCCACGCAGCCACCATACCCAAAGACTTGTAGGAAGGTCTCCATGAGGTATCGCTTCACGTTCGCAGGCTTGTGAGTTTTACAAGTTCTAATCATAGCATTTCTGTATGCAAGGTGTCGATTTTGAAATTGATATTGAATTGATGATGCCCTACAACTTTGTAATTAACTTTTTTCTCTATCTCGTTCCGTTTTTGAGATAAAAATGCTAACTCCGTTGTATTTCACCAGGTGGCGCTTTAGGTGGTTTCATTGTGTAGCGCATGGCTACTTTACTATACCTAGACACCACTTCTATGCCTATAGCTGCCGCCGTTCTCAAGTTAATGGCGGTGGACAGGATATGGGTGGACACACTGAATATGTGTGACTTATGTGATAAGTGAATATATGGTTATTTTTGTGTGGACCATGGCTTGTAGTTTATGACCAGTGTCATAACATATACTTACCCTGGAGTGATTTATATTATTGCTAACAATTTAAGCCCTAAATAATATTTACCAACTTACTGTGGGTTATTAGGAATCTTGCTATTCCACCTTTCTATCTTTATATATTACCAACCTATTTATATGTATATGTGATCTAGGTTATAATAGTTATATGGTGGTCTAGCGTTTTGAACCATGACTTTCTGTTATAAAATATAAACATATTTGCTATGTTAGAGGTCTTGTATTGATAACAATTTAAGCCCTGAATTGACGTTTACCTATATATTGTGGATGTTGTTAAGGTAAGGGGGTGTTTTGTTCCCTATAGGGATCAAATCAGGAAAAATGAGGCTTTTTATGCCCTTTTAAATGTTTTTAATTGTGTGTATTGCTTCTCTACCTGATTGTTAATAAAAGACCAACTTTTGTATTTTCTCCTAATGGGTGTATCCCTCATTTATGCACACTTTTCTTCTTTTTTCTTATGCCATACAATTTGGTGTGTTAGGGTGATCCTCTATTGTTATCTCAAAATGGTGGATTATTTGATCCTGTAGGTGGTGCCCTCTATATTATATATAGGGATGCTATATCCTCTGACATAGCAAGATGGTTGGAGGTTCCCTCCATTCCACTCACCTCGTCTCCTTCTGAAGTTCTGTAGACAGAGGGTGGGGAATGGGCATTGCCTCAGAGAGTCACATGAGTCTTGGTCAGGGGTGGGGAACCTCGGCCCGCGAGCCATATATGGCCCGCCATGCCGTTTTTTTCAGCCCCTGGGCAGATTCCCGGGGGCAGCAGAGCTCAAGCCGCCACCACCGTCATGCAGGCCGCTGGCTCTTTAAATCCGAACATGTGCTGCTTGTGCGTACCAATGCATTCTCCAGTGCCAGCGAGCTCAGGACTTACTTTGTGGGCGGGTTTAGAGCTCTGCACTTCCTTCCCACAGCAGCTTCACAGCCTAACGGTGTGTGCCCGCCCTCTGCCCTCAGAGCTGTGTTCCCGCCCTCTGCCCTCGGAGATGTGTGCTCACCCTGTGCCCTCGGAGCTGCGTTTACCCCTCTACCCTCAAAGTTGTGTGCACGCCCTCTGCCCTCCAGAGCTGCGTGTCCAGCACCTGCTCTCCGGTGCTGTGAGTCCAGCACTGCTGTGTGTGTGTGTCCAGGTCCTGCCCTCTGCTGCTGTGTGCCACGTCCAGTGCTTTATGGCTCCCTCCCCCCAGAGCTGTGTGCAACCCTCAGTGCTGTGTGCCCCCCAATGCTGTGTATCCCCCCCGGTTTGTGTGTCCCTTTTCCCCCCAGTGATGTCAGGGCTCCGCAAGTGCTGTTTGCAGTCCCCAGTGATATCAGTGCCCCCCCCATAGTGCTTATGCCCAAACCCCTCTTGTGGTGCCTGCTCCCCAGCCCCTCTTGTGGTGTCTGCACCCCAGCCCCTCTTGTGGTGTCTGCGCCCCAGCCCCTCATGTGATGTGCATGTCCCCAGCATCTCCTGTGATGTGTATGCCCCCCAGCATCTCCTGTGACTTATACATCACAGAAGGGGCTGGGGTCATTTACATCACAAGAGGGCTGGGGAATAAACATCACAGGAGGGGCTGGGGGCATATACATCACAGGAGGGGCTTAAGGCATATACATCACAGGAGGGGCTGGAGGCATATAAATCACAGGAGGGGCTGGGGGCATCTACATGTCCCCAGCCCCTTGTGTGATGTATGTGCCCCAAGTGTCTCCTGTGATGAATATACAGCAGTCCCAGCATCTCCTATGTGATGTATATACAGCAGTCCCAGCGTCTCCTATGTGATGTATATGCCCCCAGCCTCTCCAGTGATGTATGTGCCCCAAGTGTCGCCTGTGATGTATATACAGCAGTCCCAGTGCCTCCTATGTAATATATGTGCCTCCAGTGTTTTCTGTGATGTATATACAGCGTCCGTTATGTGATGTATATGATTTACCAATCTTATTATCACAAAGAGTTGACTGTGGTCCAGACCCAGATAAACCTGAAAAAGCAGCTGTGAAAACAAACATGATTAATATCACCGAACATCACAGACGCACCAAAAAGAAGCAGCTGCGACCACCACAGTTAGGGTGAGGTAATTAATTGATTGACTAAATATAGCAAGGTCATTTTCACATTGATAATTTTGTGCGGCCCCTGACGATTGGTAGAAATTTCCAAATGGCCCCCGGCTGAAAAAAAGTTCACCACCCCTGGTGTAGGTGGCAGATTTAAACCTGCAATCTGCCTTTCTTATGCCTGCTTTACACGCTTCAATAAATCTTTCAACCCGTCGTCGGGGTCAAGTTGTAAGTGACGCACTTCCTGCATCGTTCGTGACGTATTTGCGTGTGACACCTACGTGCGATCAAGATTGAACGAAAATACGGTGATCGCATACACGTCGTTTATTCCTCATACATTGGACGTTTTGTTGTATGAACCTAGTCAATTCTAACGTGTGACATCCCTCATACGATTTTGATGTCTGAGGCTATGTGCGCAGGTGTGCGCTCTGCACCGCAGCTTAAAAAAGGTCTGCTTCAGAGCGCAGCTGAAAAGCTGCTTTCTGAAGCGCCTCACAATGTCTGTCATTCACTAATCTCTGTCAGTCCGTCACTATCTCTGTCCCTCTCTATCTATCCATGTCAGTCTATCCCTCTTACCCCCTCTCTCATACTCACCGATCTCCGATCACCGGCCCGGCTCTGCACGGCATTCACACTGCTCCGGCGGCTTTTACTGTTTTGAAAAAGCTGGCCGCCCATTAAACAATCTCGTATTCCCTGCTTTCCCCGCCCATCGGCGCCTATGATTGGTTACAGTGAGACACGCCCCCACGCTGAGTGACAGGTGTCACACTGCACCCAATCACAGCAGCCGGTGGGCGTGTCTATACTGTGCAGTGAAATAAATAATTAAATAATTTAAAAAAACGGCGTGCGGTCCCCCCCAATTTTTAAACCAGCCAGATAAAGCCATACGGCTGCAGGCTGGTATTCTCAGGATGGGGAGCTCCACTTTATGGGGAGCCCCCCAGCCTAACAATATCAGTCAGCAGCCGCCCAGAATTGCCGCATACATTAGATGCGACAGTTCTGGGACTGTACCCGGCTCTTCCCGATTTGCCCTGGTGCGTTGGCAAATCGGGGTAATAAGGAGTTATTGGCAGCCCATAGCTGCCAATAAGTCCTAGATTAATCATGTCAGGCGTCTATGAGACACCTTCCATGATTAATCTGTAAATTACAGTAAATAAACACACACGCCCGAAAAAATCCTTTATTAGAAATAAAAAACACAAACATATACCCTGGTTAACCACTTTAATCAGCCCCAAAAAGCCCTCCATGTCCGGCGTACTCCAGGATGGTCAAGCGTCGCATCCAGCGCTGCTGCATGGAGGTGACCGGAGCTGCAGCAAACACAGCCGCTCCGGTCACCTCCACACAGCAAATGAAGACAGACGCGCGATCAGCTGAGCTGTCACTGAGGTTACCCGCTGTCACTGGATCCAGCGGTGGATGCAGCGGTGGCCGCGGGTAACCACAGTGACAGCTCAGCTGATCGCGCTACTCACCTCAGTTGCTGCGTGGAGGTGAGAGGAGCAGCGGTGAGTAGCGCGATCAGCTGAGCTGTCACTGAGGTTACCCGCGGCCACCGCTGCATCCACCGCTGGATCCAGTGACAGCGGGTAACCTCAGTGACAGCTCAGCTGATCGCGCGTCTGTCTTCAGTTGCTGTGTGGAGGTGACAGGAGCGGCTGTGTCTTCTGCTGCTCCTGTCACCTCCATGCAGCTGAGCTGGAAGCGACGCTGCATCATCCTGGATTACGCCGGACAAGGAGGGCTTTTTGGGGCTGATTAAAGTGGTTACCCAGGGAATGTGTTTGTGTTTTTTATTTCTAATAAAGGATTTTTTCTGGCGTGTGTGTGTTTATTTACTGTAATTTACAGATTAATCATGGAAGGTGTCTCATAGACGCCTGACATGATTAATCTAGGACTTATTGGCAGCTATGGGTTGCCAATAACTCCTTATTACCCCGATTTGCCAATGCACCAGGGCAAATCGGGAAGAGCCGGGTACAGTCCCAGAACTGTCGCATCTAATGTATGCGGCAATTCTGGGCGGCTGCTGACTGATATTGTTAGGCTGGGGGGCTCCCCATAAAGTGGAGCTCCCCATCCTGAGAATACCAGCCTGCAGCCGTATGGCTTTATCTGGCTGGTTTTAAAATTGGGGGGGACCGCACGCCGTTTTTTTTAATTATTTAATTATTTATTTCACTGCACAGTATAGACACGCCCACCGGCTGCTGTGATTGGGTGCAGTGTGACACCTGTCACTCAGCGTGGGGGCGTGTCTCACTGTAACCAATCATAGGCGCCGGTGGGCGGGGAAAGCAGGGAATACGAGATTGTTTAATGGGCGGCCGGCTTTTTCAAAACAGTAAAAGCCGCCGGAGCAGTGTGAATGCCGTGAAGCGCCGGAGATCGGGGATCGGTGAGTATATGAGAGAGGGCTGCTCAATTCAGTTACTCAGGAGTTTAGCGGTCACCGGTGAGTCCTTCACTGGTGACCGCTAATCAGGACGCGGCACAGACAGAGCCACAGCATGACAATGAAGTCGGGTGAAGTTCACCCGAGTTCATTCTGACAGTGTGGCTCTGTCTGTGTCTGCTGTCATCTGCCATTAAGCTCTGCTGCATGGCTGTCTGTGTCTGCTGTCAACGGCCATGTAGCAGAGCTGAATGGCAGATGACATAGTAAAAACGCATCCCTACACATTACACACGCTTGGCAAGTCAATAAATAAAAAAAAAAAAAAAAAAGGTGCCCAATGCATACGTCACGGAACACATGATCTACAGGATCGCACACAAAATTGATCAATTTAACATAGACTACTAACGCACGTGTGACAGCAAATGAACGACCTATGTGCAATCTCATTCAATCGCATATGCGACCTGGGCGGTGGCGTGGGTGGTTGCGTGGGTGGTTTGGTTTATGCTAGTTCTCGGTGGATTCCTTTAGCATCTCCTGCTGAAGGTTTTAGCTTTATCCTTGTTTACTGTAGCAATAGTAAATTCAGGCTCAACCGCTTCTAGTAGGTGCTTAGGGGTAAAGGGTACTGTAAATGGCAAAATATATCACCAGCACTCAAAAGGAATTAAATGGTCAAAATTGTTTGATGCAAGTGAATTTATTAATATTAGACAGACTGCAAAGTGAACCTCAACAAGAGCAACACCACCGACGTTTCGGCACAGAGCCTTTCTCAAGGTAGTTGCCTGAAAAGGTGTGAAAACAAATTGTGAGTATATATGCAAGTGATATACAGAAATATTGTCACGCTCCCCGGGTCCCGATGTCGTTTCTCACTCACCGCTCCGGTCCCCGGGTCCCCTGCCTCCAGCCACACGTCCTCCTCGGCACCGCTCCCTGCTCTGGCCTCCGGCACCCGGGCGTCACGCATGTGCATTAGGGCGCGCACGCGGTCACTGACCTCCTCTTAAAGGCCCTGCACTCCCTAACAGGATATTGCATCAGTCAGGGTCAGGTATATTAGGAGCTCCCTGCCTGGAGGGCGTCGCCTGTTCTTCGAGTTCTGCAAGCTAGAAGTCCAGGTCCCCTTGTGTCTTACTCATACTAAAAACTTTGTCTCTTCCGTAGAGCCTGCTCTGCCTCCGTAACCGGTCCCTGAATCCAGTCTTGCCAAGAGGTCCTCCGGTGTCCGTCGGCGGGGAATCCAACCACCGTTTCGGCAGCCTGTGCCTGTCTGGTATCTCCGACTTCACCCAGCTGCCTTCCATCACACCCAGCTAACCCGAATCCCGCCTGAGCTTCCTAACCGTCACCCGTACTGGACTTCCGTAATTATCTCTGAGGACTCTGTGGCTCCAAAGACTCCATTTTACCCGTTCCCTGTGGGACGCTACCCCGGTTCCACTAGTACTCCGGCTACCGTGTACCTAGGCCCTCTGGTGGGGTGACTGGACAGTCCCTGTATAGGGGTTAGCTCCAGGTTGCCTCACTGGGGGAGTCCGGTACACGGCCCAGAGGATCCACCATCACCCGGACCTAACAAATATATACAAAATATATACAATAATATGCAAGAAATTGTACACAAGGTGTAGCACGTACATCATGTACAAGAACAGGAACAGGTGGGTCACAATGGACGACCAAAATGGGAGAATAGAGCTAAGGTTCTTCACATTTGCAGAATGTGTTCTAATAATATTGAGAGACATATGAAAGATTAGTAAAACATAGTATAACATAAAGTACCTCTGGTAGGAGTCATAAATGAAACATTAGGTGGGCAAAAAATGGTAAGATAATAGCCAGTATCCTCATAGAGCTTAAAATGAAACAGACACTATAGAAAAATAATAGTAGCAGTATGGGGATTATGTGCAAAAAAAAAAGGAGGAGGAGAAAGGAGAGAGGCCTCTGTTGTCAGAGGGGATGTGATATGGTGGCAATAACAGGGTAGAGAGGGAACAGTACATACCGCTTGCAGGGAGTGCAAATATCATAAGGGAGGGTGAATAAACGCCTGCAAAAAGAAGATATTGTCTGTATGAGCAAGCGGCAGCGCCCAAGGATGTGTCCCAGAGAGATGCACCCAAAAGTATTACCTGCAGGGATGGCCTGTGAAGCGCAGTGATGGCAGAAGTTATGGCAGCAGCGGCGTGTCCCTGATAGTGGGGGAGCGCCATTATAAAGGAAGTGGAGAGTGGTAACAGGTGGTTGCTGGGAAGCGCATCACTTCCGGTGACGCGCAGTGGAACGCACAGATGGACCGCAAGTTACTGGGCATGTCAGTGACAATTAGGGTCACATGGTAAATGGGCGTTATCGCTGCCTGAGGGTGGGTGTGGGGAAGCCACAGGGGAACAGCCTGGTAGTTACGCTGGGAAATCTGACAGCTGGGTAAACATTATAGAATAGACCCATAATTACCTGCTGCGGAGCGTGCTGTAGGACGTGCCATATAGAAAGTGGTGCATATAGAGGGTCAGTGTGAGGGAATCTAAAAGAGAGGGAAGAAAGAGTTAATTTATTCAATAGAGTATAGCATTATTGAAACGATACTATAATGTAACAGGAACCACACACAGATGAAAATGATAAACTTGTTAATATAAACATACAGTAAGAACAATAAGTATAAAAGATGAACAAAATACAAAATAAGTGCTAAATTTACAAAGGGACTTCATACTCCCTATTGAGCCCAAGGAGCTCCAGAGTCTGCAGGGTATGAATCCAGTAGGCTTCACGCTCACGCAGTATTTTAATGCGATTTCCCCCATGCCAGGGTTGGTCACCATGCTCAAGAACCTGAAATCTAAGTTATCGTATCGTATGCCCGGCAGTAATAAAATGTGAGGGAAAGGGCAGAGCGATCTGTTTGCAATGAATGGTCGACTTGTGTTTATTGATGCGGTCTAGGATATCTTGGGTGGTCTCCCCAACATATCCGAGACCGCATGGGAATTTGATAATTTAGACAACGTAGTTGGACTCGCACGTAAAATAGCCCGGTATAGGAAATCTTTTGCCAGTGCGTGGGTGTGTAAAGAATTCACCCTTAATTATGTGAGAGCATTGTAAGCAATGTAAGCAAGGGAATGTACCCTTACACTGGCTAGAGAAAAAGGTTTGTTTACCGGGTGGTTTGGAGGGGTCAATGTCGGCCCTGACTAATGTGTCCCTGAGGTTCTGGGGGCGTTTATAGCAAATTAGCGGTTTAGAATTAAACTCGGGAACGGATGGATAGGCTTGATGTAACAGAGGCCAGTGTTTCAAGATGATGCCATTAATGAGAGGAGTGAAAGGGTGATATGTGCTGACAAATGGGATTTTCCTATTGTTCTGAGAGTTGGAGGGAGTCGGGAGAGAGGAGGGTTTGATGTACGGTGGATAACCCATCGAGGAGAATTTTCTATCCATATCCATGTGGCGTATGTCTCTAGTGGAGGGATCTGAGACAATTCTATCAACACGACAGTGTTGGGAGTGTGGTAAAGATTTTTTAATGTTTTGGGGATGACAACTAGAATGTAAAAGTAAACTGTTTCTGTCGGTAGGTTTAATGTATAGGTCAGCAGATAGAGTGCGGTCGGAGTTACATAGTTGATAACAGTAGTGTCCAAGAAATTGATAGAAATTGCGTCGTGATGTAGAGTAAACGAGATGTTTTCTGTGGCAGTGTTGATGTCAGCAAAAAAGGAATCCAGTGATGCTCCATCACCTACCCAAATAAGGAAGATGTCATCGATGAAACGCTTCCAAAGTATCACTTGCTGCTCAAAGCGGGGGTGGGTATAGATGAAACGATGCTCGAAGTGGTCCATGTAGATATTGTCATAGGGGGGTGCGATATTAGACCCCATCGCGGTCCCCCAGCACTGGAGATAAAAATGGTCCTCGAACAGAAAAAAATTCTGAGTATGGACCACCTCGAGCATGTCAAGACAAAATTCCCTCTTGGGAGGTGAAAGATCAGTGTGGGTCTGAAGGAAAATGTCGACTGCCTGAATGCCTTCTTGGTGATTGATACTAGTATAAAGGCTTGAAACATCCAGGGTGACTAGCAAGCAGTTATCAGGAACTGTAGACAATGATCTGAGTATGGACAGGAAGTGGTTCGTGTCCTTAAGGTATGAGGACATTTTAGGAATGTGAGGGGTCGGGATTTTTTCAACAGTGATTGAAATTAGTGAGAGAAGTGAGTTAGTGGATGCAACAATGGGACGGCCTGGGGGAGAAGATAGATTTTTATGAATTTTGGGGAGGGTATAGAATACGGGGGTGATGGGATGATTGTTAATTAAAAATTCACCAAGTTTGTCATCAAAAATGTCCCTCTGTTGGTAAGTTCTAACTTTGTCGAGTATAAGAGTCGCGATTCTGGAGGTGGGATCATGTGTAAGCAGGCTATAGGTGGTAAGGTGTCCTAGTTGTTGGCGTATCTCGTTGCTGTAATAGTTTTTATCAAGAACGACTATAGCACCGCTCTTGTCCGCCAGTTTAATGATAATATTTTTGTATTTTTTAAGGGAGACCAGAGCCCTGCATTCGTCTGGAGTCATATTATTTTTTAAAAGAAAAGTTCCTTTACTGATGTCTGAGGTTGTTTGTTGGACATACCTGGAGACTAAAGGGTGCTTTACATGCTGCAACATCGCTATATATCGCGATATATCGTCGGGGTCACGTTGCTAGTGATGGACATCCGGCGCCGGTAGCGACATCACAGCGTGTGACACCAAGGAGCGTCAATTAATGATCGTAAAATCGTTCAAAAACGGTGATTGTTGACACATCGCTCCTTTCCTTAATATCGCTGCTGCCACAGTTACAATGTTGTTCGTCGTTCCTGCGGCATCACACATCGCTATGTGTGACACCGCAGGAACGACGAACATCTCCTTACCTGCATCCACTGGCAATTTGGAAGGAAGGAGGTGGACGGGATGTTACATCCCGCTCATCTCCGCCCCTCCGCTTCTATTGGCCGGCCGCTTAGTGACGCCGCAGTGACGTCGCTATGATGCCAAACGCCACTCCCCCTTGAAGGAGGGATTGTTCGGCTGTCATAGCGACGTCGCTGTCAAGGTATGTGCGTGTGACGCTGCCATAGCGATAATGTTCGCTACGGCAGCGAGCACCAAATGTCGCACAAGCGACGGGGGTGGGTACTATCGCGCACGACATTGCTAGCTATTGCTAGCGGTTGCAGCGTGTAAAGCACCCTTAAGTCGATGAATGTCTCAACAGGGTGGTAGCAACGAGGGGGTTGGTAGTTGCTGGGGATTCTAAGGTTAAGGCCTGTCAATGTGAAATCAGTAGAGGAAATAGGGGTCGTGGTTGTAGAGACGTCCGTAGGAGTATCGGGTGGCTTTCCGGCAAAGTGTGCCTTTAGGCGCAAATTTCTATAAAAGCGATTAAGGTTATGCTCTAGGTTGAAGGTACTAAAGGGGGGGAGGTGGGCTAAAGGAGAGTCACTTCTGTAATACCTAGATCTCGAGGGGGGACAGGGTCTGATTGGATATGTTTAAGACAATGTTGTCCCTACCTGGGAGCGGATCGTTATGCGATCTGAGTGTCCCCCGATGTTTCCTCCCCCTCCTTGTTTGTTTTTTGCAGGACGTTTCTGACCTAAAAAAGACGGAGAATCTCCAGTATGTTGGTCGCTGTCGGACCCGAAGGAGTAGCCTCCACCGCGACGGAAGTTCCTTGTGGGTGCAGAAGAATGCCATCTGTAGACACGTTTTTTCAAGTAGTCTTCTTGATCACGTATGAATTTGTCACACTTGCGGGTTTGAAGTGTTTCTTTGAACTCCGAAATCATGGAATTGCACTTGTTCTTGAGTTCCTCAAGGGCCGTAGAGTTCAGGGTCTGAGAAAGCTGGGTTTCGATGTTCTTGATTTTGGCCTGTATAGTGACCAGTTCCCTTTGCAGAAAGTCAATTGTGAGTAGTATGATGTCAAATGAAAACTTATTGAGAATGTTTTCAAATGATTTGCAGTATTAAGGGTTCTCAGAGAACAGAGTGGGTATCAAGGAAATCCTGAGGCCTCTCGGAATTCTCTGGCTCCTGTAGTATTCAGCTAGTGTGGCCGCATGTAGTTCAAGGGCCGTGTTTCTCTTGGCTTCCCTCAGATAGTCCCGGGACCGGATCTCATCTGATGGAACTGTGAGAAACTCCGTCTTCGTAGTAACTTTAGTTAGAATATTGGTGGCTTGTTCATCATTAAAAGAAAGGATGGGGGTCAACATGAAAACTAGAGGGTACAGCGGGAGCACTGAAAAAATAGTAATATTGTAGCAATAGTAAATTCAGGCTCAACTGCTTCTAGTAGGTGCTTAGGGGTAAAGGGTACTGTAAATGGCAATATATAACCCCAGCATTCACAAGGAATTAAATGGTCAAAAATGTTTGATGCAAGCAAATGTATTAATATTAGACAGACTGCAAAGTGAACCTCAACAAGAGCAACACCACCGACGTTTCGGCATAGAGCCTTTCTCAAGGTAGTTGCCTGAAAAGGTGTGAAAACAAATTGTGAGTTTTATACATAATTGATATACAGAAATGATATACAGAAATATATATATAAACGTCGGTGGTGTTGCTCTTGTTGAGGTTCACTTTGCAGTCTGTCTAATATTAATACATTCTCTTGCATCAAACATTTTTGACCATTTAATTCCTTTTGAGTGCTGGAGTCATACAGTATATTGCCATTTATCCTTGTTTACATCTGGGTTCAGCTTTCTTTTGGCTTCTGCTGTGTATCAGCCTTAGGTTTTTGTTTGCTGGGTTCAGCTTCCTCTTTGGTTACTGCTGTGGTATCAGCCTATGTTATGTTTTCTTTTCCATTTAGTTATTTTCTTGGTGTGATTGTCCCACCTGCCGCTGTGTGCCCGGTCACCAGCCACGGCACTGTTTGCTGCATGGGAAGGGCTCTTTTAAAGTCCCCCCTCGCCAGGACCGGTAGGCGGGTGAAGGATATCCCCGGCCCTCAAGGGTGTGTGGCAGTGTGACGGCTAGTGCCAAGTGTGACCAACACATTGTGCTTGCTATCGTGCAGCAGGTCTGGTCCCATCATTTGCATTACATTTACAGTATTTAGTGATATATTTTTTTTTAATCTGTTTAGCAATCAAGCACACATCCAATTTGCCATTGTCCGTAGCGAAAAATACTTCTGTACATAGAACATACAGCCCAAGTCATAAGACATATAGAGGTTGTCCAATGTTAAATGACATGTCTGCAGTCACTCTGTGTAACTGCAGACTTGTGAATCCTTTGACTGTTTCCAGCCTCATGCAATATACTTGCACTGAGCACACCAGAAACAGTCTATTCAGATTCTGGTTGCCTACGTTCACAGGTCCCGTCGGAGAATCCGTCCGAACCACCCCTCCACCACTCTGCAAAGCATGTTTCGGACACATGCGCTGGCAGGGTCATTGACTATAATGGAGCAGATTCCGTTAGCATGTGCTCTGTCTTGCACCATTTTTGCACATATATGTTTTCTGCAGGCGTTTTCTGTAGTCGACTACGTTCGGGTGTCCATCTGCAGAAAACGTATATGTGCAAAAATGGCACAAAACAGAGCACACACTAACGTAGTGTGCTCAATTACAGTGAGTGGCCCTGCCAGCGCATGTGTCCGAAACACACTTTGCAGAGTGGGGGAGGGGCGGTTCAGACGGATGCTCCGACGGGACCTGTGAACGTAAGGCAAAATGCAATGTGAAAAGGAGCCTAAGTATATCTCAGGCCCGGATTTGTGTTTAAGCCCTGCTGTCCCAGGAGATCTACTAAATGTCCCTCACTGCCACCATGCATGACACCATGCCCCCTCTGTCATATTCTCTTGCAAGGGTAGAGACATATTGTATATATTTGTGGCTAGGTGGGTGATTAGGGGTATGGCCAAAATGTCCCACGCCACATATGTCCCTCTTTCTGTCCTGTAAAAGTTGTGAGGTATGCGACATGGCAGCAGGTGGAAGTAGTAGTAGTAGTAGTAGTAGTAGTAGTAGTAGTAGTAGTAGTAGAACTAGTAGATCTTTAGTGCTATATTCTTTACTGATAAAAAATGTACTTTATTAAAACCACACTAAGCAAGAAAGTAAGTTATACATCACTTGGATCAAGTCTTTATCTCTGTGTACAGGTAGCAATAACCTGATCAGAGATTCTCTTTAAATGAACACAATATAATATTCAAAACATTGCAATCAGACTTCAGGAGGTGTTGGCTTCATCATCTATCCTTTAGACCTCTTTCACACGTCAGTGATTCTGGTACGTATGTGCTAGTTTTTGTAAGCACCAGAATCACAGACATACGCAGACCCATTAAAATCAATGGGTCTGCGCACACATCAGTGATTTTTCACTGCTCATGTCTCTGTGCGCGTAGGTGTGTCCGTGATTGCCACATGGAGACAAGTCTGTTTTTTTTCTGGCATCACTGATGTCCCACGGAGGACACTATGGTGTGGTCCATGAAACACGTGCCAGAAAAACATGAACATTGAAAATAAAAAGCATGTTTAACTCTCCTTCTCCAGCGATGCTGTGTTAAGACACTGCTGTCTGTTGCTTCAGAGGTGGCTAATTACTGATATGCATATTCATCTATGCAACCACAGCCGACCCGAAAGTAGCTGCAGCGGGGGCGGAAACAGAGCAGAGCCGAAGAGTTCAGCACCACAGGCAGCAGGAGCAGGGACAGGTGAGTATATCTCCATGGGCAATCACGGATAACGGATCACTTTTCACGGATTGCACATGGCCAACCCACGTGTGCTGTGAATCACGGCACATGCAGGGACATACACGTTTTTAACACAGTGAAAAACATCTGTTTTTCACTGACGTGTGAAACAGGTCGTATGTACTATTTATACCTATATTCTTATAGCTATATGTCTGATATCTATTATTATACTATAGTATCTACCCTATAGCTTTTATACATACTGTATATAGTTGGATAAATGACAGACCTCTCATACATCCTAAATACTGTTATATTCCAAAAAAAATGTAAATGTCATTTTTTCATTTTGAGTTAAGACAAAATATGCCGGCTCTCACATCACCTATGGAACTTAAGGTATAAGGGATTTTTGAATGCAGAAATGTGTATTAATTCCATATAATGAAAAATCCAGCAGACTGGATCTCTGTTGCACCTCTGCAGTTGGAGTTTGTTGAGCAGAATAAGTCTAGCAGATCCTTGTGAGATGTGTCTGATATTTCACAGAAAGGTTTCCCCCTAGGAATCTGAGACACACAAAGCATTCAAGAAAGAGCAAACGAATAAATCGAAGTTGCACTCCAGGTGGGAATTCATAGAGGATTTGTAAAAAGGTAACAATAAAATGGCTCAGAAAATCTACACCTTCTCTGTCTCCATATATTGCGAATACATATACTACATGAAAGATAGAACTTCTAATTATTAAGGATTCGCCGGTAAGCTTTTACCAAGTAAATGAATACGTTTGGCCTTTTCACTGGACACATCTTTAACATGGGAGTTAAATTCCACCTTCAAGGCTACATTCACATTTTTTATGGTTTTTCAGTACTGTGTAACGCTCCATAACTGAAGCAGATAGTGTGTTTTATATTAAAAATCAGTAAAGGAATCTTCTAGGAAAATTTTATAACTGAAACTAGAAGAATAGCTGTATAAGTCCTAGTACAAGAGAAACAAAATACTAATGTGCCAGCATTAAAGGGAATCTGTCAGCAAGGTTTTGCTATGTAAGCTAAAGCCAGCATGTTGCAAGAGTTAACACAAGTTTATGCATGTCTTGTCACAGTCCGATCTTTTGTTTATTTGTTATGTTTTTTTAAGTGGCAGGATGCTTATCATTACAGAACTAGAAACTCATGTGCAGGGCAGATCGGCATTCCCCTTGCTGTGAATGACACCTCACTATCAATGTAAAGTCTCTATTGAGAGCCTGTTGGGGCCGGGACAGCTCCCTGGGCTCAGCTACATGACTAATATTAAAGCTGAAAATTCAGAATGTGTCAGAATGGCTACAGCCAGTAATCTAAGTGATACATCATTAGATTCAGAATCCTCTTGCCTACATCACAAGGTAGCAAACACCTGCTGCCAGATTGCCTTTATGTAAAGAAACCAAGTTTTATTGTCACATACATATTAGTCTGGAAGTGCACTAGGGTTGTATAGATGTGCCCCAGTGCAATTACAGGCCATTATGCAAGTGGCTAGAAAGCTTAACTTCTCATCATTGACACTTCACATTACCAAAAAACAGGTATAATTGTTTGTTTTACTAGAACCAATACAACCATATGAGCACTAATGTTTTTTGCAGTAAAATTTTTCTGATGGGTTCCCTTTAAATTTGTCTCCAATATAGCAGAGTTAATCCAGGATGAGATGCTCAATGCATTTTAGATATGTTTTTCATGAACTATTGAAATATGCACTGAATCCTACAGTTTATCCTCCTGCTTATGCCAAAGATACAGATTCTATATTGCTTTAGAGAAGAAAGAAATAGCAGACAGTTAAATTGCTCTTTTTTTCTGAGCACTGATGCCATTTGAATAAGATAAAAAAAAACCCTTTGAACTGTAACATGCACACAGGGATGTCCTAAATTATCTTACCATGTGGTAGCATATAACAATAAAACTTATACGCTCATGGGTAGCTTTGAGCTTGTTGCTAATGAGCTGTAAGCTGGATACAAATGCCACAATCAATTAATCTGTAAAACTCCCAACAGGATCTCCTCAGCCAGTTTTGTTGCAGGTGATGGATGGTGAATATAAAGAGGTTGTTTCAGCAATTGTGGCATCGTTCGGAGGAAAAACAATAGTAAAAAAATGCTCATCTGAAAATTTTTTAAGTGCACATATAATAAAAACATACCGTATTTATACAACACACTTTTCCTCCCAAAAATTTTGAAGGAAAACGAGAGATGCATCTTATAATCCGAATGTAGCTTACCAGGAGGTAGTGGACAGGGATAGCAGAAGGTAGCGGTGATGCTGTGGGCACTGTGCTTTTAGGGCTGCAGCCGCTGCACTGTGCTGCCGGTGCTGGGCTATGCTGCTGGGGCTGCGGTTGCTGTGCTGTCCTGCTGGGGCTGTGTGTGCTGTGCTGCTGGGCTGCGGGCGGTGAGGTGCTGGCAGGGGCCATCTTGAAAATGGCAGCGGTGCGGGGTTCAAATGATTGCGCCTGGAGTTGGCGTGTGCGCAGACAGAGCTCTTGGCTCAAGATCTCCTCTGTGCACACGCCGCCTCAAGCCCGTTGATCCCCCAGCTGTGGACTTAAAGAAAATGGCATTTAGAGGTGGCCCGTGCGCAGATGAGATCTTGGTTTGCCATTGAGCCAATAGCTCAATCTACACACGCACCAACTCCAGGCACCATTTCTTTGAAGCCTGCACCACCGACAATTTCTGGATCTTGCCTGCCTCACTCACAGCACCCAACGTCACCATCTGGGACACCCACGGCATCCCACCTCACCACTCGCAGTAGCGGCCTACTGCTGCTCAGCCCCTCATATGACCCCGCTCCACCATTGCTGACACCCCTCCCCAGTAAGACACCACCGGATTGTAAGACGGACTCCCTTTTTTTTCCCTTTTTTTCTCTAAATTTGAGGTGCGTCTTATTTTTATGCCCAAGGCCAAAGCACATAATTCTGCGCCCCCTCCCACTGGCACTGGTGTTACTCATTGTTACTAACTCTGCCCCCTTGTGGCACAGTTAGTAGCTATGGCAGCGATGGAGATAGAATCAGAGTGCCAGCGCTGCACTAAGTGCCCCCAACATATCCAACAGTGTCTATCACCCAGGATCCAGAATGTTTTCAAAGGGAGCAGTGATGCAAGAAACTGTATAAATAACTGCACCGCTGCCCCCTGTTACAGCCCTTGTCTGAGCAAGACAGCAAAAGCAAAAGCAAAAGATAGGCAACAGAAATGTACCACTCAATTTATTAAATGTATATGGATGTAAATTTAAAAAACAGTATGTCACATGGACTTTTCAAAATAATACTCTAAAGTTGAAAATATATGGTTTTTATTTCTTTTGTATATGCATCCCCTGACTGCTATGCCCTAGGCCATGGCCTTATGAGAAATTCAGCCCTGTTGGTCATATTAGAGATCTTGCCAACTTTTTACCACAAAACACCATATACAGAACTGAATGATGTGACCTTTTGACCAATTAACAATGCAGCACATTTAAAGACACAGCTAGGATATGGGGCATTTCAATCATTCCCATTCAGCCTTGTTGATGTCCTAATATAAACTGATGGATTTTGTTATTCTTGCCAGAGTCTATATAAAGAGGGTATGATCTAGGGGTTATTGTCAGTGAGTTCTGGTCTGGCGTCTTTGACTAAGGGGAAACTGTAGTTCTTTGAGGGACTATACAGTGACAAGCAAAAGAGTAGCAATGTTTTGATTTTTTTACTTTCAGACTCCATTTCTCACCATCAACTACATCTTTGACTGTGAGTGTTATGTGGTGCTCTGCTCTGCTCTGCACTCGTTAGGTGTCATGGCGGCCTCGGACACTGTTTACACTGTAGAGTCTGGCAGGCAACCTGATATTGACATCAGTCTCTTAGTTTTTTAGCCACCCTGATTCATGTTCACTGCACATCGGTGCAGCAGGAGTTAATCCCTGCTGGCTTGTGAACTGCTGCTTGAAGCTCAGGTTGCTGTTGACAACTCACAGCCGCCTCTACACTTTATAAGGTCCAGTTCCTGATTGCTTATTATAGCTCCAGCATTACTTCAGCGATTCCGGTCTTTAGCATGTGATTGGTGATCAGTTCTATAACATCTTGTGTAGTGTGGAAATATCCCTGTTGTCAATTTGTTTGTATCTTATTTCTTCCTGAGCACGTATTGTCTCTCAGGAGTGAGGGAGAGCGGGGTGTTTCACCAGGGTTGGACAGGCAGTCCAGACCTTGCCACCATAGGGTGTGTCTTTGGCATAAGGGACAGTGCAAGGTCCCTAGTCTGAGGGCCAGTAGTCTACTGTATGTACACCAGCTTCAGTTACCCATCACTCCCGTGACAATGAGACTACCTTAATTTTATGGGCAATCATCTTAGCTATATCATACAAAAATTTTCTCCTCTTACTGCATTGTTACTGTTTTTGCTCCTGGTCTTTGCAAAAAATGTTTTTTTCCTGTACAGTACAAATTGCAAACTCTTCTCACATTCCCTAATAGCTCAGTGTCTTGTTAGGTTGATTTCCAAACAAAAGTTCACTAATTCAAATCAAGGCGTAGCCACAAAGAATATTTCCCAAGAAAAGAGAAACAGTATCATTTAGTTAATCAATAGTGATTTCTCGGACAAGAAAATTGCCTAACTGCATCAAGTGAGTGCCATGCCAGTTGGAAGAATATGAAATTAAGCCAGTCCATCCATTCAAAAACCAAGAGGTGAACATCAAGGCAAAATATTGTGACAATAAGTTGGCTCATCACAAGGTCTATCAGTTCTAAAATGACAAACATGGCCATGGAGGTGGCTTGTATGCTTCATAATAGTGAGAAAACAGATGTCCATGTGAAAGGGGGAGCCAGATGATAGCCAGCAGAGCTCCACTCCCCTTACATACTCTGAAGTTGTGCATGTGTTCCTCTCCGGCTGAGGAGTGTGACACTTAGGGCTGCTTCTCACTTGCGAGTTTCTCGCACTAGAGCAATGTGAGAAAATCTCGCATTGGAATCGGACACATGTTAGTGAATGATTCAGCTCTCATCTGTGATTTTTTTTCTCAGTCCAAATCAGACTGAGAAAAAAATCACAGCATGCTGCTTTTTTGCGAGTTTCTACTGCGAGTCTCTCCAATGCAAGTCTATGGGAGCGTGTAAATAATCGGATGTCACGGGACGGCACTCACACCATCCTAGTGACATCTGATTTTCTAAATACATTTCTCGCATGTTTCCTAAAAATCAGGAAACAAGTGATGTGTCACAATGTCTGTAAATCACTATTCTCTGTCAGTCGGTGTTTCCCTCTCAGACTCTATTCTCTCTGCGTCGGTCACTATCTCTCTGTCGGTCTGTCGGTCGGTCACTATCTCTGTCCCTCAATCTCTGTCCATGTCGGTCTATCCCTCTCCCCCCCTCTCTCATACTCACCGATCCCCGATCCCCGGCGCGGCGCTGCACGGCATTCACACTGCTGCGGCGGCTTCTTCTCTTTTGAAAAAGCCGGCCGCTCATTAAACAATCTTGTATTCCCTGCTTTACCCGCCCACCGGCGCCTATGATTGGTTGCAGTGAGACACACGCCCACGCTGAGTGACAGCTGTCTCACTGCAACCAATCACAGCTGCCGGTGGGCATGTCTATGCTGTGCAGTAAAATAAATAAATAAATAAATAATTAAAAAAACCGGCGTGCGGTCCCCCCCAATTTTAATACCAGCCAGATACAGCCATACGGCTGAAGGCTGGTATTCTCAGGATGGGGAGCTCCACGTTATGGGGAGCCCCCCAGCCTAACAATATCAGTCAGCAGCCGCCCAGAATTGCCGCATACATTAGATGCGACAGTTCTGGGACTGTACCCGGCTCTTCCCGATTTGCCCTGGTGCGTTGGCAAATCGGGGTAATAAGGAGTTAATGGCAGCCCATAGCTGCCACTAAATCCTAGATTAATCATGTCAGGCGTCTATGAGACACCCTCCATGATTAATCTGTAAGTTACAGTAAATAAACACACACACACCTGAAAAAATCATTTATTAGAAATTAAAAACACTAACAAATTCCCTGGTTCAACAATTTAATAAGCCCCAAAAAGCCCTCCATGTCCGGCGTAATCCAGGATGGTCCAGCGTCGCTTCCAGCGGCCACCGCTGGATCCAGTGACAGCGGGTAACCTCAGTGACAGCTCAGCTGATCCCACTACTCACCTCATTTGCTGCGTGGAGGTGACAGGAGCGGCGGTGTCTGCTGCAGCTCCTGTCACCTGCATGCAGCAGAGCTGGCAGCGACGCTGGAGGTCCGTGGATTACGCCGGACATGGAGGGCTTTTTGGGGCTTATTGAATTGCTGAACCAGGGAATTTGTTAGTGTTTTTAATTTCTAATAAATGATTTTTTCAGGTGTGTGTGTGTTTATTTACTGTAATTTACAGATTAATCATGGAGGGTGTCTCATAGACGCCTGACATGATTAATCTAGGATTTAGCGGCAGCTATGGGCTGCCCTTAACTCCTTATTACCCCGATTTGCCAACGCACCAGGGCAAATCGGGAAGAGCCGGATACAGTCCCAGAACTGTCGCATCTAATGTATGTGGCAAGTCTGGGCGGCTGCTGACTGATATTGTTAGGCTGGGGGGCTCCCCATAACGTGGAGCTCCCCATCCTGAGAATACCAGCCTTCAGCCGTATGGCTGTATCTGGCTGGTATTAAAATTGGGGGGGACCGCACGCCGTTTTTTTAATTATTTATTTATTTATTTCACTGCACAGTATAGACCCGCCCACCGGCTGCTGTGATCGGTTGCAGTGAGACACCTGTCACTCAGCGTGTCTCACTGCAACCAATCATAGGCGCCTGTGGAAAGCAGGGAATATGAGATTGTTTAATGAGCGGCCGGCTTTTTCAAAATAGTAAAAGCCGCCACAGCAGTGTGAATGCCGTGCAGCGCCGCGCCGGGGATCGGCGAGTATGAGAGATGGCTGCTAACTTCAGTCACTCAGGGGATTAGCGGTCACCGGTGAGTCCTTCACTGGTGACCGCTAATCAGGACGCGGCACAGACAGAGCCACAGCATGACAATGAAGTCGGGTGAAGTTCACCCGAGTTCATTCTGACAGTGTGGCTCTGTCTGTGTCTGCTGTCATCTGCCATTAAGCTCTGCTGCATGGCTGTCTGTGTCTGCTGTCAGCGGCCATGTAGCAGCGCTGAATGGCAGATGACATAGTAAAAAATACGCATTACACACGCATTACACACGCATTACACACGCTAGTAAAATCATTAATTTATTCAGAAAAAGCATCGCACTTGCGTTGCACTCGGACCTAACGTGAACTAAAATCAGCCGAGTTTTTTTCAGCCCAATCGGACCGATTTTACTCGCATAGATGTGTTTCCACCCTTACTTGCGTCTTCTGTGGCCCATCTGCCACCTTATTGCCGGTCACCGTAGCTGGATAACACATCATAAAGGCAGCTTCTTTGCAACACAACCACAAACTTTTTATTTTGCTCGCAATCTTCATGACGGACAACACCTGGACAGACATGGCCACTTTTCTTTGATGTTCCCATTCTTCTGCCGCTATTCTGTTGGGTGCTTTCCTGCCTAGCCTTCACCCTTGGTATAAGCCTTCCAGCAGCCAAGTCTGACTTTTGCTTTTCCCCATCTTTTAGTTTTGCGGCTTGCCGTCTCAAAGGGACACAATGGAAGAGACCTCCTGATTCCCAGGCGGACGCCAAACGGCATGTTTGCCCTAGGAACCTCTCTGTAGAACAGAACTTCCCACTGGTCTTTCTAGCTAACCAACTCTCTGTTGCACCTCCCTCTGTGTTCCACGTCTCCCAGGTTACCAAAGTATCTATCTCTAGCTCTGCTGGCACCTGCAACTATCACTCTTCCTATTGGTAATAAACTATCTACCACTACATCCCCCCTGCACTCATTGTCCCTACATTATATTTTTCTTCGCATTCTTTTCTTACTGTAATATCTATCTGCTAACACTCCTGTGCTTTACATTCTTATACAGTTATACACTTAATCACACATGACAAATTACACTTTATATACCAAAACATGATATGCAATAAAACACTTCACATAGAACATGATACACACTCACTAGGAGTGGGGCAATTCTACCAACTTCTACGCATGCAAGCACCATGCGATGCACGTTACACATGTCAGTAATGGTTACCCAAATAAAGGTGGAAAGGCGTCAATATTATTATTAGAAGTGTTGGTTTGAGTTTGCAAAGAAGTACGAAAAGTGGACAGTAAAAGATTGGAAACGGGTGATTTGGAGCAATGAGACGAAAGTCAGTAAACTAGGCTGGGTCATGGGGCTCAGCCTTGCAGCATAGGCGATGTTAGGCAGTAGGTCACCTGCCCTCTCGGTGGTGGTTGGCATCCACACCTTTAAGGCTTCAAATAAGTTAGGAACCCACTCAGAGGTTTGTCGTGATGTGGCAGTGGGCTTTATACAGTCTGATCAGGAAGTTAAAACAAGAGCCTCATGTTCAGGTATATAACTTTTTACCTAGTGGCATTAGATTAAAGTATGATTTTTGGATGTGTGGTTCATGTCTTTTTCTACAGCTATGGAATTATTATAAGAAGTGTCATTTCAAGTTTGCAAAGGAGTGCGAAAAGGGGACAGTAGAAGATTGGAGCAGGGTAATTTGGAGCAATGAGACAAAAGTCAATAGACTAGGCTCTGATGGATGCAAATTGGTCGGGAAGAACTAAGGAAAAATTGGCTAACAGATCAAGAAATCAAAGGAACTGTCAAGTTCAGTGGAGGAAGCCTGATGTTATTGGATTTTTTCCAAGCCAAAGGCTTTGGAAACTTGACCAGGATTTATGGTCATCTGAATGCTGAGCTTCATGTGAATATCCTATCAGACAAGTTAATTTGTACACTCAAGAACTATGAATATGAAAATGATGACAAAGTTTTCAAGCAGGACAATGACCCAAGGCATACGTAGACATTGGCTAAGAAATGGTTCAATGAAAATGATGTGGAGGTGCTGGATTGGCCTCCACAGTCCCCAGACTACGTCCCAATTGAACACTTGTGGGTAGAGTTCAAGAAGTGAGTTGACCAGTATGCACCAGCCTTGGGATCGTGTAGCAGAGACCTGAGATTAGATTTTGGTTGAGACATGCTTGAATCTGATCGAGAGCATGGCCAGGAGGATTCAGGCAGTGCTGGAATTCAAAAATGGATTTACAAAATAATGAAAATTAAAATGTAGTGACATGACAAGAATCTGCATAACTAATCCTATATTTAATAGTTGCAAGTCAAATTTATGTATGATATAGCCAAGATGATTCTCTATAAAATGAAGAATGTCTCACATTTCGAAGATGTAGTGGATGGTGAGATATAGAGCCTGAAAGTGAAAAGTTCAAAACATTGTTATGCTTTTTCTTGTTACTATGTATAGAAAATCTGCACTCTGATGTTCTCTTTATTTTCAGAAGTTGTTTTTGAAGTCAAGCTGTTTAGAGGTTTGTTCTTGTGGTCTGTATTAGCCTAGTGAATCTGTATTCATCTTATTGTGTGATAGAGGGTTCAAATATGATATATATATATATATATATATATATATATATATATATATACATACATATACAGTACCGACCAAAAGTTTGGACACACCTTCTCATCTCTAGAACAACTGTTAAGAGGAGACTTTGTACAGCAGGCCTTCATGGTAAAATAGCTGCTAGGAAACCACCGATAAGGGCAGGCAACAAGCAGAAGAGACTTGTTTGGGCTAAAGAACACAAGGAATGGACATTAGACCAGTGGAAATCTGTGCTTTGGTCTGATGAGTCCAATTTTGAGATCTTTGGATCCAACCACCGTGTCTTTGTAGAAAAGGTGAATGGATGGACTCTACATGCCTGGTTCCCACCGTGAAGCATGGAGGAGGAGGTTTGATGGTGTGGGGGTGCTTTGCTGGTGACATTGTTGGAGATTTATTCAAAATTGAAGGCATACAGAACCAGCATGCCTACCACAGTATCTTGCAGCGGCCTGCTATTCCATCTGGCTTGTGTTTAGTTGGACCATCATTTATTTTTCAACAGGACAATGACCCCAAACACACCTCCAGGCTGTGTAAGGGCTGTTTAACTAAGAAGGAGAGTGATGGGGTGCTACACCAGAGGACCTTGTCTCCACAGTCACCAGACATGAACCCAATCGAGATGGTTTGGGGTAAGCTGGACCGCAGAGTGAAGGCAAAAGGGCCAACAAGTGCTAAGCATCTCTGGGAACTCCTGCAAGACTGTTGGAAAACCATTTCCGGTGACAACCTCTTGAAGCTCATCAAGAAAATGCCAAGAGCGTGCAAAGTAGTAATGAAAGCAAAAGGTGGCTACTTTGAAGAACCTAGAATACAAGACATATTTTCAGTTGTTTCACACTTTTTTAAGTATTTCATTCCACATGTTTTTTATTCATAGCTTTGATGCCTTCAATGTGAATCTACAATTTTCAGAGTCCTGAAAAGAAAGAAAACTTTGATTGAGAAGATGTGTCCAATCTTTTGGTTTGTACTGTATATATATATATATATATTGTGAGGTAGCGTGGTCGGCTGCGCAGCAGAAGACACGGGATCCAGGCATTAAGGTTCACAGCACACGGTTTTTAATGTCCAAACAAAAGTCCACAACAATATACATGTGCCTCTCCAGCAGAGACCTCAGGGAGTTGTGATCACTCCCTCACACCCGGCACACCTGCCCGTGTTCCTGTTTCCATTTAACCCTTCCTTCAGCCTGTAGGGAAACAGCATTAACCCTAGAGTGGATTTACTTTCTATCATGGAGTGAGCACAACCGGGGCGAGACATACCGGCCGTCATAGATAACCCCGGTCACAGTCTCACATACCCCCCCCCCTCAGTTCAAGCGTGCGGGGTCGAACTCCCGCCATCAAACATGGGCCGCGGGACAAGGCATCGGCGTTGCCCTGCAACCTACCGGCCCTATGTTCAACCGTAAACCGGAAGTTCTGCAGAGAAAGGAACCACCGGGTATCCCGGGCATTCCGTTCCTTGGCGGACCTCATCCAGACCAGTGGAGAGTGATCCGTCACCAAGCGAAACTGCCGTCCCAGTAGGTAATAGCGTAGGGACTCCAAGGCCCACTTGATCGCCAGGCACTCCTTCTCCACTACGCTATAATTCCGCTCGGGAGGGGTGAGCTTCCTACTTAAGAAGGTGACGGGGTGTTCCTCCCCCTGAACCACCTGAGACAGCACTGCCCCCAGGCCGACCTCCGAGGCGTCAGTCTGGACTATAAACTCCTTCCGGAAATCAGGGTTTACAAGAACGGGCTGTCCGCACAGGACCCCCTTCAGGGCCCGGAAGGAGTCCTCGGCCTGCGGAGTCCAGCGCACCATGACGGACTTCTTGCCTTTGAGAAGGTCCGTCAAGGGGGCTGATAGTCCCGCAAAATCTTTTACAAACCTCCTGTAGTACCCCACGATACCCAGGAAGGCCCTAACCTGCTTCGTGGTCAGGGGTCTAGGCCACTTCTGGATCGCCTCCACCTTGTTAATTTGGGGCTTAATCACTCCTTGGCCTATCACGTAGCCCAAGTAGCGGGCTTCCGTGAGTCCCAACGCACATTTCTTGGGATTGGCTGTCAACCCGGCTGTTCGAAGCGCGTCCACCACTGCTTGTACCTGTTCCAAGTGGGTCTGCCACTCGGAGCTGTAAATGATGATGTCATCAAGGTACGCTGATGCATACGCCTGGTGGGGTTCCAGCATCAAGTCCATCAACCTCTGGAACGTGGCCGGAGCGCCATGTAACCCAAAAGGCAAGACAACATAGTGGAAGAGACCCTCCGGCGTAACAAAGGCGGTTTTCTCATTGGTGGACTCCGTCAGTGGCACCTGCCAGTACCCCTTGGTCAGGTCGAGCGTGGTAAAATATCGCGCCTGTCCCAGCCTATCAATCAGCTCATCCACCTGGGGCATGGGGTAGAGATCGAACTTGGATATTTCGTTCAATCTCCTAAAGTCATTGCAGAATCTTAAGGAGCCATTGGGTTTTGGTATTAGGACAATGGGACTAGCCCATTCACTCCGGGATTTTTCGATGACCCCCAGGCGTAGCATTGTCTTCACTTCCTCTGATATGGCTTGTCTTCGAGCCTCCGGTACGCGGTATGACTTCAGGCGAACCTTCAGGTGGGGCTCGGTGACAATGTCATGTCGTATCAGACTGGTCCTACCTGGCAACTCGGAGAAGACATCGGGGTTCTGCTGAACCAGCCGTCTGGCCTCTCGCCTCTGTTGCTTGGTGAGGGCTTCTCCGATCCTTACTTCCGGTTCGTCCTCTCCGGAGGTTGCTGGAGCCGGGTTTGAACGACCCGCAGAGGAGGGAGATGGGGAAACATCAACCATCAGGCTTTCCCGTTCCTGCCACGGTTTTAATAGGTTGACATGGTATATTTGTTCAGGTTTCCGTCTACCGGGCTGCAATACTTTATAGTTGACCACCCCGACTCTTTCCTTTATCTCGTAGGGGCCTTGCCACTGAGCCAGGAATTTACTCTCCGCCATGGGGATCAATACCAACACCCGATCCCCGGGTTTAAAGGTCCGCACGGTGGCTTGTCTATTGTAGCGGCCGCTTTGCGCGGCCTGACCCTCCTGTAAATGCTCCTTCACAATTGGCATGACCGCGCTTATGCGGTTCTGCATTCCTAAAATGTGTTCAATCACACTTCTTTGGGGGGTGGGCTCTTGCTCCCATGTTTCCTTTGCCAGGTCCAACAATCCCCGGGGATGTCGCCCGTATAACAATTCAAAAGGCGAAAACCCCGTGGATGCCTGTGGCACCTCTCATATGGCAAACATCAAATAGGGAAGCATCATATCCCAGTCTTTCCCGTCTTTGGAGATCACCCTTTTTAGCATGGTTTTCAGGGTTTTATTGAATCGTTCTACTAACCCATCCGTCTGAGGATGATACACAGACGTACGCAACTGCTTGATCTGGAGTAGCCGGCATAGTTCTTTGGTCACTTTAGACATGAATGGAGTCCCCTAATCCGTAAGGATCTCCTTGGGCAACCCCACCCGGCAGAACACAGAAAACAACTCCCGAGCTATAAGCTTCGCCGCAGTATGTCTGAGAGGTATCGCCTCTGGATACCGGGTGGCATAGTCAACGATCACTAGGATGTGTTGGTGCCCTCGAGCAGACTTTACGAGGGGCCCCACCAGATCCATCCCTATCCGTTCAAAAGGGACTTCTATAATGGGTAACGGCACCAACGGACTGCGAAAGTGGGCCAGTGGTGCGGTAAGCTGACACTCCGGGCAGGTTTCGCAGAACCGTTTTACCTCCCCAAAGACCCCGGGCCAATAGAACCTTTGCAATATTCGCTCCTGCGTTTTCTTGACCCCTAGGTGGCCACTCATCAGGTGTTTATGAGCCAAGTCGAGGACCCGCCGGCGATACGGCTGGGGCACCACCAACTGCTCTACCCCCACGCCCCGTATTTCATCTACCCGGTAGAGTAAATCCTGCTTAAGAGCGAAATGGGGGTACCTTACCTGGGCACCGGGCAGCTGTGCCACCCCGTCAATTACTAACACCCTATTCCGGGCATGTATTAATGTAGGGTCCTGGAGTTGGGCTGTCCCAAACGCATCCGGGGACGCCTCCAAGTCCGGGATGGGCTCGACCGTCTCAGCCTCTCCTGCCAATACCTCTAGGGGCGACCTATCGGGTTCACACTCTGTCCCTATCATGGGGACACCTTTGGCAGGCGTCCCGGATTCAGGATTGTAGGGCTCAGGTCCCGGACTGACCAATATCTGAGGGGACTTAGGGGGTCCCTTCCATAAAGTCCAAAAATAGGGCAGATCCCTTCCTAGGATCACGTCATAGGGAAGAGAGTTAATAAGTCCCACCTCATGTTGCACCTGACCGCAAGGTGCTGTGATGGTGGCGATCCCCGTGGGATAGTCTCGGCGGTCCCCATGTATGCAAACCACCCCCACGGTACGTCCTGTAGCCTTTACTTTAGCCCTTAGAGTTGATCGCACAAGGGTCACTAAGCTTCCGGAATCCAACAAGCCGGTAACCGGACATCCATTCACCTGTATATGGCACAAGTGGGGCTCCGTCTCTGGGGAGACCAGGTCAGCGGTACACACCACCTGAGCATACATTGAACCCCGCCGGGTAACCCCACAATCCATGGGTGAGTGGACACTGGGCTTCCATATGTCCCACCCGCTGGCACCGCCAACATCTAACAGGGAAGGAAACCCCCTTGACGAGTTGTCGTTTGGGGTACATAACCTTCCGGACCTCAGGGACGGCGGACGCGGCCTCAGACGGGACAGTAGCGGACTCCTGCACCGGTGTCGGCGGTGGGTCCTTGGCCCTAGGCTTGGAGGGGCCGGACCGACGGGCGGTACGCAAAGTCTCAGTGTCCCGTATCAAGTCCTGCGTAGCCACATGCCGCTCTACCAGGGACACTAATTGGTCCAGGGTACTCGGGTCGCCCTGTCCTACCCACCGTTGAATGGTGACGGGTAAAGTGCGCACAAAACGATCAACTACTACCCTTTCCACCATTTGCGCCAGGCTCAGAGTGTCAGGCTGCAACCACTTTTTTACGAGATGCAACAAGTCATAGGCCTGGGAGCGTACGGGTTTGGCTTCCTCATAGAACCACTGATTTACCCGCTGAGCCCGTACATAGGTATTCACCCCCAACCGAGCCAGTATTTCGGCTTTCAAAGTCGCATATTCTATGGCGTCCTCGGTACAGAGGTCCAGGTACGCCTTTTGGGGCTCCCCCGTCAGATAGGGCGACAATACTTCAGCCCACTGGGGGGTCGGCAGCTTTTCCCGCTCGGCCACCCGCTCAAACACCGCCAGGAACGCTTCCACATCATCCCCCGGGGTCATCTTTTGCAACGCTTGTCTCACCGCTTTCCGGACGCTGCCGTTGTCACCCGGTCCCGGGGTTGTTGCTGCCGGTCCAGCATGGATCGACTTGGCCAGGAGAACCATCTGTTCTTGGTGTCTTTGTTCCTGCGATTTCAAGGATTGGAGCAGGTGTGCATTGGTCTGTTGCTGCTGTGCATTAGCCTGAGCCAAATGCTTTAGTATGTGCTCCATGGCGTCGCCGGGTTTGGGCTGTAGTATAGCCGCTTGAATCCAGGACATGTGCTACCGGGTCACCAGAAAAGGAAGCTACACCTCACCGGGCTGGCATGCCCGCCGATTCTCCACCATATGTGAGGTAGCATGGTCGGCTGCGCAGCAGAAGACACGGGATCCAGGCATTAAGGTTCACAGCACACGGTTTTTAATGTCCAAACAAAAGTCCACAACAATATACATGTGCCTCTCCAGCAGAGACCTCAGGGAGTTGTGATCACTCCCTCACACCCGGCACACCTGCCCGTGTTCCTGTTTCCATTTAACCCTCCCTTCAGCCTGAAGGGAAACAGCATTAACCCTAGAGTGGATTTACTTTCTATCATGGAGTGAGCACAACCGGGGCGAGACATACCGGCCGTCATAGATAACCCCGGTCACAGTCTCACAATATATATATATATATATATATATATATATATATATATATATATGTATATATATATTTATATATATACTAGAAGGTGGCCCGATTCTAACGCATTGGGTATTCTAGAATTTACGTATTGTGTAGTTAATGTGTGATTTTTGTTACATATATAGATGTTGTTGTGTGTAGTTACCAAGTGTTTGTGTAGGGCGCTGTAAATGTTCTGGGTGTTGTCTGGGTGGGGAGGTGTGAGAGCGGTGTTGTAGGTGTGTTGCGTTGTGTGTTGCGTTGTTTGTGGAGCGCTGTGTGTCTGCAGCGTTCTGTGTGTGTGGTGCTGTGTGTGTTGCGTGGTTTGTGTGGGTGTGGAGTGCGTGTGTGTTTCTTGGGGGAGGTATGTTTTGTGCAGTGTGTGTGTTGCGCGGTATGTGTGTATATTTGTGTATGCCACGGTGTTTGTGTGTTGGGTGTTGTGTGTGTGCAGCGTTGTGTGTTTGTGTGTGTGGGTGGGTGTCTGTGTATGGCGGTGTCTGTGGTTCCCAGTGTGTGTGTGGTGTGTTGTGCGGTGCGCGTGTGGTGGTGTGTGTGTGTTTTGGGGGGAGGTGTGCACCCCCATCTTGCTCCATCCCCCATGCTGCGCACCCCCCATCGTGCTCCTTCCCCCATGCTGCTCATCCCCATCATGCTCCATCCCCCATGCTGCGCACCCCTCATCGTGCTCCATCCCCAATGCTGCGCACCTCCCATTGTGTTCCATCCCCCATGCTGCGCATCCCCCATCGTACTCCATCTGACATGCTGCGCACCCCCCATCATGCTCCATCTGACATGCTGCGCACCCCTCATCGTGCTCCATCCCCCATGCTGCGCACCTCCCATTGTGTTCCATCCCCCATGCTGCGCACCCCCCATCGTGCTTCATCCCCCATGCTGCACACCCCCCATCGTGCTCCATCCCCCATGCTGCGCACCCCCTATTGTACTCCAACCCCCATGCTGCGCACCCCCTATCGTGCTCCATCCCCCATGCTGCACACCCCCCATCGTGCTCCATCCTCCATGCTGCACACACCCCTTTGTGCTCCATCCTCCATGCTGCGCACCCCCCATCGTGCTCCATCCCCCATGATGCGCACCCCCCATCGTGTTCCATCCCCCATGCTGCGCACCTCCCATTGTGTTCCATCCCCCATGCTGCGCACCCCCCATCGTGCTTCATCCCCCATGCTGCACACCCCCCATCGTGCTCCATCCCCCATGCTGCGCACCCCCTATTGTACTCCAACCCCCATGCTGCGCACCCCCTATCGTGCTCCATCCCCCATGCTGCACACCCCCCATCGTGCTCCATCCTCCATGCTGCACACCCCCCTTTGTGCTCCATCCTCCATGCTGCGCACCCCCCACCGTGCTCCATCCCCCATGATGCGCACCCCCCATCGTGCTCCATCTCCCATGCTGCGCACCGCCCCATCGTGCTCCATCTCCCATGCTGCACACCCCCATCGTGCTCCATCTCCCATGCTGCACACCTCCATCGTGCTCCATCCCCCATGCTGCGCACCCCCCATCGTGCTACATCTCCCATGCTGTGCAACCCCCATCGTGCTCCATCCTCCATGCTGCACAACCCCCATCGTGCTCCATCCTCCATGTTGCACCCCCCATCGTGCTCCATCCCCCTTGCTGTGCACCCCCCATCGTGCTCCATCCCCCATGCTGCGCACCCCCTATTGTACTCTAACCCCCATGCTGCGCACCCCCTATCGTGCTCCATCCCCCATGCTGCGCACCCCCCATCGTGCTCCATCCGACATGCTGCGCACCCCCCATCGTGCTCCATCCGACATGCTGCGCACCCCCCATCGTGCTCCATCCCCCATGCTGCTCTCCCCCCATCGTGCGCCATCCCCCATGCTGCACACCTCTCATCGTGCTCCATCCTCCATGCTGCACACCCCCCATTGTGCTTCATCCTCCATGCTGCGCACCCCCCATCGGGCTCCATCTCCCATGCTGAGCACCCCCCATCGTGCTCCATCCCCCATGCTGCGCACTCCCCATCGTGCTCCATCCCCCATGCTGCGCACTCCCCATCGTGCTCCATGCTGCGCACTCCCCATCGTGCTCTATCCCCCATGCTGCACACTCCCTATTGTGCTCCATCCTCCATGCTGCGCACTCCCCATCGTGCTCCATCCCCCATCGTGCTCCATCCCCCATGCTGCGCACTCCCCATTGTGCTCCATCCCCCATGCTGCGCACTCCCCATCGTGCTCCACAGTCACACATCAGACAGTATACACGCACACATCTGATCGCATACACTCACACACACACCCCACTTCTCCCTGTGCCCACCAGTGGGCGGTCCCAGCAGCTGTGCTGCACGCCGTGCTCCTCTACCGACACTCACAGATCTAATCGCATACACTCACACATGCACACACATCAGAACACACTCACACACATCCGATCGCATACACGCACACACACACTGACGATATCGCACAGCGCTCACACAATCTCAACATCCGGAGATACCACATGCTTCCGGCCATGTGATCCTCCGGTAGGTCCTGGAAGATCACTGCACGCACAGGATCGCCGCCGAGAAGCAAGCGATATCACGGGATGTTGTGAGTGTGTGGATGCGATCTGATGTGTGTGTGAGGTGTATGTGAGAGTGAGTGTGATCTGATGTGTGTGTGTGTGTCTGTCCTTATGTGCGTGTGTGTGTGTGTGTTCCGCCGCTGCAGGACCTTGATGCGCTCACCCGGGAGCCGGTGTACGCTGGTAACCATGCTACAATATTACATGGTTACCAGCGTACCCCGCCCCCCGCTCGCACGGGAGCCCACACCAGCGTACGCCGGCGTACGCTGATGTGGGCTCCCGGGGGTACAGCACTCACCTGGGAGTCGGTTCGGGGAATGCGTGCGGGGGGCGGGGCCAGAGCGAGCGTGCAATGCGTGAGGGGGGCGGGGCGTGGCCGAGTTGCCAATGCGTGCAGGGGGCCGGTGGCGAGAGGCCAATCCGTGTGAGGGGGCGGAGCCGAGGCGAGCTGCCAATCCGTGCGGGGGGGCGGGGCCATGGCGAGCCCAGCGGCCAATCCGCTGTTTGTCACCGTAAGGACACAATTTTGAAGCAAGACAGACAGACAGACAGAATAAGGCAATTATATATATATATATATATATATATATATATATATATATAAATATATATATATATATTGAACAAAAAGCACAATGCCCGCAATCTGAATTGCTCATTTGTTATAGACTTGACTAAAAATTTTCCTCCAAGTCTTTTTCTGGCTTCATCTATCACTTTGTCTTCATAGTCATCATAGCATAACAAGACAAGAAAACTAACACCATAAGAATCTGAATAATTCATCTCTTCGTGTAACCTCTGACGTTAGGAGAGCTCTAAGATTTCAGCTTTTCATACTGCTCACTTAATCCAATCCATCTTGAGTATATTCACTACACACATTCTACTGAAAATCACCAGATTTAAACCATAGATCAATAAGAAGAGAATAGCGAAAAAAAGATTAACTCTACATGAGTAAGCAAGTTTCATTTTTCAATGTTTATTTTTGAAACTTCAAAAGCCAACGTTCTAATTTACAAAAAGAAATAATGTAACATATAAACAAGTAACAAAAGAAGGTTGTTTCAAGTATTTTTCATTGCAATAACATTTTCTTATATTTTCTCCCAACTAATTTCACATGGTTCATTTAGTTCTTTTGTTTATTTTCTTATTTAAAAACATTGCTCTCCTAACTATAGTCAACAATTTAACATGATTAAAGAGGTTGCCCACTACTGTAACATTGATGGCCTATCCTTGGGATGGATCATCAATGTCTGATCGGTGAGGGTGCGGCACCCGGCATCCCTAGTGATCAGTTGTTCGATGGTGGCAGGAATAGCACAATTATAGAGCTGTGTAGCTCCATCTACTGTATAGTCGCCATGGATGGGTTCCGCAAATCCATACATATATATATATATCTCATTCAAAGAGCTTTCTTTATTTTCATGACTCTGAAAATTGAAGATTCATATTGAAGTCATCAAAACTAGGAATTAACACATGTGGAATGAAATACTTAACAAAAAAGTGTGAAACAACTGAAAATATGTGTTATATTCTAGGTTCTTCAAAGTAGCCACCTTTTGCTTTGATTACTGCTTTGCACACTCTTGGCATTCTCTTCATGAGCTTCAAGAGGTAGTCACCGGAAATGGTTTTCACTTCACAGGTGTGCCCTGTCAGGTTTAATAAGTGGGATTTATTGCCTTATAAATGGGGTTGGGACGATCAGTTGTGTTGTGCAGAAGTCTGGTGGATACACAGCTGATAGTCCTACTGAATAGACTATTAGAATTTGTATTATGGTAACGTAAAAGCAACTAAGTAAAGAAAAACGAGTGACCATCATTACTTTAAGAAATGAAGGTCAGTCAGTCCAAAAAATTGGGAAAATTTTGAAAGTGTCCCCAAGTGCAGTGGCAAAAACCATCAAACGCTACAAAGAAACTGGCTCCCATGAGGACCGCCCCAGGAAAGGAAGACCAAGAGTCACCTCTGCTGCAGAGGATTTATCCGAGTCACCAGCCTCAGAAATCGCAGGTTAACAGCAGATCAGATTAGAGACCAGGTAAATGCCACACAGAGTTCTAGCAGCAGGCACATCTCTAGAACAACTGTTAAGAGGAGACTTTGTGCAGCAGGCCTTCATGGTAAAATAGCTGCTAGGAAACCACTGCTAAGGACAGGAAACAAGCAGAAGAGACTTGTTTGGGCTAAATAAAACAAAGAATGGAAATTAGACCAGTGGAAATCTGTGCTTTGGTCTGATGTCCAAATTTGAGATCTTTGGATCCAACCACCGTGTCTTTGTGTAACGCAGAAAAGGTGAACGGATGGACTCTACATGCCTGGTTCCCAATGTGAAGCATGGAGGAGGAGGTGTGATGGTGTGGGGGTGCTTTGCTGGTGACACTGTTGGGGATTAATTCAAAATTGAAGGCATACTGAATCAGCATGGCTACCACAGCATCTTGCAGCGGCGTGCTATTACCATCTTGCAGCGGCGTGCTATTCCATCCAGTTTGCGTTTAGTTGGACCATCATTTATTTTTCAACAGGACAATGACCCCAAACACACCTCCTGGCTGTGTAAGGGCTATTTGACTAAGAAGGAGAGTGATGGGGTGCTATGCCAGATGACCTGGCCTCCACAGTCACCAGACCTGAACCCAATCGAGATGGTTTGGGGTGAGCTGGACCGCAGAGTGAAGGCAAAAGGGCCAACAAGTGCGAAGCATCTCTGGGAACTCCTTCAAGACTGTTGGAAGACCATTTCCGGAGACTACCTCTTGAAGCTCATCAAGAGAATGCCAAGAGTGTGCAAAGCAGTAATCAAAGCAAAAGGTGGCTACTTTGAAGAACCTAGAATAAAAGACATTTTCATATATATAGAGCCTTTGGCGCAATGAAAGGTGTTAATGAATGTGATATGTCAGAAAATCAAAACCGCCACGAATTACTAATCGTGTAAGTAAAATCGTGTCAAGTATGAAATATCGTGAATATTGTACTATTCGTGTGAGTAACGAATTGTGGCAAATATGTTTGCTCATCAGTAATCATTATATATGTTTTACTTTTTGCATAACTTAATTAGCCTTTTTGGCCATTATGTGTGCACTTTACCTATCATTTCTTGTGAATTCCATATTTTCCAGATCTAGCTAACTGAGGTATAAACATTTTCACAAACAAGATGAACGTTATTCTTTATATCTAAGATGTAGTTTAGCCCCTTTCCAAAAAAGGATGTGGTATCATGTCCTGAAAAGGGGTACACACACATGTGACGGTGGCTCAGGAATTGAGCTCCCTCCAATCGCAACAGATATATTAGACCTCCTCCAAGACCATGACTCTTAATATTTCACATTTCAACTTCTGCTTATCACACCTATTTCTGTTCTGTCCCTTAGTCCTCTAACTTACTTACTGCAGGAACATAATTCACCAGAACAACTTCTTCCAGTTGCTTTATTGGTAGCAATGAACCATCAGCCTTTGTACTCTGATGACATGGGGTCAGAGGAGATGGAGGACACATTTCAAATGTCTAGCTGTGTTTCTGGCTCTGCAAACTAAGGTGATAGGGTAACAGCCACTGCTAGTAGCACTGTGAGCCAAGTCAAATCTCGAGGTGGGAATCAATCATGGAGGCAAAGAACTTATGCCATTTCCAACACAAAGGCAACTTTTAGCCATATCATTGGTAACAATGACGATGACTCTGTGGTGAACGAGACCTGGGAACTGGACAGGAGTGCCAAGGAGGTATTATCAACAGAGGAGATTCTTGGTATGAGCGACACAGCGTAGATGACATGGAGCTAACAGATCCTTTGATTCTTATAGTTCTGAGGTCAGTTCTGGAACAGGTGATGGCTCAAATTCTGTTGGTGGAGAGACTAAAAGGTTGGTCATGGTGGTCATGGTGAACGTAAATTGTACCTTCAAGAATCTCATGTGTTGGAGGTTTTTTTGCACTTTTTGCCAGACAATTTTTTAACAGGCCGTAGATTTTGCAAGAATTAAATAAATCATGAACGTCCAGGCTAAGAACTATAGTACTCCATCAGCACTTGATGCATCATCACCTGCTCATTTTTGAAAGCAAGCCTTTCCAAAATGAGCAAGAGAACGCAAGACTTGAGTTGTCCTCTTCTCCTCATGCTTGTATTTCTGTCAGCTAGGCTGCACCCTCAAATAGTACCTGGTCTGTTTAAACACCACCAACATCGTCTACCACTAGTGATGAGCGAATGTATTTGTCACTATTCGCTATTCACAGAGTAGTGTGGTATTCAGGGCTTTCGCTCACCGATCACCGATGCTGCGCGGCTGTCACACTGCTTCCACTGCCTCTCATTCTTCTTCCCTACTCACTGATTAGGCTCATACATATTCACTGCTTCTCCTGACCACCGGTGTATTTGATTGGTTGCAGTCAGATCCGCCCCCACGCTGAGTGACAGCTATCTTACTCCAAGCAATCACAGCCGCCGGTGGGTGGGTCTATATCATACAGTAAAATAAATAATTAAAAAAACCCGCACGTTATTTTTTTTAAAATTATTTATTAATTTATTTTACTGTACGATATAGACCCGCCCACCGGCAGCTGTGATTGGTTGCAGTCAGACAGCTATCACTCAGCGTGGGGGCGGATCTCACTGCAAACAAGCACAGACGTCGGTGGTTGGGAGAAGCAGGAAATATGTATGAGCCTAATGAGCGGATAGGGAAGAAGAATGAGAGGCAACGGAAGCAGTGTGATGTGACAGCCACGCAGCACCGGTGATTGGTGAGTATGAAGTGCTTGGAGAGAGAGAGAAAGAGAGAGAGAATAAGTGGCGTAATACTATGACATCCTCATTCCCAGAAACCATATGTGAGTCAGAAATGCATGAAGGCATATTCTCCAGGCTCTCACTATTCAGTTACATCCCTTTCCCATCCATTTCAGCCTTTTCTTCAGGCCCCCAGACCTCTTTGTTGGGTCCAGCAGAAAATTACTTACATTTCCCATTGACTTGGATTGTACTTACTATTTGTAACGAATACACGAATGTTACAAAGTATTCGTTACGTGTTTAGTGAATACGAATATTACAGTACTCGCTCATCTCTATCTACCACCACAACTACTTGTCATACTCTCAGTACAACAGCAGAGATACATCACCCCAACTAAAACAAATGGTAAAGCCTCCACGACTGGGAGCCATGACTGTTTCCAACACTAGGCAAAAGTTATATGACTCCTCCTACATGTCCTTCAGCTCCTACTCAACAGAAACCCAATCCCCAGCAGCCACAGGGCACAGCACTGAATCCACATACTGTTTCATTATTTTTGTTTTAAGCAAGGTAAAGTGTATCCATTCTTTCATGGTAAACCATGAACTCTTGGGAATGCAAACAAAAAGGTCTGCTAGAGCACTGCCTGATTTGTGACATTGTAAACTGCTGGAATTCAACATTGCATACTGGAGCGTTTGTACAAGCAGCGCAAAGTGGTTATACAAAATATCATACAGCAGCCAAAGTGGAACGTGGATTACTAATAAATCCACCATTGGCAGGTGATGAGGGGCATGTGTCACGTACTGAAGCCCTTTGTGGATGTTACAACTGTGGAGTTAACTATGTAATCCCCCCATATTTATCCTGGAAAAAACACTCACCAGAATAAAAAAGGGGGTGGAAGATAAACAGCAACTTGCACATCTCATCACCACCATGTGTCTGTTACACATCATCCCTCAAGGTGAATGTTACATGCTGCAGGATGTGGAGGGGAGGAAGAAGAGTAAAAGCAGCAAAAGGTGAATATGGAGGAGACATTGAATTACTGTAAGGGGGTAGTCGAGCCCCCGTGAGAAGAAACCCCCCAGAAGACATAACATGGTTCTAAAACGTGTTTATTAATCTTTATAGTATTTTATAAGGATGTATTAGAGTTTTATGCATATTGTAATGTATAAGATGTAGCAGAGTACAGAATGTTACTATGTAGAGGTGTAGCAGTATTGAAGATGTAATGTACAGTATGTGTATTGGTATAAGGTGTAATGTTATGTAGTATATAATGAATAATGCTTAACCCTTTAGTGACGGAGCTAATTTTCACCTTAATGACCAGACCAAATTTTGCAATTCTGACCAGTGTCACTTCATGAGGTTATAACTCTGGAACGCTTCAACGGATCCCGGTGATTCTGAGATTGTTTTTTCGTCACATATTGGACTTCATGTTAGTACCAAATTTAGGACAATATTTTTTGTGTTTATTTATGAAAAAAATTGAATATTGGCAAAAATTTTGAAAATTTAGCAATTTTCAACTTTTGAATTTTTATACCGTTAAACCAGAGATTTCTGTGACACAAAATAGTTAATAAATAACATTTCCCACATGTCTACTTTACATCAGCACAATTTTGGAAACAAAATTTTTTTTTGTTAGGAAGTTAGAGGGGTTCAAAGTTTATCAGCGATTTCTCATTTTTACATCAAAATTTACAAAACCAGTTTTTTAGGGACCACATCACATTTGAAGTGACTTCAATAGGCCTAGATGACAGAAAATACCCAAAAGTGACACCATTCTAAAAACTGCACCCCCCAAAGTACTCAAAACCACATTCAAGAAGTTTATTAACCCTTCAGGTGCTTCACATGAACAAAAGCAATGTGGAATGAAAAAAAGCAAAAATTAAATTTTACCTAAAAATGTTGCTCTAACCCAAATTTATTCACTTTTAGAAGAAATAACACAACAAAATGGACCTAAAAACTTGTTACCCACTTTCTTATGAGCGCGCTGATACCCCACATGTGGTCATAAACCTCTGTTTGGACAAATGGGAGGGCTCGGAACAGAAGGAGCAATATTTGAATTTTGGAAAGCAAATTTGGCTGAAATAGATTGCGGGCACCATGTTGCATTTACAGGTCCGCTAAGGTACCTAAACAGAAGAAATCCCTCACAAGTGACACCATTTTGGAAACTAGACCCCGCAAGGCTTCTATCTAGGGGTATAGAGAGCATTTTAGATCCACAGGTACTTCACAGATTTTGTTAACGTTACGTTGTCATATTGAAAATTTTAATAATTTTCTCAAAAATGTTGCTTTAGCATCAATTTTCTCACTTTTTCAAGAGGTAATTCCAAAAATTTGACCTCAAGGTTTGTTAACCACTTTTTTATGAGCGCGGTGATACCTCACATGTGGTCTGAAACCTTTGTTTGGACAAATGGGAGGGCTTGGAACGAAAGGAGCAATATTTGAATTTTAGAAAGGAAATTTGGCTGAAAAAGATTGCGGGCACCATGTCGCATTTGGAGGTCCCCTAAGGTACCTAAACAGCAGAAACCCCGCACAAGTGGCCCCATTTTGGAAACTAGGCCCCTCAAGGAATTTATCTAGATGTTTGGTGAGTACCCTGAACCCTCAGGTGCTTCACAGAATTTTATAACGTTGAGCCATGAAAAAAAAAAATAAAATTTTACCACAAAATTGTTATTTCAACCAGGTAGCTTTTTTTTTTTACAAGAGTAAAAGGAAAAAATTAAGCATAACATTTATTGTGCAATTTCTCCTGAGTTTGGTGATATCTTATATGTGGTGGAAATCAACTGTTTGGGCGCATGGCAGGGCTCGGAAGGGAAGGAGTGCCATTTGACTGCAAAATTGGCTGGAATCAATAGCGGACGCCAGGTTGCATTTGGAGAGCCCCTGAGGTGCCTAAACAGTGGCGGTCCCCCAAAAGTGACTCCATTCTGGAAACAAGACACCTCAAGGCTTTTATCAAGGTGTATAGTGAGCAGTTTGAATCCACGAGTACTTCACAGAATTTGATAAGCTTAGGTTGCCATATTGAAAATTTTCATTTTTTTCACAAAACTGTTGCTTTAGCATCAAATTTCTCACTTTTTCAAGAGACAACAACAAACCGTGGACCCCACAGGTTGTTATCCAATGTCTTATGAGCACAGGGATACCCCACATGTGGCCAAAAACCTCTGTTTGGTTAAATGGGAGGGCTTGGAATGGAGGGAGCACCATTTGAATTCTGGAAAAGTTGAAATAAATTGCGCACACCATGTCACATTAGCAGGGCCCCTTGGGTACCTATACATCAGAAAACCCCCACAAGTGACCCCATTTTGGAAACTGGATTTTATTCAGGAGTATAGTAAGCATTTTGAATCCACAGGTACTTCACAAAAATGTTGCTGTAGCAACAAATGTCTCACTGTTAGGCTATGTGGCCATGATCCAGCGACACGGCGTCTAGTACACAGTGTCAGCCTCCTGCAGAAATGTGAGTGTTGTCCACGGGAGAACGCAGCTGCCCATGCCCACGATTTGGGTTCAGGCTGCTGTGGAGCTCTATGCTACCTGCAGAGAACACTCTTGTCTCCGCAGCATAAATTGACATGCTGAGGCTCGGGAAGCTGCGCCACAGGTCGGTTTATGCTGCGGAGAAAAGAAGCACATTGGGCATGGGATTTCTAAAAATCCTTCCACTGTGCTTCTACTGCACAACGCAGCGCTATGGACGCAGGGAAAACACTCTGCGCCCAAAACGCTGCAAACCCTGATTGTGGGCACACAGCGTAAAATGCTACAATGGATGAATGGATAGATGTCAAACAAATATAACGTCCCATTCCCCTGCATATTCTAAGCTGGCGCCCTTTAGTGCCTTTCATGTGGCACTAAAGGGTGCCTAGCCTTGTATTTAGCCCCCCAAAAAATTAATAATTAAAATAAACGACGTGGGGTCCCCCCTATTTTTGATAGCCAGCTAGGGTAAAGCAGACAGCTGTAGCCTGCAAACCACAGCTGACAGCTTCACCTTGGCTGGTGATCAATTTGGAGGGCTCCCCAGGCGTTTTTTAAAAAAAAAAAAAAACGTGGGGTCCCCCCCAAATTAGATCACCAGCCAAGGTGAAGCGGACAGCTGGGGTCTGGTATTCTCAGGGTGGGAAGAGCCATGGTTATTGGACTCTTCCCAGCCTAAAAATAGCAGGCCGCAGCCGCCCCAGAAGTGGCGCATCCATTAGATGCGCCAATCCTGGCGCTTCGCCCCAGCTCATCCCGCGCCCTGGTGCGGTGGCAGACGGGGTAATATATGGGGTTGATACCAGCTGTAATGTCACCTGGCATCAAGCCCTGGGGTTAGTGATGTCACGGCATCTGAACAGATACCCGACATCACTAACCCAGTCAGTAATAGAAAAAAAAAAGACAAAAAAAAAATTTATTTGAAAAAACACTCCCCGAAACATTCCTCTTTTACCAATTTATTGAAAATAAAGAAATTCCGGTCGCTGTAATCCATTTTGGAGGTCCCTCGGCGACTCTGGATCTTCTAGAATATGGGGGGCACGTTCAGGGAACGTATCCCCCATTTTCTGGAAGAGCAAGCTCTCCATGAGCAGTGTGGGTGCAGTAATCTGAGAATACTGCACTCACACTGCCCCGGTCCAACCTAGGGCAGAGTGACCTGCAGTAACCTCATTCCAGAATATGAGGGGCACGCTCACAGAACGTACCCCCCATTTTCTGGAACAGCAGCCTCTCCATGTGAGGAGTGTGGCTGCAGATCACTGCACTCACCCTCCCCCGGTCCACAGTGGAGCCTGTGCATCAGCGACGTCAGCAGGATCCCTGCTTCCAGGGATCCAGCTGACAGCCGCTGTCTGCGCATGCGCCGCCAGCATTGAAGAAGGAGGCGGCGATCGCGGGCCCGGAGCGGCAGACAGGTAACGTATAACCGGGGGCTTGGGGGGGGTGGGTTACGGGGGGTGACCTAGTGGGACCTGGGGACACCTTTCTGTCGCATGTGACGTGTCACATGCGGCAGAAAGAGCAGAATGAAGGCGGCCGCGCGCTGTGCGCCGCCATCTTCCACGCTCCGGAGGGGGGAGGGGGGTGGTGGCTCTGGAGAACCGGAGGGGGCTCCGGTGACCAGAGGGCTCCGGTGGACCGGAGGAGGGGTCAGGGGGAGGACATTTCCCTCCGATCTGAAATGTTTGATCATTTCAGATCGGAGGGAAATGAATGCAGAGCCGGCGGCGGCAGTTTTCTGTGCGCTTCGGCGCCATTTTGGATGTCCGGTGGGGGTAGGGGTGGGGGTGGGGGGACTCTCCGGTACCGGGGGCTTTGGGGGCACTAGGGGGTTAGATTTCTTTCTCATCTGACATGTTTGATCATGTCAGATGAAAAAGAAATCAGTTTTACCGGCCATTTCTTTTTTTTTCATGTGTTCGTCGGTATACGGTGTATACCGGCGATCACATTAACGGGGTCCAAAAAAAACACCCCGATTCATAATCTGGGGGGTCTCAGCTACCCCCGGTAGCTGAAACCCCCGAGATTTTCGGTCGCTGGGGGGCGCTACAGGGTTTTTTCGGGCCGCCGCTTTAAAGCGGCGGAACAGAATAAGTACCCTGTTTTGCCGCCGCTTTAAGTCGTACGGCCGTCGTTATGAGGTTAATAAGGTATTATTAGTGTTATAGGTGCAGGTGAAAAGTTAAATCTGCCCGGTGACAGCTGGGATTCTAGCATTAGCCAATAGGGAAAGAGCTACTGCTGAGGGAGAGAAACGGTTGCTGAGGAAACGTCAGTTAGGGCCTAGCCTGTGACAGGAACAGACGTCAGGTCTGAGGAGAAGCAGAGCCGCATGATATGGGTGACAAGAAAAGAGGGAGACCATGACATAGAATAGTGTGACCAAGGAAAAGAAGGAACGACTGACAGAGAATGACAAGTCTAGTGCAAGACAGAGCGGGACAAGGAACGACGTGAGTGACTTAAGCAGGTGTCCCTGAGGCGTCTTGAGTAGCTTATAGCTCGGTCCAGCCATATTGGCAAAATCTCTCTAAAGGTGGCTTTACACACTGCAACATCGCAAACGACATCACTGTAACATCACCGGTTTTGTGACGTTATAGCGACCTCCCCAGCGACATTGCAGTGTGTGAAACACATCAGCGAACTGGCCCCTGCTGTGAAGTTGCTGATCGCTACAAATCGTTCAGGACCATTCTTTGGTCCTTTGTTTCCCGCTGTGCAGCAAAGTTTTAGTGTGTAAAGGGGACTTTACAGCGACTTCCCTTTCAAAAAGCTGCTTTACAACTTCCCCAATGACTAGCTAGGTCGTTCTGCAGGTCCGGATCGCTGTTGCGTCGTTGGCCAGGTCTGCCTGTTTGACAGCTCACCAGAGACTTTGTAGCGATCCCGGCCAGGTTGGGATCGCTGGTGGGATCGCTAGAAAGTCTCAGTGTGTAAAGGGGCCTTAAGAGGGAAAAGACGTGGGACTGCTTGAGGAGGAGAAAGTCTTCCAAGGACTGTGATGTGATACTAGGCTGGGTAGTGAAGGGAAGAAAAGGACTTATGGAGGTTGGAACAACTGAACTGAAGGTTGTATGCTCCTCTGTGACACTGACACATGTAGGAAGATTTATGTCCACTATCTAATGTACATTGGTGTTGACAAGTTTATGTTCAGTAAAATGACATTTTTTATGAACTTGTGGTCTCCCTCAATGAGCTGTGTACCATCTGGTCCTGGCCAGCCCAAACCATCGGCAACATGCGACCTGCAAAGGTGTATCGCCTCCAGAATGCAACACCACACACCCAGCCAGGACTTTCATTTTCATGTAGCGTGCCGGGGTGCGGCAGACAAATACCTCGCCCACGACTACCACCCCGTGCCACGTTACACTACCATAATAACAGGGCTATAAGTCAAAGTGAAAATAACAACTATGATACTGGGCATGACAATCAAGCATCGCAGCAAAGTGAGGAAAGGGAACTAATTTGCTTGTGCTGGTGAGCATGGCAAGCTGTTTGCTTTAATGACGGTGGCATGACAGGCATATTGTTACCATAAAGCAAGTGGATATCTATTTGATAGTTATGCTTTAAGATATCAGGTGAAGCATATCAGGTGAAGTGTATTTGTGTCGCCAGGGGTTAAGGGGATACTCAGAACCGGGCCAAGGGGTCACTTCTGGAAAGGGAATCACGGTGTCGTGACCCGGGCTGTGATCCCTGGTTCCACAATAAAAAGGGGGGTTATGTTCGTGACGACACCCGTGCAATGTGATCAGAGATGACCACCACTGCTGCAGAACCTCCAGGGTGATGGATGGCAGATTGAGATGGGACGGCTCCCCATGGGTAGAGCCTTCTCCACGGGGCAGTGTGATAGTCTATGGGGAGGTGCAGGACACGAGCACAATAAACAAGCAGACTCACGGTTTTGCAGTTTCTTTGTCCTTTACTGATGATGGTATTCAGCAGAGTACTGTCCACGGAGTCTGTGAAGGGTTCAGGGTTTCTCCCACCCAGCCGGGTCGTTTTGGCTCCCTTTTCTGCACTGTGCTTGTGTGGCCCTGCTGCTGTCTAAAGACAGCCAGCCCTGTTTCTCCCGGGTACCGACCTGACAGGCAACTCGAGTCCTTACTTGTATGTTCCTGAACTCTCCTGTGTGTTGCTGTGTCTGTGGTACAGGTGAAAGATCTGGAATCTTCACTTCTACAGTGTTAGCTGTGCTGTGTGTAATCTACTCAGCCTTGGATCCGGCATCCGTTCTGTGCACTCCACTGGGGTGAGTTCAGCAATGCTCTTTCTCCCAGGTATGTTCCTCTGATTAATTTGTCTCCTTTCCTCAGACCCTTGGCTTAGGCCTGGAATTGGTCAGCGGATCCTGTGGTGAGCTAGAGCCAGCTCCAACCTGCAGAGATCCTTTTCCCTCAGTCCTCTGCACTAACTGAACAAACAAACTGAACTGACCACTTCCTCTCCACACCAGAATATACAGGGAAGCAGCTTGGTCTCCCCCTTCTGGCCAGGAGGTGTTGGTGTTGTGTGGGGAGTTAACCCTTTGTGTTGTTACTGTGGCAACCCTGGGGTGCTACATTCCCCCTTAGTGAAGAACAGTACTCCGGGACTGTGAAAGAAACAAACAAGTTATCAACAACAATTATATATATATACAGAGTTTCAAAAGGAAAAATACAAAAACCCAAAAAGTTCAACAAGAGTCCAAAATGTTCAAAAAGCAGTCTCTCCAGGGCTTAGTCTATAGCCTCCGGGACTGATGAAAGTACACACTCAGTCTTTACCACAACCAGTCCTGTGGTAGGTATGGTCCATATTTAATAAAAAGGAAATTGTTCAAGAATATGTAAGTGTTCATACAGAATAGTCTCTGTAGGTACTGGGCTTATGGGTCTTACGTTGCAATTATATAAACATTTCAATAACCAAACGATTCTTACAGGTGTCTCTACTCTGGTCGTAAGTGCAGTAGGCCTCACGGCCCTCGGGCCACCAACCATGTGATCAAGTTGTAAATCTCCGTGCTGCCACCTTACACCACTCTTCTCTCACCTTTTCTGTACACTAAACTGTTACGGTTTTTCAAATAAACATTATAACATATGTACATTTATATGCAATTTCACATTAGTCTTTATATCTTGCTGGTATCTGACCCTGAGTACTACGCTGTGACCTACGTACTGCTGGTGTACTGGGTGTACTTAGCACAATGGTGTGGGTGGAAGTGTACCTATTTGGTGTTTCTGGTAATTGTGAGGATGGGGGACTGACTGTAGGACTGGCGAGCTCACTGGGACCAGGAATCTGTTCTTCCTCTATGGGTTCAACTTCCAGTTCTTCTTGTCTTGGGACTTCTTGTGGTATGGATTCTGATGCTGGTTCCACCACTTGTTGGAAGGCAATCATCGGGACAACTACTGCTCCATGGTAATTTGACCAAGTTTTTGGGAAATCTCCTAAGACTGTATGGAACACATCTTCTTCCTTCTTGACAGGTTGTACCTGTACGGGTAAGGTGACTTCTGGTGTCTTCAGGGTTTCAGGACATGGTTTGAGTTGATCTCTTGACACGACAGCTGATGTCCTTCCTTCATCCTTACTGATGAGACACATTATCCAATTTGTTTGTGCGTCGTTTCCTCTTGAGAACTTGGTCACCAGGTTGCAATGGTGTTGCTAGAGCATGCTGGTTGAAGGTTCTCTCCTGTCTTCCCCTAGCTTGTTGGAGACTTTTCTCTATGCACTCTTGTACTTGGCGATACTGTTGCCGACGTAGGGTATCCCAATTGGATTCTTGAACTTCTGCATCTGGCTTCAGAATTCCCATATCTAAATCAATTGGCAGTTTACCAGGCCTTGCACGCATGAGGTAGGCGGGGATGCAGTTTGTAGAACTCACCGGGACATGATTGTACAAGTCCACCAAGTTGGGCAATTTCTCTGGCCATTGATTTCTTTCTGACTCTGCTAAGGTCTTCAACAGGTCAATCACAATATGGTTCATCTTCTCGCATAAGCCATTTGTTTGGGGATGGTATGCTGTTGTGCGAATCTTTTTACAGCCATACATGTTGCAGAATTCTTGGAAGATCTGAGATTCAAAAGCTGGAGCTTGATCTGCAAGGACTTGTTCTAAGTAACCATGGGGTCTGCAAAAGTACATCTGGAATGCTTTAGCTGCTGTTTTAGCTGTAAGGTCTTTCACGCGTACCACCACTAAGAAGCGTCAGTAATGGTCCACGATGGTTAAGGCATAGACATAGCCGGACCGGCTTGGTGACAACTTGACGTGGTCTAATGCGACTAGATCGAGTGGTTGCTTGGTTACTATGGACTGGAGTGGAGTTCTCTGGTTCTGTTGATCTTTTCTTCTGAGGTTGCACGGGCCACATTTTCTACACCAATCTTCAATTGATTTCCTCATGCCAACCCAGTAGAATCTTTCTCTTAAGAGCACTTCCAACTTTTTCCAACCAAAATGTCCAGCACCGTCGTGGTAAGCTTCCAGAACCATCTTGACGTCTCTCTTGGGCACAATGATCTGCCACACCAACTCATGTGTTTTTGGATTGGTGTGCCTTCTACAGAGCTTCCCTTGGTAAAGGAACAATTTACCTCTCTCCTTCCAGAGATGTTGCGTCTCAGCTGGGGCATTCTGATTAGGCTACGCACCTTGTTGTGTAAGCAGTTCTTTCACTAGCTTCACAGCTGGATCACTGTCTTGTGTTTCAGCCCATCCGTGGTGTGCTAACGGGTTGAGATTTGCCTGCTGTTGTTTTTGGTAGACACTCGGTTGATACTGTCCCACCTTAGGACGGTGAAAGGCCGGCAGCTCAATTTCTTCCAGACCCTCCGATTCCTCTTCCACGTCCCCTGAGTGTGGCATCCAGGATAAGGCATCTGCATTCCCATTCTTGCGGCCTGCCCTGTATTTGATGACAAAGTTGTAGTTTGACAGTCGGGCTATCCATCGCTGTTCCAGTGCACCTAATTTTGCCGAGTCCAGGTGGGTTAACGGATTGTTGTCAGTGAAGATGGTAAATTATGCAGCTGCCAGGTAGTGTTTGAAATGCTCTGTTACAGCCCAAACTACTGCCAGTAGTTCTAACTTGAAGGAGCTGTAATTTTCAGGGTTTTTTTCTGTAGGCCGAAGCTTCCTGCTTACAAAGGCAATAACTTTCTCTTTGCCTTCCTGCTTTTGAGACAATACTGCTCCCAGTCCTACGTTGCTGGCATCCGTGTACAAAATGAAGGGTTGATGATAATCTGGATATGCCAGGATCTCTTCTCCTGTTAGCACCCACTTTAACTTCTTAAAGGACTCTTCTCTCTCATCACTCCACTGGAAAGGAGGATTCTGGGCTGTAGACTTCTTTGACTGTCCTACTAATATGTCTTGTAGGGGTGCTGCTAACTTCGTGAACCCTTTTATAAATCTTCTATAGTAGCCCACCTGTCCCAGGAATTGCCTCACTTCTTTCACACTGGTGGGTCTCTGCCAATTTCTTATCACAGTAACTTTTTCAGGATCCGGTGCTACCCCTTCTGAGCTCACGACATGTCCCAGGTACTGTACCCTTGGCTTTAGAAGATGACACTTGGATGGCTTGATTTTCATGCCGTATCCGGATAAGGCTTCAAACACTTCTGCCAGGTCTTGTATATGCTGTTCATAGGTCTTGGACTAGACTATGACATCATCCAGGTACAGGAGGACAGTTTTGAAGTTCTTATGTCCTAGGCAGCACTCCATCAGTCTCTGGAAGGTGCCAGGCGCGTTGCAGAGTCCAAACGGCATACAATTGAACTCACAGAGGCCCATCGGCGTGGTGAACGCTGTCTTCTCCTTGTCAGCCTCTGCCACAGGAACTTGCCAATACCCACTAATCAGATCTAGAGTGGAAAAGTAAGTAGCGGATTTAAATGCAGCCAATGACTCTTCTATCCTAGGTAATGGGTATACATCCTTGTGTGTAATGTGGTTGATCTGTCGGTAGTCTACGCACATCCTCATGGTCCCATCTTTTTTTCTAACTAGCACTAGTGGGGCTTCCCAGGGGCTACAGCTGTCTCTTATTACCCCTGCTTCTTTCATTTCTTTGAGCAGGGTCTTTGGCGCATTGGTAGTGAGCCGGTGGTACTGGCCTATACCTCTCATTTATGGGTGGATGGTTACCTGTGGGTATAGTGTGCTCTACCCCTTTGATCTGCCCAAAGTCTAATGGGTGTTTGCTGAATATATGTTCATATTCTTTCACTACCCTGTATACTCCATGCTTTTGATGGGAGGGTGTAGAATCGGTACCTACATGTAGCTTTTGGCACCAATCCTCCAGCTTTCCCTCTGAGCCATTGTCCTCCGCCTGACTTGACGGGTTTAAGGGCTCAACGGTGGTGATGGCGTTGTTATCAACCGTATATAGCTTAGCCATGGTAGCATACTTTGGTAGGGTGACCTCATCTTCCCCACAATTTAGAAGGCGTATTGGCACTCTTCCCCGATGTATGTCAAGTATTCCTCTGGCCGTCAGTACAGTGGGCCTACTGTCTGAGTACACGGGTTCTACCAGGGCCTGATAGTCTCGCCCTCTGATGCCTATTGCGGCTCTACACCAGACCAGCATTTCCGCTTTGGGAGGAATTACAATAGGTATTGGGTCATTTACCCTTGCACTGCCAATTTCACCTCCTGACATTTCTACCTGCTGCTTCAGCATCAAGGCTTTCATTTCCTTCTGCAGGAGTCTCTGTTGCCCAGGTTTGTCAGTCTCGGCGATCTGCTGCAAGACAGTAATTACCTCTGCAAAACAATTTTCAATTACATTCATTCCTAGCAGCATAGTTGGTTCACGTTCTCGCCGGTCAACATCAACAATGACAATACCCTGATTCTGCAATTCTACTCTCCCAATCTTAATGGTCATTTCTCTGAAACCAACCTGTGGTACTAATTCATCATTGCTAGCCCATATATTCAATTCAATGTTAGATGGACCACTGCCAATGTCTGAATCAGCCCAGTACCTCTTATAAAGGACATATGGAATTGATGTTATTTGGGAACCAGTGTCCAGCAAGGCGTTGAGCGGAATGCCATCCAGCACGATGGGGATGACTGGACGTCCTCCCACATACTTGTCGTGCCAGGGTGAGGGGCCTTGAGAGTTCATTCCTGAGGAGTAGCCCGCCTCCCCAGGGGATCCCCATTTAAAGCACATTCACAGGCAAAGTGACCTGGCTCCTTGCAATGGCGGCAAATGGGCTGTCCATCTGGCTGGTAGCGGTCACTGGGTCGTCCTCTCGTCGCCTGGTATCTCCTAGGCCTCATCCACGGGACATCCTCCTTGCTGGTTACCAACTCAATCTTGGGTGCAGACTTGGATCCACGCAGCTCCAGGACGATTCTAGCCATGGAAGCAACAGTGTCTGTCAGAGCATCAAGCTTTTGATGGAGAGCCTCATTAGTGATGGGCTCCAGGTGGTTAGCAGCAGCCGCTGACATGGCCGATGTCACTGGCACTACTGGCTGCTGGGGTGCCGCTGTAGGGTGTTGAACAGAGTCTATATCCTGGGGCTCCTCAACCTGCTGGAGGCAGATGGCTCTATCCTTTAGCTGGGCAAATGTTAGTTCTGGATCTTGGATCACCATCATGCTTAGTTGTCCCCGGTGGGAAGGGGATGAGAGTCCATCCAGGAATTGGTCTATCAGCAGCTTATCTGCTCCGGGGGCTAAGGCAGGTTCTGCTAACTTAAGTGCTCTGAGCGCCTCCTGCAAAGTCTCTTGCGCTCTCTCTAGGTTTTTGCTTGCATCCAAAGAACCTCATTTTAGCCCGGCTGCTTTTAGTCAAGCTATTATGTGCTCTACAGTGTCTTTTGCATCATCTGACAAGGACATAACCTCTCGCTGGGCATTGCCGGTTAACTGTCCCATAAGCATACCGACACGCTGGGCTTCTGTCACGGGGTACATGCTGTAGTAGATTTTTAGCTTTCTGATAAAGTCATTAAGTGTGTTGGGCTCACTTGAGTACTACGGCAGCCACACTGCTCCCGGGGTGTACGGCATCAGGAACGGCATGATAGGTGCCGCTGCACCGCCGGGTACAACAGCATCTCCCTGCTGTGACATCTTTGCGCCCCCTTAGTTAATTTCACCAGTCTTCTTCACGGCAAGCCTGAAGCACTTTCCTGCGTCCCTGTTTGGATCGCAGCACAGAGCGCACCTCCTCTGCAAGCAGTGGGCGGAGTCCTGGTTTAGGCGCGCTGTTCTCCCGCGCATAGCAGCTAATGGCGCGATCCAAGATGGCGCCTGGAAAATTTTACCAATGATGTTTTTGGATTTTCCAGGTATCTTTGCAAAGTTTAAAGTCTGTTCTTTGTTGCAACAATTCACAGTGCAAGTCTTTTATGCGATGCAATAAGTCTTTAAAGGCGCACGTCACCCAGCTTGCAGAAGGGTCCAGTCTGCATCCTGTTCTTGACGCCAAAGTTGTGTCACCAGGGGTTAAGGGGATACTCAGAACTGGGCCAAGGGGTCACTTCTGAAAAGAAGATCACGGTGTCGTGACCCGGTCTGTGATCCCTGGTTCCACAATAAAAAGGGGGGTTATGTTCGTGACGCCACCCGTGGAATGTGATCAGAGATGACCACCGCTGCTGCAGAACCTCCGGGGTGATGGATGGCAGCTTGAGATGGGACGGCTCCCCACGGGTAGAGCCTTCTCCCCGGGGCAGTGTGATAGTCTATGGAGAGGTGCAGGACATGAGCACAATAAACAAGCAGACTCACGGTTTTGCAGTTTTTTTATCCTTTACTGATGATGGTATTCAGCAGAGTACTGTCCATGGAGTCTGTGAAGGGTTCAGGGTTTCTCCCACCCAGCCGGGTCGTTTTGGCTCCTTTTTCTGCACTGTGCTTGTGTTGCCCTGCTGCTGTATAAACTAGGCAGCCAGCCCTGTTCCTCCCGGGTACCGACCTGACAGGCAACTCGAGTCCTTACTTGTATGTTCCTGAACTCTCCTGTGTGTTGCTGTGTCTGTGGTACAGATGAAAGATCTGGAATCTTCACTTCTACAGTGTTAGCTGTGCTGTGTGTAATCTACTCAGCCTCAGATCCGGCATTCGTTCTGTGCCCTCCACTGGGGTGAGTTCAGCAATCCTCTTTCTCCCAAGTATGTTCCTCTGATTAATCTGTCTCCTTTCCTCAGACCCTTGGCTTAGGCCTGGAATTGGTCAGCGGATCCTGTAGTGAGCTAGAGCCAGCTCCAACCTGCAGAGATCCTTTTCCCTCAGTCCTCTGCACTGACTGAACAAACAAACTGAACTGACCACTTTCTCTCCACACCAGAATATACAGGGAAGCAGTTTGGTCTCCCCCTTCTGGCCAGGAGGTGTTGGTGTTGTGTGGGGAGTTAACCCTTTGTGTTGTTACTGTGGCAACCCTGGGGTGCTACATATTTGTGCAATAAGGGAAGGTGTGGACTAAAGATATCGACACCCTAATAAGGTGTGCATTATTAAGCAGCTTGTTTTCCACAAAAGTAAGACATTTAACTGACTGTGAAAAGTCAAAACTTGTTACAAGTCTTAGGCGGTGAGTACATGTTGCAATTTTAGATGCATTTTTGAGTGCATATTTGTCAAAACCTGAAGGGATTCCTGATGCCAGCAAAGTGAATAAGACTCCTGAAGTCTAAGGCCTAAGCCACACGGCATGAAAATCGGACTGAGTGGAGTGCGATAAAACATTGCATTTCACTCGGACCAATATTAACCTATGTCCCAGGACCCATGAGCGATTATTTTCTCGGCCCCAATCAGACCGGGAAAACAATCGCAGCATGCTGCGACTGTAGAGCGATCCTGTTTTCTCATGCACCCATTCACGTCTGTGGGGCGAGAGAAAAATCACACTGCACTCGTGGAACACCGGTGTACCGCGAGTGCAGTGCGAGAATGGCAATAGCTGGCAACGGAGGAGAGAGGGAGATAAATCCCTCCCTCCCCTCCTCCATGCCGGACCTTCCCTCCTCAGCGCTGGCCCGCCCCTCCTCAGAGCCGGCCCACTCCCCGCAGCTGAGGTCCGCTCGCATGATCGGACCTCAGTTGCAGTGACACTCGCATGACACTCAGATCCTGCTGTGCTGCCAGCGTGAGACGAGTGTCATGCGAGAATCGCAGTAGCCCCCGTGTGGTCCCGGCCTAATGCACACGTAGAGTATTTCCTACTTTCATGTTTGGTGCAGATTTAATTCTACAGCCTGTCAATTCTTGCAATGTTTTTGCTGCAGATTTCACCTATTCTAATGAATAGAAAAAATTTGCACCGAAAATGTGGCAAACGTGCACGTTTTTGCCACTGGGTTTTTATGCCAAGAGATGAAGGAATGTTGAAGAACGTTTTGAACCAAATACTAAATGTGTGCACATACCCTTACAGAGGATGCAGAGCTTTTGAAATTGCTAAGATATTGGGGGTGTGATTGGAAACAGGTGTGTGGATGCAACAGCACAGAAAAGGCAGACCAAGTACAGTACAACAAGGTTGTGATTTATTGAGTAGTTACAATTTCAGTAGAGAAAAAGCAATATTAGATAGTAGAGTTGAGCGCGGTTCGCGGTTCGAGGTTCTCCAGTTCGCGGCTCGAGTGATTTTGGGGGCTGTTCTAGATCGAACTAGAACTCGAGCTTTTTGCTAAAGCTCGATAGTTCTAGATACGTTCGAGAATGGTTCTAGCAGCAAAAAGACAAGCTAATTACTAGCTAGCTTTCCGCTGTAATAGTGTAAGTCACTCTGTGACTCACACTATTATGAAATTTCAGCGCATAGTGTGCGGGAACAGCACATTCAGATCACTGCTGTTTGGATCGCCATTTTTTTTTTTTTCCTTGTCTTCCTTCCCTAAGCGCGCGCGTGTAGTGGGGCGGGCCAGCATGTCAGCCAATCCCAGACACACACACAGCTAAGTGGACTTTTAGCCAGAGAAGCAACGGCATGTGTGATAGGATGTCCATGTCACATGTCCCTGCATTATAAAAACGGACATTTTCCTCCAGCACGCCATTATCTGCGTCTTGGTGTCAGTCACCACTGGCGTAGCTCCTGTCTCCGATACTGCTGTGTACGCTCTATACACAGCGCTATACAGAATAGGGATATAAGTTTCTATTAGTCCTTTTAAGGGCTAATACCGGCAGGGTCAGAGCCATAGGTGACAGTCAGGTCCGTGAAAACAGATTTTAACAGCTACACAAGATGACAGCGTCTGTGTAGCTAAGGTCAGGGATTTCCTCACTGCATTTCCCCATTAGGAGGGATAGAAAGGCAGGCTTCCTTTCCCCTACCCAGACCCACAACCCTGCCACTGTACCCTTCTGCCCTTTGCACACTCAAGCTCATTGTTACTAAGCCATTATACTAGCAAACACTGAGTAAACTTAGTGGCATCCTAAAAGTGGCTGTTGGACTTCCATTAGTGTCCCACTGGTGCAAATCTATGTGCAGCACCTCTGCATTGCACACTCAAACTCATTGTTACTAAGCCATTATACTAGCAAACACTGAGTAAACTTAGTGGCATCCTAAAAGTGGCTGTTGGACTTCCATTAGTGTCCCACTGGTGCAAATCTATGTGCAGCACCTCTGCATTGCACACTCAAACTCATTGTTACTAAGCCATTATAATAGCAAAAACTGCTGCAACTTAGTGGCATACACAAAGTGGCTGTTGTACTCTATTTGTGCCCCACAGGTGCCAAGCTATTTACAGCACCTCTGCATGACACCCTCCTGCTCTGTTTTTAAAAGCTATAATAATAGCAAAAAATGCTGCAACTTAGTGGCATACAAAAAGTGGCTGTTGGACTTCCATTAGTGTCCCACTGGTGCAAAGCTATTTGCAGCACCTCTGCATTACACCCTCCTGCTCTGTTTCTAATAAGCAATAATAATAGCAAAAAATGCTGCCTTTTAGTGGCATCCTTAAATTGGCTGTTGGACTTCCATTAGTGTCCCACTGGTGCAAAGCTATTTGCAGTACCACTGCATTACACCCTCCTGCTCTGTTTTTAATAAGCTATAATAATAGCAAAAAATGCTGCCATTTAGTGGCATCCTAAAAGTGGCTGTTGGACTTCCATTAGTGTCCCACTGGTGCAAAGCTATTTGCAGTACCACTGCATTACACCCTCCTGCTCTGTTTTTAATAAGCTATAATAATAGCAAAAAATGCTGCCATTTAGTGGCATCCTAAAAGTGGCTGTTGAACTTCCATTAGTGTCCCACTGGTGCAAAGCTATTTGCAGTACCACTGCATTACACCCTCCTGCTCTGTTTTTTATAAGCTATAATAATAGCAAAAAATGCTGCCATTCAGTGGCATACAAAAAGTGGCTGTTGTACTCCATTTGTGCCCCACAGGTGCCAAGCTATTTACAGCACCTCTGCATTACACCCTCCTGCTCTGTTTTTAATAAGCTATAAAAATAGCAAAAAATGCTGCCATTTAGTGGCATCCTAAAAGTGGCTGTTGGACTTCCATTAGTGTCCCACTGGTGCAAAGCTATTTGCAGTACCACTGCATTACACCCTCCTGCTATGTTTTTAATAAGCTATAATAATAGCAAAAAATGCTGCAACTTAGTGGCATACAAAAAGTGGCTGTTCTACTCCATTTGTGCCCCACAGGTGCCAAGCTATTTCCAGCAACTCTGTATTGCACCCTCCTGCTCATTTAGCTACTCTATTTTTATAGCAAATTGATGGAATTCCTTGCTGCATTTCATCATTAGGAGGAATAAAAAGTGAGGCTTCTCTTACTGTCCTGGTACCCAGAGAACACGGCCACTGTACTCACCTGCCCACTTTTGCCACGCTATTTTATTTGCCCAAAGAGCTGACTCTTTTTCTACCATCATAAAATTGTCTGGAATACTAAGTTATTGTTCGTTTGCTGCCAAGCAAGGTGCAACACCTGTGCATTCTTCACTCCTTTCCATTTGTGGAACGTAATTATTAACTGCAGGTAGTCCAGCCAATCTGTGACGAAGCGAAGGTGCAGGCGTGGATATAATGTTTCCTTCATCCAATGGTGGTTCTCTCAATGTCTGACAGCTCAACAATAACATCTGTTTGCACTTACAAAACAAGTGACGACCTGCCAATCACACTCCCGCTTACGGGTAATGGGGTGGAAGTTCAGTGTGAAAAAGCATGTGTGACTGCTGTCCCCACAGTCACAGAAGATGAAGAGCATGCAGATGCACGTGATGGGGCAGGTGGTTGTTGCACAGCCCCGCTAGGCCGCATTGTAGCACAGTGAAATTCTCATTGCGACTTATGCTTCATTTTAAGTCTTGTATTTGGTGTGATCCCCAGTATGCAGCAAAACTACGCAACATAAAAAGCACTGTATGCAGTTGGGTTCATAAATGATTGTTTCACTTTCTGAAAACAAACAATAAGAACCATGCATTAAATTGAAATAATAGAACAATCTATTCAGTTGCCTACTGCTTGGTAAGCCCTCTGCGTAGCAGCAGTAATTGTGTGTGTGTGTGTGTGTGTGTGTGCGCGCGAAGACAACTTACTAGTGGCGCATCACAAAAGCTTCCCAGTTATCTACCTAAACATAGACAAAACACATCACCCACCCTGAATACCCTTGTTAGCTGAAGCCTCACAGATAAGGCAGATGATAACAGTGTGAATGCAAACCACACAGCTCTGCAACACAGTCATGCAAATCTTGTAAAGCAACATTCAATGCAAACATGTGTCACTGTCCCTCTATGATTTAAACTGTACGTGACAATTTGACAGTGCAGAGGCAGCAAGTGTGATTGTCTGTATAGTCGTCCTACCCAGAACAGATATGTGTTTTCATAATAAAACAAAGTGTTGCGTGCACGCATTACTGTCTGGGCACAGCCTACCGTACCCGGGCAATGTGATGTCCAGTTGCCATAAATACAGACTTTACGCTCCTATCATGGTTAACAGTATAGACAGCACCGGAAGAATGTTGGTCTGTGGTACAGGATGCTGCTCACTGGCATTACGGTACTCCTCACCAAACTCCACAATGACTCCCCTCACAATTGAACGAAGTGTTTCCGCAGTTGCTCCTTCCTGTGTGCCGATTTACCCCAGCCGCAGCCTAACTCCAGTGTTTCGCCAACTGAGCATGCTCTGCCTGACTGTGTCATTCCTGAGGCAAAGTCTTAATTTTGGGCTACAGCGCATGCTCGTTTGGACTGTGCCTGAGTCATTCTGCGACCTGTGGCTCAACACACTTACACAGGGCCCTGGTGCTTGACTCACTCTCGGGAGGCCACTAAATCTAACTGCACCCAACATCAGCCCCAGGTGTCCCCTTACACTGCAGTGGCGGTCCCCACTGACCGCAATACTGAGAGTGGCATCATGAAAATACATATAATGAAGCAACCTAAGTGTGACCAGACTCTTCCTCCACGTGGAGTCCCTGAAGGCAATGCACCAACACAATACCTGTGGGGCTTCACACTGACTGATAAAAGCCTCTTTGCACAGGTACTTGCACTCCGTGCCGGGTCTAAGTCCTGTGTTGTGCCTAGACAGCATGCTGAAGCGGATAGTCTTTTTTTCAGAAACTGTCTTTCATGCTACTGAGCATGCTCAGGCACTTACTGAATCAGAGGCTAGGTCGGGTAATGAACTCTTTGGCCCTGCCCCTGATGTGGGGAGCCCATATAGACCACAGGGAGTCATGTGTCCTGACAATTTGGCCAGGCTACTCCCAACAGGCTTGCAGAGGGCCGCCCCTATGACTTGTCACCTCATTGTTGTTGGTCAGACGATGACTGTTGAGGTGTTTTGGTTGTGGCATCCATGAGGTCATCATTCAAGTGGCAGTTCAAAAGAGGATGCTAGTTATGCCACTCATGACGTGTCACTCTGCTATTGTCTCCAGGAGGTGCATTGTGGTCCACCCTGGTTTGGGACGGACCCAGGTTATAAAAGGGGCTGGAGCCAAGTAGAAGGTGCCCAGTCTTCTATTATGCTCCGAAAGAGCACACCTCCATATGTTGAACCCATTGCGGCTTTAGGCCAGAGGTAGGCAGGGATAGGTCATCGATGCAGGCCGCAACCACAGTTGGTAACGCAGAACGTTTAAGAACAGCTCCTGTCCTACCAGTCCTGCTAGTGCAGCCCAGTGGCATAAACAGGCCTGCTGCTGCTGATGCGCCTGCTGTCCACAGGTGTGTCCCCTACGCACACGGACTGCGTAACCAATGGCCCCTGTGTTGTTAACAGGGAGTTCCGGGGCTGGGTGGTCGTGTGGACCCTGTCACGCTAACAGGGCTCCAAGTCTCCAGATCCGAGTTGAGTCTAACTCGGTTCAGGCTACTATTTGCTTGAGAGTCAACCTGCTCTGTATCCTCCACCTAACCTTCCAGTTGCCAACCTCTCCTTTTCCATCTATGAGCACGGTGGACACCGAATGGCGATTGGGATATCTACCTTTCTCTTTCTTTTCTTCTTAATATTTTTGATATAGCGGTAACATAGTATGTACCACCTTATCCAAATCTGCCAGTCCCACCATACCAGCTGTTGTTTCTTCAGCAAATGTTAATGTTGCTTAACCACCAAACCCACGGACACAAACTTTTTTACCCTTTCCAACACACCTGTTCCCCTTTCCACCAGCATCTGTCCTTTTTCAACTCAGTTTGTATATGACCAAAAATGCAACTCTGCAGAGACACCGTACTCAACGCTGTCTCAGCACAGCAGCCAGCCCTCGGTCCCTCAGATGTGGACAAGTAAGACCATTTCCTCCTATCGATGAAAAAGCGTTGAGATTCACTCTGTGTACCACTGGTGTTTAGTGGAAAAGCAGATGTAAGATTGCGTACCACCTTCTGCTGATACTCCTGCATACGTGCGTCCCTTTCTATGGCAGGAGTTATTTCGCAAAATTTTGTGTTGTACCGGGGATCCAACAGTGTGGCAACCCAGTAGTTAGCATTACTTGTAATTCGTACAATCCGAGGGTCATGTTGTAGGTAGTGCAGCAAGAAGGCGCTCATGTGTCTTGAGCATCCAGGAGGACAAAGTCCTTGGTGTCTTGGTGGCGGAGAGGTGAGAATCGTGCCTCCTTCCTCTGCCCTCTCCCCACAACCTCACACAACCAAAATGTGAGCAAGCTCTCACTAATCTGCTGAGTCTTCCATGCCCATCGCCAGTTCGTCCTCCATTTTCTTCCTGGGCTCCTGCACCTTCCTCAACTGTTTTGTTGATACTATGCTCCCTTGATAATCCCTCTTCCCCACCATACCATGACTGCCGACAAGGTGCCGCTGAACGTCTGGACCTTGTAGATCTTGTTATCCCTTCCACATATGACTCCTCCAGTACTTCCTCCCTTCCTCTTGGACCAACACCTGACTCCGAATAATACTTACAGTGTGTTCCATCATGTAGATGACCAAAATTGTCACGCTGAGAATGTCATCGCCAGTGTTAAACATCTGCGTCGACATTTGTAAACTGTAAAGAACGGTGCATATGTCCTTGATCTGACACCACTCCAGCAGCGTGATCTGCATCACCTCTGGATCAAGATAGCCCAGGGTATACGTCATAATAACGTATTTCAGCTGGGCTCTGCGGTGCTGCCACAGACGCTGCAACATGTGCAGATTAAAATTCCTGCATGTCGGAACATCGCATTTCTGATGTTTAACCGCCAGACCTTAAGACTTCAGGAGTGATGAAAGTTGTTGAGCTACTGGGTGCGAACGATGGAGGTGAGCACATAGCGAGCGTGCCCGCTGTACAAGGCCATGTAGGCCGGGATGTTGTTTTAAAAATTGCTGGAGAATCAGATTAAACACGTGAGCCATACAAGTCACGTGTGTCACATGGGCCTGACAAAGGCACGCTGCCATGTTTGCATCATTGCCACACACAGCTGTTAAATCACCACCGTAGTCCGCTACGTCAATTTGTACTCCTGTCGCAAGGTGACAACGTGTTCCTTTCGTGCATAGTGGTGATGATGGGAGAAGAGTCGACGCCAGCGGTGCAGGTGGACACAGGTTATGCTCACCCACTGGGATGCGTTACCTTGACAGATGCAGAACCAGAGGCTGAATGCAGGTGGTGGGTATCTCACAGATGAAGTACCATCATTCAGCTACAACCAATGGGAAGACACAACACCCTTTTTTAGGCCCCTCCTGTCTGAAGACCACTGCCAGACATAGCTATGAACCTCTGGTTACTGTTACCCCCAGTTTAATTTTATGAGTTTGTGTGCTTGTTACCTGACTACTTTTCCTGCTTGCTGTTTAGGTACCTCGTTGGCCGATTTGCATTTCACCTCTGCTTGTTTTCTGATTAAGTCCTGTCCCTCCCATTCTGTTCCTCTTCCTCAATTAATGTTTTGACCCTGCATGACTACTATTCTCTGGAACTACAGCCTTCCACAGGTATTGATCAACTTGGGCCCTGTGTCATTCAACATCACTGTATAGGGATTAAAGGGTTTCAGGGTTCTGGGGGTCCAGCTTGGTGAGTGGGTTCCCTCTAGCCTATCCTTTACAGCCCATCTGAGTGTGTCAATCCAGGCAGGCGTTACACCGTGCCCTCGACAGAAAGACATGTAGGCCGGGATAGTGTTTTAAAAATTGCTGGAGATTCGGATTCAACACGTGAGCCATACAAGGCACGTGTGTCACATGAACATGAACGCTGTCTCCATGTGGATTTTGCAGAGGCTGGGCACGCTCTGAACAACACAGGGAGCCCCAACTACATGCTGGTATATAGTTTTAAACTTATTTGGACCAGGACATGCCAATTGCAACCTGAGGGGACTCTAGTCCATTTATCTACACGGACACTGAAAAGGAAAAAGCTTGCTGAAGGGGAATTATGAATGGGCATGTTTTTAATAGGTGACATCATCATTCACCTTGAAAATACAGCCTTGTCCCGAATGAGATGACAAAAATTTGAAAAATATTTCTATAACGGGAATTCTCTGTTCGGTAATATCCACGCTAATATTTTGTGGAACTCTGTGTTACCTGGCAATTCTTGGAGACTAAAGATACGACAGCACCAGAGGAGACTATAATAGTCATTTGTACAATCTGAAGATCATTTGTTTGATGTACTCTGTTTGGGGAGATTACAAAAACTATGTCTGTATTCACTGTATGATTGGAGGATAATGTATAAATTAATTGTATTTCTCTATACTAATTTTTGATGACCCCTGAAGAACCTTCTATTTGAAGGGGAAACGCGTCGGGTCGATTAGGGGTAGAAGGTTGACAGCCTCCTCACTAATATAGGAAGTGGCAGTATATACAGAATTATATCTCAGTGCAGAACCGACTAATTTAGGGTAAAAAAAAGTGCTGCTTTTAGGGATCTTGACTGTAGGACCCTTGACTATTGGACTGTTTAGGGATATACTTGTATATTGCGCCTTACTGACAATTGTTCTTGCTCCTTAATTGGGGTAACACATAGGACTAGAATAATAAGGGGGATATATGTTGGAATCTTTGTATGGCACCAATTAATATTTTCTATATAATGTGGAAGTGTTTTTAAATGCTTTTGTTAATAAAATTTATATTTTTTATATTAAGGAGTTTTTAGTCTGTGAACACGTGTGTCACATTGCCCTGAAGAAGGGCCGCAGACTGTTTAGCATCATTGTCGCACCCGGCATTCCCTGGCTGCTGGTTGAGTGGAGACAACCATTGATGAAACTCGGTCTCACTCTACAGAGCTAACTGTCCACAATTCCTCAGCGGTGTCTCACATTTCCCCTACATTTCAAAGTAAACATTTGACCGCCTGATGGCCTTGAGCTCTGCTGCGAGCATAGTAAGGAGGTGTATGGGATTCCTTGGGCGCAGTTACAAGGAAGGGTGGCCTGACCACACAGGGTTTGGGCTGAGGTGCAGGAACAACACGAGGTTGATGAGGAAGAAGCAGTGGAGGAACTTGTACATACAGAGGAAGGATTGAAACACACAACTCGTGGGGACGGAAAGACTTGTACAGCAAACACTTCTCCATCTATCACCATAGTTACCCAGTGCCCAGTCAGCGACATGTAACGCCCCTGTCCATGCTTACTGTTCCAAGTATCTGTGGTGAAATGCACCCTGTCACACAGAGTTTCTCAAAGAAGCGGTGATATTTGGTGCGACATGCTGGTGTAGCGCGGGCACGCCTTTGTTGGAGAAGGAGTGGCGCCTGGGCATCGGCTCTTGGGGCACTGAGATGGGCATAAGGTCTTGAAAATCCTCGGTTAAAGAGGTTGGAAAGGCAGCATTTTGGTAGCCAACAGTTTGCAGATGCAGAACCTCTAAGCCATGTCATGCCCTTCTAAAAGCATGTAAAACACAGCAAGGGGACTCCAACCACAGTCTCCCTTGTTTCCAAAAATTGGTCCACACACACCCCACTTGACTGGCATCAATTGACCCCATTTTCAAGCTTACAAAGATGCTTTGCATGAAGCACTCTCAAAAATACGCGTGCCTTTGGCCTCCCCTGGCTGACCCAGGGGAAGAAAAGTCCTCTGAGAGCCATGACTTGTTCATCTTGGTTCTTTTTTCAAAAGCGAGGGGACTCCAACCACAGTCTCCCTCGTTTCCACTAATTGGGCCACACACACCCCACTTGACTGACATCAGTTGACCCCCCTTTTGAAAAAGAAAAAGATGCTTTGCATGAAGCATTCTCAAAAATACACGTGCCTTTCGCCTCCCCTGGCTGACCCAGGGGAAGAAAAGTCCTCTGAGAGCCATGACTTGTTCATCTTGGTTCTTTTTTCAAAAGCGAGGGGACTCCAACCACAGTCTCCCTCATTTCCACTAATTGGGCCACACACACCCCACTTGACTGGCATCAGTTGACCCCCCTTTTGAAAAAGAAAAAGATGCTTTGCATGAAGCACTCTCAAAAATATGCGTGCCTTTCGCCTCCCCTGGCTGACCCACGGGAAGAAAAGTCCTCTGAGAGCCATGTCCACATTGTCAGTGGACAGACACGTGTGCTTATCTGCCAGCAGACCCCCAGCAGCACTGAAGACAGGTTCCGAGAGAACGCTGGCTGCAGGACACGACAAGATCCCCAAGGCGTACGTGGCAAGCTCAGGTAATTTATCCAGATTGGAAGCCTAAAATGAGCAGGGCTCAAGTTGCACAGTAATGGCATCGATGTTTCCTTACATATACTCATATATCTGTGTCTCCTCCTCTTTTTCCTTGTCCAGCTCTTTTGATTTCGCATGTGTATATGTCCTTGTCACTTTCCCATGTGTTTGTGTTGTGTTGTGAGTTGTTTGTCACCTTTTGGACACCTTTGAGGGTGTTTTCTAGGTGTTTTTATGTGTTTGTGATTGCCTGCCATTGTTTCCTATGCGGTTCGAGTTCGGTTCGTCGAACGTTCGCCGAACCGAACTCGAACGAGACGCCCGTTCGGCGAACCGAACTCGAGCCGAACCGCGACCGGTTCGCTCATCTCTAATAGATAGATGGCAATTCACAACTTGCAGAATATTAATTTACTATACAATACAACCTAAATCACAGTCTGTATAGCCATATGATTCAGTGTCCACTGTCTGTCAAAGTTTGAACTGTTACGGAAAGGGCCTTTAAACAACCCCTCAAACTATTGTTAGAAGTAACCGAGAAAGGGCATAATGGGAATCAGCTGTTACCTCGTTAGCCTGCAAGTCCTGCACTAAAGTCCACTGGTAATTTCCTGCACCAATGAGCTATACTGGAGATAAAAATTAGAGAACAACACACAATTTCCTAAATGTTAAGGTCATTGTGTAGTCCTATGTGATTATATCCTAACATGAGTAAACTAGCAGTATTTTAAGCTTATTTCACAAACTGAATTAATTCCAAAGCGCATAATAAAAATGTAAATGAGATAAATGAAAAAGAACATATGATCAAAATTAGAGAGCACTCTCAGATACCTGCAAGTTATTGGTGTTAATCTGACACCAGGTGCTAATTTACTTTACCCCTTCAACCCCGGCCTGAAAACATCCCTCTGACCACGCCAATTTTTACTATTCTGACCAGTGTCAATTTATGAGGTGATAACTCTAGAACACTTCAATGGATCCTGATGATTCTGACATTTTTTGTGACACATTGTACTTCATGATAGCACATGTCTACTTTACATCACCATAATTTTTGAAACATAATTTTCTTTTATTAGGAAGTTAGAAGGGTTCAAAGTTCATCAGCAATTTTTCGTTTTTCCAACAAAATTTACAAAACAAGGTTTTTTTTACAGGCCACATCATATTTGAAGTGACTTTGAGAGGCCTAGGGGACAGAAAATACCCAAAAGTGACACCATGCTAAATACTGCACACCTCACACTGCTCAAAACCACATCAAAGACGTTTATTAACCTTTTAGGCGCTTTACATGAACTAAAGAAATGTGGAAGGAAAAATTAAAATTTTACTTTTTTACACAAAAATGTTATTTACCCATAAAATGTTGCATTTTCATAAGGGTATCAGGAAAAAATGTATAATAAAATTTATTGTGCAATTGCTCCTGAGTACGCAGATACCTCATATGTGGAGGAAGTCAATTGTGTGGGTGTACGGCAGGGCTTGGAAGGGAAGCAGCGCCATTTGAAATTTTGAAAGCAATATTAGCTGGAATCATTAGTGGACGCTATGTCACGTTTGGAGTCCCCCTGAGGTGCCTAAACAATGGAGCTCCCCCACAAGTAACCCCATTTTGGAAACTAGACCTCTCAAGGAATTTATGTTTGGCGAGCACCTCGAACCTTGAACCCTTAGGGCCTTCACAGAAGTTTATAACGTTGAGCTGTGAAAATAAAAAAATACATTTTTACCAAAAATTGTTACTTCAACCAGGTAGCTGTTTTCATAAGGGAATCAGGAAAAAAAGCACCGTAAAATGTATTTGCGCAATTTTTTCTGAGAACGCTGATAACTCGTGTGGGGGAAATCAACAGTTTGAGCTCACAGCAGGGCTCAGAAGGAAATGAGTGCCATTTGACTGCAAAATTTGCTGGTATCACGCTATGTTGTGTTTGTAGAGCCCCTGATGTTCCTAAACAGAGACGCTCTGCCACAAGTGACGTCATTTTGGAAACTAGACCCCTCAAGAAATTTATGTAGATGGTTAATAAGCACCTGAAACCCCCTGGGGCTTCACAGAATTTTAGAATGTTGAGTGACAAAAATGAAAAAATACATTTTTAACCTCAGAAATGTTGCATTAATGCCTAATTTTTCAAATTCACTGGGGTAATATGAGATAAAAAAAACATACAATTTGTTGTCTAATTTTTCTTGATTATGCCAGTACCCCATATGTGTTCAAAAACTTTTTTTGAGGTGCATAGAAAGTGAAGAAGGGAAGGAGCAACATATTGGAGTGCAGATTTAGCTGAAATGGTGTGGGGGTGCCATGTCACAATGGCAGAGCCACTGAGGTGCCAGAACAGCAGAAACCTCTTACAAGTGACCCCATTTTACAAACTGCACCCCTCAATGAATTCATCCAGGGGTGCAGTGAGCATATTGACACTACAGGTATGTTACAAAATTTTATACTTTTGAGCGGTGAACAAAAACTAATTACATTTTTATCACTAAAATGTTGTTTTAACCCCTGTTCTCCAATTTTCACAAGGGGAATAGGTAAAAAAAAATCCCATAATATATTACACAATTTCTCCTGAACATGGCAATACCCCATATGTGACTGTACAGGACTGTTTGGCTGCATCACAGGGCTCAGGAGAGAAGGAGCGCCATTTGATTTTTGGAGCACAGATTTTCCTAGAATAGTTTGTAGACTCCATTTGCAGAGCCTCTAAGTGCCAGAACAGAAGAAATTCCCCTCAAGTGACTAAACTTTGGAAATTACACCCCTCTGGGAATTCATTTATGGGTGTAGTGATGATTTAGTCGCTGGAAAACATCCATGGTATCAAACACAATGAATATTTCAGATATTAAAAACTGCAAATACCGTATTTTTTGGACTATAAGACGCACCCTTGTTTTAGAGGAGGAAAAAATAGAAAAAAAATAAAATTAAGGTAAAAGAATGTGGTCATGACACACTGTTATTTTACTGCTGACAGTGTTACTGAGGTAATAATATCCCCAAATTCTGTCCTCATATCCTCCATTCTGGGTACCTTCCAGGTATATATGGCCCCCATCGTGGAATATGTATGTTCCCCATCATTATATCATTATATGTGTGATCCTCCAATCTGGTGTGTGTGTGTGTGTGTGTGTGTGCATATGTCACGCTTCCCGGTCCCCTTGTCCCGTTCTCCGGTCCCCGTGGCCCGCTTCCCGCTCCCCGGCGGCGTCCCCTGCTCACCACTCCGGTCCCGGTCTCCTCGTCCCCGCCTGCAGCCTCCACGCGTCCAGCTCCCCGCTCCCGGCGCTCCTCTGCGAGGTGGGACTCCCAGCCGGGCGCTCCTGCCTCCTCCTCACCGCTTCCTGGACTGGCTTCTGGCACACGGGCATCGCGCATGCGCATTAGGGCGCGCGCGCGGTCATTGACCCTTTCTTAAAGGGCCAGCACCCAGAAACAGGATATTGCATAGAAAGGTACAGGGTATATAAGGGTTCTCTTTCCTGGTGGGCGGGGCCTGTTCTACGTGTTTAGTAAGCTAGTGTTCAGGTCCCCTATTGCTTTGCCTTGTACCTTGCCTGCATTAACCCTGTCCTGTCTCGTAGAGCCTGTCCTGCCACGCCAGCCGCTCCGAACCACGCTCAGCCCTATACCCTGACGGTGACTTCGGCGGATGTTCCACCATCTCTACAGCTCCGCCAGTCTCCAGTCCCTGGCTCCGTTTGGTGACCCGTCCCATCGCTCAGCAAGTCCCGGATCCCGCCGGACCTTACCACCTGGCCCCGGACTCTGAGCCTCGTCACCCGGACCACCGTCCAGAACTCCATCCACCTTTCCTGCTCCCATACGGACTGTCCGACTACCAATAGTGCTTCGGCTGTCGTGCACCCAGACCCTCTGGCGGGGTGACCTGCCTGGCTGCCTCCTCAAGGGAAACCGGTGTACGGTCCAGAGGTTCCACCACCCGGACGTTACAGCTAGAACAGGCCATGGACCCCGCCGAAGCACTAGCGGCCCTGCAGCAGGAACTCACACGACAGCGCGAGACCCAGACCCGCATGCTGAACTTCATGACTTCTGTGGATGCCCGTCTGATCGCGCTACAAACAGCGGTCACGCCTGTGGCATCTCGGGCCCCCACTGCACAACCCACAACCGCAGCTCCCGTGGCAGCCTCCTCGGATGCTTCCAAACTCCGTTTGGCCTCACCACCCCGGTACGCCGGAGATCCCAAGACCTGCAGGGGATTCATAAATCAGTGCTCCCTCCATTTCACGCAGCTGCCGCACCTTTTTGCATCTGACCAAGCCAAGGTCGCGTTCATGATGTCCCATCTGGAAGGAGAGGCACTGGCCTGGATGAACCCCTTGTGGGAGAAGGAGGATCCGGTAACGACCAACATCCAGGACTTCCTGCAGGCATTTCGTACCACCTTTGACGAGCCCGGACGCGCCTCCGCGTCTGCCTCATCCCTCCTCCGGCTACGTCAGGGGACTCTGACGGTGGGCCAATATGCCATTCGGTTTCGCACCTTGGCCTTGGAACTCGGTTGGAACAATGAGGCCCTAACCGCCGCCTTCTGGGAGGGACTCTCAGGTCGGATTAAAGATGAGCTGGCTGGTCGGGACGTGCCGTCCTCCTTGGATGCCCTGATTGCGCTAGCGACTCGAGTGGATCTACGCTTTCAGGAACGATCCAAAGAAGTGTCCCGCGAGAGGCGTCCGATGCGGCACGCCTCCCCACCACTAAAGCCCATCGCTCCCCAGTCGGCGTCACCTGGCGCTTCTACCTACGAGCCCATGCAGATTGACCGCCTGAGGCAGTCTGAGCAACGCAGAGCAGAACGACTAGCAAAGGGTCTCTGCTTCTACTGCGGAGCTGGCACACACCTGCTACGCTCATGTCCCGAGAAGCCGGGAAACTCCAAAGCCTAGGCCTGGTAGGAGAGGCCACCCTAGGTGCTGGGACACTCTCAGACTCCGTTACTTGGACTATTCAAGTCACCACAGAGGAGACCCGGTTCACGGCAGAGGCGTATCTTGATTCCGGGGCAGCAGGCAACTTCATCCAGCAGGCCACGGTGGATAAGTACCAAGTGCCTGTCCTCCCACTAGAGAAACCGCTGGTGATCGCCTCTGTAGATGGGAGACCCCTCTCTGACACCGTCTCACTGATCACCAAGCCTGTGGAAGTACGGATCGGTGCTCTGCACACCGAGAGGATCGCCTTCTATGTCCTCCCGCGTATGTCTCATCAGATCCTGCTGGGACTCCCATGGTTACGGACACACGAACCGTCGGTCAGCTGGAGTACAGGTGAAATCACCCGTTGGGGCTCCTCGTGCCACGAGAGATGTCTGAAAACCATCCAGCCCGTCCGACGCCCTCCGGTTCCAGAGTCTCTACCAGGATTGCCTTCTGCCTACTGGTCCTTCTCGGACGTTTTTGATAAAAAGGAGTCAGAGGTTCTACCGCCTCATCGTCCATACGACTGCGCCATCGATCTACTGCCAGGAACCACGCCTCCTAGAGGAAGAATATACCCCTTGTCCCCTGCGGAGACACGAGCTATGTCTGCCTATATTACCGAGAGCCTGGCAAAGGGGTTCATTCGGAGGTCCTCATTCCCTGCCGGAGCAGGGTTTTTCTTCGTCAAGAAAAAGGAAGGTGATCTGCGCCCTTGCATCGACTACTGGGGTTTAAACCATATCACCGTAAAGAACAAATACCCTCTGCCGCTTATCCCCGAACTATTCGATCGGCTCCGAGGAGCCCATGTATTCACCAAGTTGGACCTCCGTGGGGCTTATAACCTGGTTCGTATTCGCTCTGGAGACGAATGGAAAACCGCCTTCAACACTCGAGATGGGCACTACGAGTATTGTGTCATGCCCTTTGGTCTGTGTAATGCTCCGGCAGTCTTCCAGGAACTGGTGAACGACGTGTTCAGAGATCTCCTCTATGTCTGTGTCGTGGTATATCTGGACGACATCCTGGTCTTCTCTCCGGACCTACAGACCCACAGAGAGAACGTGCAGCTAGTTCTCCAGAGGCTTAGAGAGAATCGTCTGTACGCCAAGTACGAGAAATGCCTCTTTGAAAAGTCATCTCTTCCCTTCCTGGGTTATGTAATCTCGGACACTGGCCTGCAGATGGACCCAGAGAAGGTGTCTGCCATCATCAACTGGCCTCCTCCTTCCGGACTGAAGGCTATCCAGCGCTTTCTCGGCTTTGCGAACTATTATCGGCAATTCATCCCGCATTTCTCTGCCTTGACTGCGCCTCTCTCTGCCTTGACTAAGAAAGGAGCTAATCCTAAGGACTGGCCCCCGGCGGCCGATGCCGCGTTCTGCTCCTTGAAACAGGCGTTTGCTTCCTCCCCGGTTCTCCATCGCCCTGAATTGAACCGACAGTTCACCTTGGAGGTGGATGCCTCCTCCTCAGGAGCCGGAGCAGTGTTGATGCAGAACTCCCCCTCCGGCAAGATGGTCACTTGTGGATTCTTCTCCAAGAGCTTCTCGGCACCCGAACGCAACTACACCATCGGGGATCGGGAGCTACTGGCCGTGAAGCTTGCCTTGGAGGAATGGCGCTACCTCTTGGAGGGAGCAGTATACCCTGTAATCATATACACGGACCACAAGAATCTGGAGTACCTGCGGTCAGCCCAAAGACTGAACCCACGACAAGCCCGCTGGTCCTTGTTTTTTGCCCGATTTGATTTCCAACTCCATTTTCGGCCTGCAGACAAAAACGTGCGGGCAGACGCCTTGTCCAGATCCTTAGTGCCCGTGGAGTTGGAGGAGGAGACGTTCCAGCCCATCATCAACCCCAGCAACATCATGCCGGTGAATCCTGTCACTGTAACTCAGATACCCCCTGGGAAAACCTATGTCCCAGACACTGATAGACAGAGAGTCCTGCACTGGGGCCATGCCTCGAAGATCGCCGGCCATGCTGGCCAGAAGAAGACTTGGAGCACGATTGTCCGTCACTACTGGTGGCCGTCCCTCCGTAAAGACGTCTCAACCTTCGTCTCGGCCTGTCCGTCCTGTGCCCGGAACAAGACACCCAAGCACCTACCATATGGACGTCTTCTGCCTCTGCCCATTCCGTCTGTTCCGTGGCAACATATCGCAATGGACTTCATTACGGACTTACCCTTATCCTCCGGACACACAGTCATATGGGTTGTGGTGGACCGTTTCTCCAAAATGGCTCACTTCATTCCCATGGCCGGGCTGCCCTCTGCCCAGGAGCTAGCTGACTCCTTCATCCAACATATATTCCGATTGCATGGCTTTCCCGCACACATTGTGTCCGACAGAGGAACTCAGTTTACCTCCCGCTTCTGGAGGGCCCTCTGCAAACATCTGGGAGTATCTCTGGACTTTTCTTCGGCCTACCATCCTCAGTCGAATGGGCAAGTGGAGCGGGTCAATCAAATCCTGACCTCCTTCCTGCGTCACTACGTTAATGCCCATCACGATGACTGGTCCACACTTCTTCCTTGGGCTGAGTTCTCCCACAACCATCACATCAGCGAGTCCACCTCCAGCTCTCCATTCCGAGTCGTGTACGGACTTCAGCCTTCTGTTCCATTGCCAGTATCCTCGGCTTCCGATGTCCCCGCAGCAGATGCTCTGGTCCAGGACTTCTCAGCCATATGGAGCTCTGTCAAGATCTCCCTTGAGCGGGCTTCTTTGCGGATGAAGAGACATGCGGACAAAAGGCGCTTGGATCCCCCGTGTTTCTCCCCTGGTGATCTGGTCTGGCTTGCATCCAAGTATGTCCGATTGAAGTTGCCATCGTACAAGTTGGGTCCTCGTTACATCGGGCCGTTTAAAGTCGTCAGCAAGATTAATGCTGTCTCCTACAAGCTGCAGCTCCCGGCCACGATGCGGATACCCAACTCTTTCCATGTCTCCTTGCTCAAGCCTGTTGTCCTTGGTCCCTTCTCCGCTGAGGTCGGTACTGCTCCTCCTCCCATCGCTGACGATGACATCTATGCGGTAAGGGATATCGTGGCCATGAAGACCGTACGTGGTCGGCAATACTTCCTGGTGGACTGGGCGGGTTATGGTCCCGAGGATAGGTCCTGGGAGCCCCGGGAGAATGTTGGCACTCCTCTGATTCGTGTCTTCCTGTCCCGCTTGCGGGGGGGTGTGTGGGGAAGGGGGTACTGTCACGCTTCCCGGTCCCCTTGTCCCGTTCTCCGGTCCCCGTGGCCCGCTTCCCGCTCCCCGGCGGCGTCCCCTGCTCACCACTCCGGTCCCGGTCTCCTCGTCCCCGCCTGCAGCCTCCACGCGTCCAGCTCCCCGCTCCCGGCGCTCCTCTGCGAGGTGGGACTCCCAGCCGGGCGCTCCTGCCTCCTCCTCACCGCTTCCTGGACTGGCTTCTGGCACACGGGCCTCGCGCATGCGCATTAGGGCGCGCGCGCGGTCATTGACCCTTTCTTAAAGGGCCAGCACCCAGAAACAGGATATTGCATAGAAAGGTACAGGGTATATAAGGGTTCTCTTTCCTGGTGGGCGGGGCCTGTTCTATGTGTTTAGTAAGCTAGTGTTCAGGTCCCCTATTGCTTTGCCTTGTACCTTGCCTGCATTAACCCTGTACTGTCTCGTAGAGCCTGTCCTGCCACGCCAGCCGCTCCGAACCACGCTCAGCCCTATACCCTGACGGTGACTTCGGCGGATGTTCCACCATCTCTACAGCTCCGCCAGTATCCAGTCCCTGGCTCCGTTTGGTGACCCGTCCCATCGCTCAGCAAGTCTCGGATCCCGCCGGACCTTACCACCTGGCCCCGGACTCTGAGCCTCGTCACCCGGACCACCGTCCAGAACTCCATCCACCTTTCCTGCTCCCATACGGACTGTCCGACTACCAATAGTGCTTCGGCTGCCGTGCACCCAGACCCTCTGGCGGGGTGACCTGCCTGGCTGCCTCCTCAAGGGAAACCGGTGTTCCACCACCCGGACGTTACAGCATATATATATATAGTTATATAGTGTGTGTGTGTGTGTAAATAGTTATATAGTGTGTGCGTGTGTGTGTATAGTTATATAGTGTGTGTGTGTGTGTGTGTGTGTGTGTGTATATATATATATATATATTTATATATATATATATAGTGTAAGAAAAAAAAAATGCACGGTTTCGCTGTGCTGCTCAGAAAGGTAATGATAAGGTTATTTGGGATGTAGATTTATTAATTATTTACATGCCACTACGCGTTTCGGGGGTACAACCTCCCCCTTCCTCAGGTAGCCTACCTACTGGCATGTAAATAATTAATAAATCTACATCCCAAATAACCTTATCATTACCTTTCTGAGCAGTGCAGCGAAACCGTGCATTTTTTTTTTTTTTTCTTGCATCTTTATCTCCCTATGGGAGCTCAAAGGGGCTGCTGCAGCCAGAACCAGGATCGTACTATCCGTTTGAATCTAACACCAGGGGCTGGGGAATCACCGCATCTGTGATCACGGGACCATCCGACCCGGAGGAGGAGCTGCTATCAGACGCCGGTCCGGCGGCTGCACACTGCACGTGGAAACCCCGATCGTGTGAGCAGAGTCCTGCGGAGTCAGGAGGACTGGATCCCTGCTGACAAGGAGCGGTGAACTTGCGATCCCCCTTCAATATCACTATCAGTGTTGTACCTGACGTACAACACTATCAGGTGAGTGTGCACCTCACATTGTACATACCTCGGTACATTAAGATCCCACACAGGAGCGCCCTCTCTCTCTTTTTTCATTTTATATATATATAGTGTGTGTGTGTGTGTGTGTGTGTGTATGTGTGTGTGTAAATATATATATATATATATATGATCCAACCCCATCCAGGTGTACAATAATGCCTATACTATATTATTTATTGCCTTACTTTTACTGATGTGATGCTCACCATGCTTCAGTTTGGTCCTGGGATTACAAACAAAGTCTCCCATAGCTCAAGGACCTGCAGTGATGTAATGAAGAGGCGGGGCACTGTGCTGTTCTGTGCTGTTCTGGCCCACCCCTCTGCATTACATCACTGTAGGTCCTTGTCAGCTATGGGAGACTGTTTCTAGTGCAGAGGAAGGATCAAAGTGAAAGTAATTTGAGCACTCAGCACAGAGACTGCGGCTGTGCTGTGAAGGTATGCCGTTTTCTGGCCCGGACACTGCAGTGATCTGCACTTCCCCCGGGCCAGACATGACTGCAGCGGCACCCTGCTCCTGCCTCCTAAACAGCGGACACACAGTCTCCCCAGCCGCTGCGTCTGGAGCTCCCACGTGTGACCGCTGTTTACATTAAACATGTATTCATTAGCTGCTCCTCACACCCGCTGACTGCAGAAAGAGGTGGGCGGGGAGCAGCTAATGAATATTTGTTTACTTTAAGCAGCGGGCACACGTGGTTTCTCCAGCCGCTGGCATCCTGCAGCAGCGACCTTCCCTGCCTCCTGTGATCCCACTGCATAGCGCTGACTCCCCACAGCTCCCTACCCCGCAGCTTCAGACCATAAGACGCACCCCACACTTTCCTCCCAAATTTGGAGGAAAAAAAGTGCGTCTTATGGTCCGAAAAATACGGTAAGTCATTGTTGTGCCCAGTACATATTAGTGCCCATACATTATGCCCAGCTTCTGATTCTGTAAACTTTCACCCTGTACATTTAAGCAAGCTCTCACTACAACAATGCCAGACATGTGGATGCTAACTGTTGTTTAGGCACATTATGGGGCTCAGAAGAGATTTAGATTTGGGAGCGCAGATTTTGCTGGATTTCTTTTTTGAGGGAGGGAGCTATAGCATTTTTCGAGAGCCTTTGTCCTACCAGTAATGTGAAAGCCCTTATATTTCAGTTAACCAATGACGGACCTGAGTGTGGATTTGTGTTTTTGTGGATTGAGTTGAATTCTATTTGGTGACGATTTTGATACAGAACCTTTTGGATTGGGTTACATTTATCGTGTGCTCTATGCTGAGCACTTACATTGGGATTTCTATCTACATCTCCGAAATAAGTGATTCAGGTGAAACCCATGACGGATACATTCACTAATGAAGCAGCAGAATTACTCCAGACTCGGATTGGCGTCTGTTCAGTGGTGTCCATCTTTTCAAAGGTGAACAAAACTGTCGATGACCGAACTTTTGTGTATGCCTAAAAAAAGTTGTAAAAAGATGGACACTGGCAGACCACAGGCCAGACGTGAGGTCAAAGTGACTCACTCATTACAGTGAATTTTCCATTGAAAATTTTGTCTCAATCACATTTTTCAGAGAATTAGGGCAAGTCGGGGATTGCACCATACATGGATGGCAATGAAGGGAGGCAAAGGATCATGCGACAAGTGGGTGGCCATGGGAGTGGGAGTTGAGGACCACACAACATGAGGATGGACATATAGGAGTGCAGAGGACTATTCGACACGTGGGTAACCATGCAGGTAAGCTCAGGACTGCGCAACATGAGAGAAGACGAGAGTTCAGGGACAATGATGCTAGGATGCCGCATAGCGCTGTTGCACGTGCCGGCGCTACACATGCATTTACTGCAAGCCACATATGTTGAGGTCACTTTGATATTACTAGGTTGTGTTTGCATTTAAGAGCGCAAAAGGGTTCAGCACAGCCCTTGGAGTTTTCACAAATTTATACACATATTTACTATGCAATTAAAGAGTTTTCAGTACTGAAATCTGTGTCAAGTTTTTTTATTTGACTTTAATTATTGGGGAAAAATCAGCAAGCTAATTTGAATTTCAAAAGATCCATTCATCTCTAGTCAGCACTCTCCAAAAAGATGCTAATCGAGGCAACAAAACTTACTGGACATTATATAGACAGGCTATTGACAGAGATTTTGGTGTTGGCTTTATTGAGTGAGGTTGGTCAGCAAATCAATGTCTGTCCAAAAAATAGATAAAAACTTTGCCGTGGAGGTAAGTACATGAAATCATAATTAGATGCACAAGTACAGCCTACTAGAGACAGACTGACCATGACCAAATGCCAGATTGGCCAGTTCAGCTGCATGCTGCATTGGCCTGCAAAACATTTAGCAGCATTGGTGTCCTCCAGATACTGATACCATTAACCCTTTCCCACAAATGGTAGTAAGTATATCTCCAGATTTCAGGTGATTTTTCACAAGTTATGTCTGATGAATGTCATGAGCACACTCTGAGCTTATCATAAATCAATTCAGTGATATATGAGCTCTTGCAGCATGGCACTAGGCCAGGGTTCCCCAACTCCAGTCCTCGAGGGCCGCCAACAGTGCATGTTTTCAGGATTTCCTTAGCATTGCATGGGTCTTGGAATCATCAACTGTGCAGGTGATTAAATTATCACATGTGCAATACTAAGGAAATCCTGAAAACATGCACTGTTGGCCGCCCTTGAGGACTGGAATTGGGGACCCATGCACTAGGCGGTAATCATGGGCAAGGTCTGCGTCTTCTGCTCATCGGCATGCTACAAAAAAGACAGGATCCTGCCTGCGTGTGTGTGGGCTTTCACTAAGGAGGTAGTATGTCTTTGCAGGCTGCATGATGCCGGTGGCTTTGGCTTGCCAGAACGATATGTTAACCTTATAGGGATTAATGGAGATAAAAAGACCACTGACTATAATGATAAGGGAGTGGAGTTGCACAGCAATGTTTAAAGATAACCCTGGTGACTAAAGGGTACTTTACACGCTGATACATCGGTAACGATATATCGTCGGGGTCACGTCACTAGTAACGCACATCCGGCTCCGTTAGCGACTTCACAGCGTGTGACACCAAGGAGTAACGATCAACGATTGCAAAAGCGTCAAAAATCGCTGATCGTTGACACGTCGCTCCTTTTCATAATATCATTGCGGCTGCAGGTACGATGTTGTTCGTCGTTCCTGCGGCAACACACATCGCTATCTGTGACACCGCAGGAACGAAGCACATCTCCTTACCTGCGTCCACCGGCAATGAGAAAGAAAGGAGGTGGGCAGCATATTCCGGCCGCTCATCTCCGCCCCTCCTATGCTATTGGGCGGCCGCTTAGTGATGCCGTAGTGACATCGCTATGATGCCGAACGCACCTTCCCCTTGAAGGAGGGATTGTTCGGCGATCACAGCGACGTCGCTGAAAAGGTATGTGCATGTGACGCTGCCGTAGCGATAATGTTCGCTACGGCAGCGATCAACAAATGTCAGACGAACGACTGGGGCGGATGCTATCGCACACGACATCTCTAGCTATCGCTAGCAATGTCGCAGCGTGTAAAGCACCCTTAATTGTAATTTAGTTGTCATATAGAACACCATCTGGAGTGGTCTTTTATCATCTACATTAGTAACATATACTTTACACAAATGCAAAACATCACTATAATCTCTAACATATATAACGCGGATAATGACTAATGTATATGCCGTGGTATTAGAACCTTTGCTTAAATTTTTGCCTATTAGCAATGACATTTGTGCTGGGGTACTTGGTGCATGTGGACTATATTGAGAACTTCTGAATATAATGCCATCATGGCCCACGCATGAGCAGTAGCATTGAGACCTAGCGCAAGAGCGTAATTGTGCGCTTGTGCAATCATATCAGGAATTGACCTTCATAGTTTTGTTCATTGGCGCTCCCAACCAGACATGCATCACACTTCTGGTCAGCTTCTGTGCCACTCACAGGGATCACATGGGACGCCAAAGGGGATGCCGCCGACCAGACCTCTTTCAGGTAATTAGGAATATAATTCTGTGCAATATAAAAGCATGCTTACCTTAGTATTTAGTTCACATATTCCCTGAGGAAGCTGTCCAGGTGCGGTGTAACACGCGGGATCCTTGCCACACCATATATGCCTGTTATTCTTAGCGCCCGGGGCTACATGGGAGCTGTTCTGGCATAAATACTGTATATTTTGATATAATTGGGCTACTAGCCATATTGATATGCAGTTATATTCAATTTGTGGCTCCCATCATATGGTTTCCAATAGGATGGTGTTTGGCATATGTATACAGGCAATATATATATATATATATATATATATATATGGACAATCCATTTGTTTTTACATGGTTTTAATGTGTGATCCTTGCACAAATAGAGATATTTCACTTTTATCTATTTTGGTGGTGTCCTCTTGATATGTGCAGTCTTTTTCTTTCTCTAGTTCATTAAAAACGTGATTTTAGATAGCGGGCACGTCTTCTCGTACATTTCGTTAATTCAGAGCATGTTGAGACATGCTTTCTTCACTTCCTCCAAGTTATCTGCTCTAACCTCCACTGGTTTTGTCTGTTCCACCACAACCCTGCCTAGCACTACAGTACAGTTGTCACGCTCACCGGCCCCCCTGCCATGCTCCCCGGCTCCCCGGCCACGCTCCCCGGCTCCCCTGCCACGCTCCCCGGCTCCTTTGCAAGGCGTCAACCGCTCCACGGCCTCCATGCATACTCACCTGCGTCCTCCAGGCAACCCGATCCTTGGTCCCGGCGCCCATCTGCGATGCTGAACGCTCCTGCCTCCTGTGCACCGCTCCCTGCTCTGGCTTCTGGCACCCGGGCCTCGCGCATGCGCATTAGGGCGCTTCCTGACGATTCCTGAACCACGAACGGTGACTGTCCGCCGTCTCGTCAGTCCCTACCGTCTCCGGATCCGTGTGGTGACCCACCTCCTCGCTCCATTGGTTCCGGATTCTGCCTGCCATCATCTCGGCCTCCGAACCTAAGCTCCGTCACCCGGACTGCCTTCAGAGACTCCGTGGTCCCAGGGACTTCTTCACTCCACTCCTCTGAACGGACTGTCCTGCTACCCATAGTGCTCCGGCTACCGGGCACCTCGCCCTCGGTGAGGTGTTCAGCCCAGTGGATCCACCTCCTGGGCCTACCCGTCCTCCCGGTCCTAACAGTAAGAACAGGCCATGGATCCCGCCGAAGCACTAGCGTCCCAGCTGGGCGGTATGCAGCAGGAACTCGACCGACAGCGCGAGACCCAGTCCCGCATGCTGGCCTTTATGTCCTCAGTGGATACCCGCATGAACACGCTGCAAGCAACAGCCACGTCCCGGGCATCCCAGGCTTCTGCAGCACAGTCCACGGCTGCGGTTCCCGTGGCGGCTTCCTCGGAAGCCTCTAACCTCCGCTTGGCCTCTCCACCCCGATATGCCGGAGATCCTAAGACCTGCAGAGGATTCTTGAATCAGTGTTCCCTCCACTTCAAGCTGCTGCCGCATCTGTTTGCCTCCGACCAAGCCAAGGTGGCGTTTGTGATGTCCCATCTAGAGGGAGAGGCACTGGCCTGGATGAACCCCTTGTGGGAGAAGGAGGACCCTGTAACAGCTAACATCCAGGAATTCCTGCAGGCGTTTAGAACCACCTTTGACGAACCCGGACGTGCCGCCGCGTCCGCCTCATCACTCCTCAGGCTACGTCAGGGGACCTCGACGGTGGGCCAATATGCCGTCCGCTTTCGCACCTTGGCCTCAGAATTGGGGTGGAACAATGAAGCCCTCACCGCCGCCTTCTGGGAAGGACTCTCCAGTCGTATTAAGGACGAGCTGGCAGGCCGCGATGTTCCTTCCACCCTGGATGCCCTGATCGCACTAGCCACCCGCGTGGACCTCAGATTCCAGGAACGATCCAAAGAGGTGTCCCGTGAGAGACGTCCGATACGGCATTCCTCTCCTCCGCAGAAGCCCGCCGTACTTCAGTCAGCGTCGTCTGGTGTCTCTGTCCATGAGCCCATGCAGATTGACCGTTTGCGGCAGTCCGAACAATGCCGAGCAGAACGGCTCGCAAAGGGCCTCTGCTTCTACTGCGGAGAGGGCACACACCTGCTACGTTCCTGTCCAGAGAGGCCGGGAAACTCCAAAGCCTGGGGTTGGTAGGAGAGGCCACCCTAGGTGCTGGGACTCTCTCAGACCCGGTTACGTGGACTGTGCAAGTGACAGCAGGAGAGACGCGGTTCACGGCAGAGGCGTACCTCGATTCCGGGGCAGCAGGCAATTTCATCCAGCAGGCCACGGTGGACAAGTACCTGGTACCGGTTACTCCACTCGACAAACCCCTCGTGATTGCCTCCGTAGATGGGAGACCCCTCTCTGACACCATCACTTGGATCACCGAGCCTGTTGTACTACGCATCGGTGCCCTGCACACTGAGAAAATCGCCTTCTACGTCCTCCCGCATATGTCTCATCAAATCCTGCTGGGACTCCCCTGGTTACAGACACATGAACCGTCGGTCAGCAGGCGCGCTGGCGAAATTACCCGATGGGGCCCCTCTTGCCACGAGAACTGCTTGAGGGCCATACAGCCCATCCGACGACCTCCGGTTCCGGAGTCTCTACCAGGACTGCCTTCGGCCTATTGGTCCTTCGCGGATGTCTTTGATAAAAAGGAGTCAGAGGTACTGCCGCCACATCGTCCATACGACTGTGCCATCGACCTACTCCCGGGAACCACACCACCTCGAGGACGGATATATCCTTTGTCCCCTGCTGAAACAAGGGCCATGTCTGCCTACATCACTGAGAACCTGGCAAGGGGATTCATCCGGAGATCCTCCTCTCCTGCTGGAGCAGGCTTCTTCTTTGTCAAGAAGAAAGAGGGCGACCTGAGCCCCTGCATTGACTACCGGGGATTGAATCAAATCACCGTGAAGAATAAATACCCCCTGCCGCTCATCCCCGAATTGTTTGATCGGCTTAGAGGAGCTCGTGTGTTTACCAAGTTGGATCTTCGGGGTGCCTACAACCTGGTCCGCATCCGCTCTGGGGACGAATGGAAGACCGCATTTAACACTCGCGATGGGCACTACGAGTATTGTGTGATGCCCTTCGGCCTGTGTAACGCCCCGGCGGTCTTTCAAGAATTAGTGAACGACGTGTTCCGGGACCTTCTCTACATTTGTGTGGTGGTGTATCTGGATGACATCCTGGTCTTCTCTCTGGACCTCCAGACCCACAGAGAGAACGTGCAGCTGGTACTGCAAAGACTGCGAGAGAATCGTTTGTACGCCAAGTACGAGAAGTGTGTCTTCGAGCAGTCTTCTCTTCCCTTCCTGGGTTACGTAATCTCCGATACCGGTCTGCAGATGGACCCAGAGAAGGTCTCTTCCATTCTCAACTGGCCCCCTCCTTCCGGACTGAAGGCAATCCAACGGTTTCTTGGATTTGCGAACTATTACCGTCAGTTCATCCCTCGCTTCTCTGCCCTGACTGCACCTCTCTCTGCCTTGACCAAGAAGGGGGCTAATCCAAAGGACTGGTCCCCTGCGGCCGACGCCGCCTTTGGCTCCCTGAAACGGGCATTTGCTTCCTCTCCGGTCCTCCACCGTCCTGAGTTAAACCGACAGTTCACCTTGGAGGTGGATGCCTCCTCCTCTGGAGCCGGAGCAGTACTCATGCAGAAGTCCTCCTCTGGGAAGATGGTTACTTGCGGTTTCTTCTCCAAGAGCTTCTCAGCGCCTGAACGCAACTACACCATCGGTGACCGAGAGCTATTGGCAGTCAAACTGGCTCTGGAAGAATGGCGCTACCTTCTGGAGGGAGCAGTGTACCCCGTGATCATTTACACGGACCACAAGAACCTGGAATACCTGCGGTCTGCTCAGCGACTGAACCCACGACAAGCCAGGTGGTCCTTGTTCTTTGCCAGGTTCGATTTTCAGCTACATTTTCGGCCCGCGGATAAGAATGTGCGAGCAGATGCCTTGTCCAGGTCATTCGTGCCCATGGAACAGGAGGAGGAGACATCCCAACCCATCATCTGCCCAACCAACATCATTCCGGTGGCTCCTGTCTCTCTGGCCCAGATACCGCCCGGGAAGACCTATGTCTCAGAACCTGACAGACAAAAAGTGTTGCACTGGGGCCATGCCTCGAAAATAGCCGGCCATGCCGGTCAGAAGAAAACATGGAATACAATTATACGTCACTATTGGTGGCCATCCCTTCGCACGGACGTCGCGTCCTTTGTCTCAGCCTGCTCCTCTTGTGCCCGGAACAAGACACCCAAACACCTGCCATATGGTCGTCTTCTGCTGCTGCCTATTCCCTCCGTTCCATGGCAACACATAGCAATGGACTTTATTACAGACTTGCCCTTGTCCTCCGGACATACGGTCATATGGGTCGTGGTGGACCGTTTCTCCAAAATGGCTCATTTCGTCCCTATGGCTGGACTATCCTCTGCCCAGGAACTCGCTGACGCTTACAGCACATCTTCCGGTTGCATGGCTTTCCATCTCACATTGTGTCCGACAGAGGAACTCAGTTTACCTCCCGCTTCTGGAGGGCCCTCTGCAAACATCTGGGAGTGACTCTGGACTCTGGACTTTTCTTCAGCCTACCATCCTCAGTCGAATGGCCAAGTGGAACGAGTCAATCAGATCCTGACCTCCTTCTTACGTCACTACGTTAACGCCCTTCACGACGACTGGTCCACGCTTCTTCCTTGGGCTGAATTCTCCCATAACCACCACGTCAGTGAGTCCTCCTCCAGCTCTCCCTTCCATGTCATTTACGGACTTCAGCCTTCCGTCCCATTACCTGTATCCTCTTCCTCGGATGTCCCTGCTGCTGATGCTGTAGTCCGTCACTTTTCAACAATTTGGGACTCTGTCAAGACGTCCCTTGGACGTGCTTCCCTGCGGATGAAGAGACACGCAGACAAGAGGCATCTGGATCCTCCGTGTTTCTCTCCAGGAGATCTGGTCTGGCTTGCTTCCAAGTACGTCCGATTGAAGCTACCATCGTATAAGCTGGGCCCTCGCTACATCGGGCCGTTTAAAGTCATTGGCAAGATCAATGAGGTCTCCTACAAGCTACAGCTCCCGGCCACAATGAGGATACCCAACTCCTTCCATGTCTCCCTGCTCAAGCCGGTTGTCCTTGGTCCCTTCTCCGCTGCTGCCAGTTCTGCTCCTCCTCCTATTGCTGACGATGACATTTATGCGGTACGGGATATCGTGGCCATGAAGACCGTGCGGGGCCGACAGTTCTTCCTGGTGGACTGGGCTGGGTATGGTCCTGAGGATAGGTCCTGGGAACCCCGGGAAAATGTGGGTACTCCCCTGATTCGTGCCTTCCTGTCCCGGTTGCGGGGAGGAGGGCGTGGGGGAGGGGGTACTGTCACGCTCACCGGCCCCCCTGCCATGCTCCCCGGCTCCCCGGCCACGCTCCCCGGCTCCCCTGCCACGGTCCCCGGCTCCTTTGCAAGGCGTCCCCCGCTCCACGGCCTCCATGCATACTCACCTGCGTCCTCCAGGCAACCCGATCCTCGGTCCCGGTGCCCATCTGCGATGCTGAACGCTCCTGCCTCCTGTGCACCGCTCCCTGCTCTGGCTTCTGGCACCCGGGCTTCGCGCATGCGCATTAGGGCGCGCGCGCGGTCATTGACCCCCTCTTAAAGGGCCAGCGTCCTCCAACATGATATTGAAGATTCAGGTGCAGGGTATATAGGGGGTTCCTTTCCAAGTGGGCGGGGCCTGTTCTTCATGTTTCCTAAGCTAGGAGTCAGGTCTTCCTGTGTTTTGCCTTGTACTCACATATCTCTCTTGTAGAGTCGTTCCTGCCTCACCAACCAGTCCTGACGATTCCTGAACCACGAACGGTGACTGTCCGCCGTCTCATCAGTCCCTACCGTCTCCGGATCCATGTGGTGACCCACCTCCTCGCTCCGTTGGTTCCGGATTCTGCCTGCCATCATCTCGGCCTCCGAACCTGAGCTCCGTCACCCGGACTGCCTTCAGAGACTCCGTGGTCCCAGGGACTTCTTCACTCCACTCCTTTGAACGGACTGTCCTACTACCCATAGTGCTCCGGCTACCGGGCACCTCGCCCTCGGTGAGGTGTTCAGCCCAGTGGATCCAGCTCCTGGGCCTACCCGTTCTCCCGGTCCTAACAACAGTCCATTAAAGTCATATTTTCCTTCCACAGATCCATCTTCTCTCTCTTAAAGGAACAACTTACCAATATTGTCGAACCTAGCTTGCAGCTTACTGACACTTAGGGAACTCCTGTTCTGGCCACTTACTTCGTCTCATGTTTGGCTCTATCCTGATCCATCACCTCTAAGGGGTACTTTGCACACTACGACATTGCAAGCCGATGCTTTCGATGCCGAGCGTGATAGTCCCCGTCCCCATCGCACATGCAATATTGTGTTATAGCTGCTGTAGCGAACATTATCGCTACGGCAGATTCACATGGACTTACCTGCCCTGCGACGTCGCTCTGGCCGGCGACCCGCCTCCTTCCTAAGGAGGCGGGTCGTGCAGCGTCACAGCAACATCACACAAGCGGAGGGGCGGAGATGAGCGGGACCTCCTTCCTTCCGCATAGCCGGTGTGAGCCGCAGGACGCAGGTAGGAGGTGTTCCTCGCTCCTGCGGCTTCACACACAGCGATGTGTGCTGCTGCAGGAACGAGGAACAACATCGTAATATCGGTCCTTACGAAATTATTGAAATGACCGATGCTACACCGATGATACGATTTCGACGCTTTTGCGCTCGTTAATCGTATCAAAAATGATTTACACACTCCGATATCGACAGCGACGCCGGATGTGCGTCACTTTCGATTCGACCCCACCAACATCACAGCTGCGATGTCGTAGTGTGCAAAGTACCCCTAAGAGCTTTAGTCTCCTACGGGCCACTCTGGTAGTATTCCTCTCCTTGGACACCTTTGTAACTTGCCAGCTTAATCCTGCTGTCACTCCTCTGACCTGTGTCCACCCGATAACTCTGTCTCTCAGTTTTCTCTCTTTGGGATCTCCCTATGTCTGTTACAGGTGTGTCATGCTTGACAGACTGTCCTGTGATATCCAGCTGTAGAAGGTCGCAGTGTTTGGCTACACAAGCTGCTCTCTGACTTTCCCTTTTTCCTTGCTTATGGTTTATCCCTTTATCTTTCGGACCCTGCAGATTTCCTCGCCTTTCAGCTGTTAAACATCTGGACGTCCCTTGTGGCTAAAGAAATAATCTCATTTCACTTTGCTCTTTGCTGGTGAAAGACGTAGAAACCTACACAGACCCTGGATGCTGCAGTCAGCTTGTATCTATTTGAAGAAATTTTGTGGTTCATTGCTGCATCTCTCCCTGAGTCTTACTGGAGATAAGTTGTCTATGTGCTTTCCCCTGTGTGTGCTCCCTTTGAGATTATTGGGGTTGACTAAGTGCTCACACCATCCATTCCCTACTTAGGTCCCAGTTCTAGGGTAAGTCAGTGTCATGTATCCTGCTCGGTGCATAGGTGCATAAACTATCTAGGCTAATCAGGTGAGCAGAAGGTTTGGTCAGGGGTCACCATCTCTCCTTTCCCTAGACACAGGGTTTCCCTTCCCTTCCCTGTCGTCATGTGCATGGCAATTCTTACCCATACCTAGAGTGACAATCTCTGTTTTGGCTCTCTCTCTCTAGGGACACCCACGTCATCCTGCTTGCCACTAGCTAGACCTTAGGTCTTTTTTTTTGTAATGCTGTGCCTTATCTGGACTTCAGATAGGAAACCTATGTCCCTGCACTTGCACCTCCCAATATAGGCTAGTCCCAAACATTAACACTATCTTCCATATTGTCTGGTACAACATGTTTAACACTATAACACATATTACAATTCCCATGACACATTAATAATACTATAACGCATGACCTAATACACGTTTCACTTTACTTTAAAACAATGACATTGGTGTCTTGAAGGTGAAACAGGGCAGTATGTCCCTCTCTTTACACTTATACCTCACTGATTTGACTTGTGCTAAACTCAGATGACTGTCATGACAGAAAAACTCACAAAGGTGGCAGGGTAATGTTTTACCTCACAGATAGCCTTCCCGAGCCAGGTATTGTAGTATTTGCCAACAATTTATCTGCTTGGTCAGACACAGCCATTATGCAGTACATAGTAGAGGCACATTTAAAACATTTTCTCAGCACAGGAACATTTTTCCTATTGTGGATCTTATTATGATTCTAAGGGGCACTTTGCACACTACGACATCGCAAGCCGATGCTGGGATGCCGTGCGCGATAGTCCCCGCCCCCGTGACAGCTGCGATATCATGGTGATAGCTGTCGTAGCGAACATTATCGCTACGCCAGCTTCACATGCACTCACCTGCCCTGCGACGTCGCTCTGGCTGGCGACCCGCCTCCTTATTAAGGGGGCGGGTCGTGCGGCGTCACAGCGACGTCACACGGCAGGCGGCCAATAGAAGCGGAGGGGCGGAGATGAGCGGGACGTAAACATCCCGCCCACCTCCTTCCTTCCACATACCTGGTGTGAGCCGCAGGACACAGGTGGGAGATGTTCCTCGCTCCTGCGGCTTCACACACAGCGATGTGTGCTGCCGCTGGAACGAGGAACAACATTGTAACATCGGTCATTTCCAAATTCATGGACATGACCGACGCTACACCGGTGATATGATTACGACGCTTTTGCACTCGTTAATCGTATCAAAAAGGCTTTACACACTACAATATCGCCTGCGACACCGGATGTGCGTTACTTTCAATTTTACCCCACCGATATCGCACCTGCGATGTCGTAGTGTGTAAAGTGCCCCTAAGATTTATTGGCTGAAATGTACTTTGTTTGTGGAACAACCCCTTTAAACCGAACTGTTATGCAGATATCCCATTAGTATTAATGGGAGAAGTTTTGCTAGTGGTATTCAAATGCATTTTGATACAGAATACATACCAAGATCGGTGTAAAAAAAACCTATGTGTGAACTTACCCTTACAAGGTAATCGTGTTTGTCATGACAAAAATGATTCATGTTGCATACTTATAATATTTCTAAAAGTGATGATGATAATAATAATAATAATAATAATAATAATAATAATAATAATCTAAAACAGAGAATAACATCATATCAGCTTCTAAAAACAATTTTTTCTTTAGACAGTGCAAAAATGTTTGATTTTATTATACTAACTGAAATTAATTGGATTTTTAGCAGAGATATAGTTGGCATTCATTTGTAAATAATAAAGAGGGCTAAATTAAAGATAAAAAGGAAACTTGTTTGCAAGGTTTGGAAGAATGACAAACTGAAATATGCAATTATCTCTGATACTCGTTTGCAAAAGACAAAATGTAACTTTAGATCTGCTAAAAACTGGCTAATCGCTACTTGGAGAAGAAACTGAATATGAAATTAGTTATAATGTTATTGTAATTAAATGCAAAGTGAAAAGATTCACATTCTGCTTCAGAAAGATTAAAAGCCAGAAAAAGGTTTTTTCTTTTTAGACACTAAACTTCCCTCACCATTTATGAACATATAATATGAGCTTAAAGAAATGTAACAATGAAACCTTCTACTGAATTTCATAAAGAAAAGATTCATAATGGTAAACCCAAAAGAACATTCAAATTGCTCTGCAATGTTCTTTTCCTGTCTGGGGTGTTAATTTAAAGAGCCAAATAACATGCACAGAAAAAGATTAGAGTAAGGCCGTGTACTGTAGGTCACGCAGAGACAGGAAAACAGCAATATGGAAAATTGAATTGACAACAATAATGTGGAAGAAAACAGCACTCCAAGGAACTTTTAATAGAAGTGGTATTGTTTATTCATTCACATGATACCAAAAAGCTATGTTTCAGCTCTTCCATAAAGCCATTATGAAGCTTAACATATGGCTGAATAAAACACTTCTTCTGGTGAAAATTACTTAAAGTGCGGCTTTCTTCAATGCTATTGTTGTCTGCTATGGAATCAACCTTATGGAGTCGTTGCACCTAGTCATAAAGGGACGATTTATAGTGCTGCTCACTTCTTGATCTTGTTCCTAGAATTTAATTGATATACTGTCTTCATATTGAACGACCGGTATATGTGTTCTAAATTGCCATATACTCGTACGTCCAAAGAAGTCATCAGTGGGGATGAGTGAACACGGTCTGTAAAAGTCGGGATCCGCGCAGTTTCAAATGTGCCTGGGTGCCTATGATATAGATGAGCATAGCGTCTGTGAATGTCAGTCAGCTGACACGCAAGCATGCTGCCAATCAGTGTGGGGGTGCGGCTGACTGTAACCAATTACAGGTGCTGGTGGGCGGGGAAAACAGTACATATTCAATGAAAGTTAATTAACTGCTTTGGAAGTGAATGCACGACCTGGAAGCAGCTTGCCGCCATGACAGATCTTCAGTGAGTACACCGCGCACACTTCTATCTCCCTTTCCCTTCTACCAATATTTTTAAATTTTGGTTTCTGATCCCCATTGACTTATTTGGGTACCAGATTCTGGATCAAAACCGTATTTAAAAAAAATAGTTAACAGGAACCCACCGGTCCTGGTTTTCTGTGAGTCCACTCATCTCTAGTCATCAGTATTGGAGATTTGAAAAATTTGAACCTCAGAAAAGTTTTACCATCTCAAACATTGTTGGCATGTCACCTGGAGGCCTGCCAGTTTATATTTTTCAAGAACACTATATGAATAGACAGAAATTACCTCATCTTGTGGATGGAGAGCATGTTAGACTTTGAGGGCCAAAGACTGACGCACAGTCTGTTCAGAAACTTAACTCTTAACTCCTTATCGATGTTTGATGTACTGGTATATCTAATGTTGGCTCAGTGAGTTTGATGTGGGCTCAGACACGGAGCCTTCATCTTTGCCAGCAGGCAATTGGTGTATTATTCAGCCACCATCTATTTCTAATAGCCTCGCTCCCCAGGCAGCTGTTAGGCTATGTGCACACGCTGCGTTTTTTTGACGCTGCGTTTTTGTGCGTTTTTGGCCGCTAAAAACGCACAAAACGCACCTGCGTCGAAAAAACGCGGCAAAAAACGCACGCGTTTTGCCGCGATTTGGTGCGTTTTTTTGCTGCGTTTTGCTGCGTTTTTGCTCACTGCGTCCTTATGCGTTTTTTATCAGTGAACAAAAAAAAAAAAGGTCTGATGTCATTTCCTTCTTCAATGTGTTCTTCATTCTCCACTAGTGTATGCAGAAGAGCAGACAGCTGCAGAACTACAAGGCTCAGCATCCTCGATCCAATAGTGTATGCAGGAGAGCAGACAGCAGCTGTCGAACTACAAGGCTCAGCATCCTCCATCCAATAGTGTATGCAGGAGAGCAGACAGCAGCTGTCGAACTACAAGGCTCAGCATCCTCCTTCCAGGACTGTATGCAGGATTTCTTTGCCCCCCCCCAAAAAAAAAATGACGTGGGCTTCGCCATATTTTTGTATGCTAGCCGGGTACAGCAGGCAGGTACGGGCTGCCCCCAACCCCCAGCTGCCTATTTGTACCCGGCTGGGAACCAAAAATATAGGGAAGCCCTTTTTTTTTAAATTATTTCTTGAATTTCATGAAATAATTTAAAAAAAAAATGACGTGGGCTTCGCCCAATTTTTGAGTCCAGCCGGGTACAACTAGGCAGCTGGGGATTGGAATCCACAGTGCAGGGTGCCCATGCTTTCTGGGCACCCCCGCTGTGAATTGCAGTCCCGCAGCCACCCCAGAAAATGGCGCTTTCATAGAAGCGCCATCTTCTGGCGCTGTATCCAACTCTTCCGGCTGCCCTGGTGACGGGTGGCTCGCCGGGTAATAAAGGGGTTAGGGCTAGCTGTATATTATCAGCTGGCCCTAAGCCCGAAATTCATGGTGTCACGCCAATATTAGACATGGCCACCATGAATTTCTAGTAAAGATAAAAAAAAAACACAACACAGAAAAATATTTTTATTAGAAATAAAACACAACACAATTAGTGACTCCATCTTTATTGAAATAAACCCCCCTCCGCAGTAATCCTGGGTTAGGGTCCCGCGCCGTCCAATCCGGATCCAATATCATCTGATCGGTTTGCTGGAAGGCAAAGCGATCAGATGATGTGTCAGGATCAAGTGCCTGAATCCCATCACACATCAGCTGATTGTATAAAAGCCGTTTATACAATCAGCTGATGCATCAGTGCAAAAAAAGAAAAAAATAATAATACTCACTTATGTGCTGATTACCGGCAGCTCCTGGAGCGATGGGGCGGGAGTCTGATCCCGTCCGATCGCTGCAGCAGCTGCCGGTAATCAGGGATGAAGTCTCCTGACGCATCCGCTGATACCGGCCGGGCGCTCGCGTCACCGCGATACTTACGATCACCTGATGCGTCAGGTGACTGCATCAGGTGATCCATCGCCAGGTCCTGCATCCATCGGAGCTTTCCCGGCCGTCTGCACACAGCCGGAGCGGGGGTGGCGATACCGTGAGAGGATCTGGGAGCGGGCATGGCACCGGGAGGCTGCAGACAGATGAGTATAACTTTTTTTTTTTTTTTCTACTGTTAACTTTTGTTTTCGCAGCCGCTTCCATCTCCCGCCCAGACATGGCGCCGCACGGCAGCATACATGCACAGGACGGGAGGTGGACGCAGCGGTGACGGTGCCAGGAGGATTCACGCTTCTGTGTTTACTGACAGAAGGAATCCTCTTCCTGTACTTTACTACCCACCTCCTGCGTTTATAGCTGCGTTTTTGGTCTTAGAAACGCACCAAAACGCAGCTATTTGCGTTTCGGTGACGGTGCCAGGAGGATTCACGCTTCTGTGTTTACTGACAGAAGGAATCCTCTTCCTGTACTTTACTACCCACCTCCTGCGTTTATAGCTGCGTTTTTGGTCTTAGAAACGCACCAAAACGCAGCTATTTGCGTTTCTCATTGCGTCTTTCAACATCCCATTGAACTCAATGGATGAAAAGCGCAGTGAAAAACGCGGGAATAATTGACATGCTGCGTTTTTGTGGTCACCACAAAAACGCAGCTGAAAAAAAAACGCTGTGTGGGGACAGCAAAAATGAAAACTCATAGACTTTGCTGGGGAAGCAAAGTCATGCAGTTTTGAGGCCAAAAACGCACCCGAAAAACGCGCAAAAACGCCGAGAAAAACGCACCGTGTGCACATAGCCTTAACCTGTCAAATGCCACTGTCAGTCTGTGACAGTGTCAACCACATCTAGGTTCCCAGGGACCACATTCCACAAATAATCCTTAGGTGCTCCTGCAACACAACTGTTCAGATCCAATATGCTGCCAGGAGAACTGGAACTCTGCTGAACCTTTCACAGCCGTGTTAATAAAGCTTTGGGGCTACAATCTAGTGCACCGCTGTACACTGATACAATATGATTTGTATCATTATTACACTAGCTGTTTTTAGATAAGAGTTACAATGTTATCATGCATGTAAATGTGTTTTTGTACCCCCTTTCATATGCTCTGGAAAAATCTGTGCACATTTTTGTCTGCACTGTGGAAACGAAGAGTGAAATACACATTATTTGGAATGGAAAACTGCATGAAAAACCATATATTGACCCCAATGTATGATAAAGAGCTTATATTTATCGCAGCACATGAAAGATAGGAAAAATTGAACAAATGCATGTATGACATGCCCTTGTGTGCCATAATAAAAATGTACAGACCGTCCTAGGGCACTTTTTAGAACTCTGTCATTCTATAGATTTCCACTAGTGATGAGTTAGCACTGAAATGCTTATGTGCTGGGTGCTCGACTCGAGCAGGACAGACACTCGAACGGGCTCAACTTGAATACCAAGTATTTTGGAAGTCATTGGGAAACGCAAGCAATTTTTTTCAAGATGAGAGAGAAAGAGACAGGAAGGGGAGTCGAGCATGTCGGGCACCCACAAGATGATTGAGTATAAAGCGTCTTGACCACCATGATGCTTGCTCGAGTACTGAGCAGTGCTGAGCATGCTCGCTCATCACTAGTTGCCACAAGACTGGTAAAATACTTTGCCAGTATAGTTAGAGGTGAAAAGAGAAGCAACTGTAGGCATATTACAATGGAATTTCATTTCACTCTTGAGGCTGGAAAAGTAAAAGAAAGAGGGAATGATAAAGTATTTGGGAATATATGGAAGGAGGGGGTACATTTTAGAAGGTTTCAGTTCATTGTATTAGAAATTAACATGGAGCAGTGTTTATATACACACTGAAAGGAGACACTCAATAACCCCAACAGGACCAAATAAACTGAAATGTATGAAAGGGAACCAAACAGCAGGATTTTGCTATATGAAGTACTGGTCCTAGGATACTGAATCCAGGTATACTTTTTGTTGAAAGATTGGATTCTTGGTTGCAGAAATATGTTTAATTAAAGTTGCAGAAATGCACTGCACTTTGATTGACGTGTTCATCGGGGGCGGGCCTTTTTTTTTTTTAAAGACAAACTTTATTTGATGAGAGAGGCGATACACCAACAACAACATTCAACATCATATAAATACTTTGACCATTTGCCATGTGTCTCATTACATACTCATCCATTTTTCTTTTTTTGTGTTATAACATTCATTATTAATCAGATTTATCCCATACATTAATCATTTATTCCCACTCGCCCCCCTTTAAATGCAATTTAATGCTAAAACTATAAACTTAGTTTGCTCTATATAACGTTTAACATTCCTAACGTCCCTTTCAGTTCTTCAACGCTATACAATGCTGTACTTCTAAACACTTTCATTAAACTCAAAATTTCCGTTTATGTAAAACTGCGTTCAATAAAAATCTTCCAGCCTTTGCGGATCGAGTCCTCGGTGTATATTCCTCCTATTGCATCTTGTATTGCATCCCCCTTCTCTTTACTTAAATTTCACGCTGCACCTCCATTGCTGCTGTTGGTGGCGTGTGCACATTGACACAGTAATTATGTCTTCATTAAAATGGTGCCGGAGTCCACGCATGCGTGCACCTCCATCCTCCATCTCCGGCACCATTTTATTGAAGACACTGTTGTGAAGACCATGAGCGTCATTGCGAGTGTACAGATTTTTTTTTTTCATCTGCGCACGCGTCCCTGTCGCTCATAGTTTTCCCAGTGTCTTCAATAAAATGGTGCTGGAGATCGTGGTATGCACATGCGCAGACTCCAGCACCATTTTAATGAAGACATACAGTTAGGTCCAGAAATATTTGGACAGTGACACAAGTTTTGTTATTTTAGCTGTTTACAAAAACATGTTCAGAAATACAATTATATAAATAATATGGGCTGAAAGTGCACACTCCCAGCTGCAATATGAGAGTTTTCACATCCAAATCGGAGAAAGGGTTTAGGAATCATAGCTCTGTAATGCATAGCCTCCTCTTTTTCAAGGGACCAAAAGTAATTGGACAAGGGACTCTAAGGGCTGCAATTAACTCTGAAGGCGTCTCCCTCGTTAACCTGTAATCAATGAAGTAGTTAAAAGGTCTGGGGTTGATTACAGGTGTATGGTTTTGCATTTGGAAGCTGTTGCTGTGACCAGACAACATGCGGTCTAAGGAACTCTCAATTGAGGTGAAGCAGAACATCCTGAGGCTGAAAAAAAAGAAAAAATCTATCAGAGAGATAGCAGACATGCTTGGAGTAGCAAAATCCACAGTCAGGTACATTCTGAGAAAAAATGAATTGACTGGTGAGCTTGGGAACTCAAAAAGGCCTGGGCGTCCAAGGATGACAACAGTGGTGGATGATCGCCGCATACTTTCTTTGGTGAAGAAGAACCCGTTCACAACATCAACTGAAGTCCAGAACACTCTCAGTGAAGTAGGTGTATCTGTCTCTAAGTCAACAGTAAAGAGAAGACTCCATGAAAGTAAATACAAAGGGTTCACATCTAGATGCAAACCATTCATCAATTCCAAAAATAGACAGGCCAGAGTTAAATTTGCTGAAAAACACCTCATGAAGCCAGCTCAGTTCTGGAAAAGTATTCTATGGACAGATGAGACCAAGATCAACCTGTACCAGAATGATGGGAAGAAAAAAGTTTGGAGAAGAAAGGGAACGGCACATGATCCAAGGCACACCACATCCTCTGTAAAACATGGTGGAAGCAACGTGATGGCATGGGCATGCATGGCTTTCAATGGCACTGGGTCACTTGTGTTTATTGATGACATAACAGCAGACAAGAGTAGCCGGATGAATTCTGAAGTGTACCGGGATATACTTTCAGCCCAGATTCAGCCAAATGCTGCAAAGTTGATCGGACGGCGCTTCATAGTACAGATGGACAATGACCCCAAGCATACAGCCAAAGCTACCCAGGAGTTCATGAGTGCAAAAAAGTGGAACATTCTGCAATGGCCAAGTCAATCACCAGATCTTAACCCAATTGAGCATGCATTTCACTTGCTCAAATCCAGACTTAAGACGGAAAGACCCACAAACAAGCAAGACCTAAAGGCTGCGGCTGTAAAGGCCTGGCAAAGCATTAAGAAGGAGGAAACCCAGCGTTTGGTGATGTCCATGGGTTCCAGACTTAAGGCAGTGATTGCCTCCAAAGGATTCGCAACAAAATATTGAAAATAAAAATATTTTGTTTGGGTTTGGTTTATTTGTCCAATTACTTTTGACCTCCTAAAATGTGGAGTGTTTGTAAAGAAATGTGTACAATTCCTACAATTTCTATCAGATATTTTTGTTCAAACCTTCAAATTAAACGTTATAATCTGCACTTGAATTCTGTTGTAGAGGTTTCATTTCAAATCCAATGTGGTGGCATGCAGAGCCCAACTCGCGAAAATTGTGTCACTGTCCAAATATTTCTGGACCTAACTGCAATTATTGTGGCAATACACACGCACCGCCAACAACAGCAATGGTGTCGGGGCACAATTTTCAAATAAAAAAGAAAAGAAAAGGAGTCATGCCATAGAGGACGCAGGAGGAGGAATATACTTCAAGGACTCGACCCATAAAGGCCACCACCGATGCACACGTCAAACAAAGGTTCAGTGCATTTCTGGAACTTTGATTAAAGATATTTCTGCAATCAAGCACCACATCTTTTAACAAAAGGTATGCTTGTAAGAACCCGAGTGCCAGTATGGCACTGCCTTTACTTCATATAGCAAAATCCTGGTAGATGGTTCTTTTTAAGCTTTTTTTTATATAAGCTTACATACACAAAGATACAGATCTGCAAATCCACACTGCATATATCTGTAAATTTACTAGAAATACGGGAAATTCAATTCTGAAAATCAAAATTCTAACCCTACCCTTTACTTTTCTACTAATGTGAATATGTATGCCCCCGCTCCTTACGGTTTGGATCAAAAGAGTTTCCCTTTAACCATAATGCAAATATAACTAATGAATTTTTCTTGTAAAGGTCTCATTATCTGCTCTATTTCCTTACTTGTACATATCTTGGGGAAGCCTCTGGCTCATGTTTTCTTTTTATAGAATATCCAGAAAAAACATCATGAAGTTATGATCTCTTTTAACACTATGATATTAATAAATTATTCTGCATGTAATATTTAGCATTCAAGAAGTAATAATATATACACGAAAATATTGTGATATATCCCTTTGTATGGCTTCACAGTTTGTTTTTTATTAAAGATAAAAAAAGGTATGTTCTATAGTCCTCAAAATTGACATTGCAACATCGCAATGGACAAGTTCTGGGGTTATGTAAATACAAAGATCAATAGACATGTTAATTTTATGTATATGATGAAAAAACTATAACAAATGTTTCAAAAGATCTCGATTTATTCAGTATTGACTATGAACACCACACAAATTTACACACCTTTGGCTGCTATCAATGACAATATTTAGACTACAATGGTTGTTTGAGTAATGTTCTGCCATACTAAATTCACTTGGGCACATAGATCATCCTGAGCCATTGCTGGAAGTTAACTTTACAATGGCTATTCACATCAGATGACCTCATTGATCTGAGTGACCTCAGGTAAGGTTACCTGTGATCACAGGTGGCGGACCGTAGGAAACTTTAGCTGTGACCGCAAAAAACCTGAGTGATGTCACCGCTCATCCCATGGCTCATACTAAGCCTGAAGCTCACAGTAGGTGGTCATATTCTATTATGCCCGCGCACTGTCACTTCAGATGTAGCAGAGCCGGAATCGTCGTGGGACCTCATATGGATTACGTCAGACCTGGATGTTTTGGGGGTTAATAAAGGGATGAAAGATGGTGGGGGGTTGTATTTTATTTCAAATAAAGGATTTTTTTATGTTTGTGTTTTATTTCTTTTCATTTAAAGATTAGTGATGAGGGGATCTCATAGATGCCTCCCATTACTAATATAGGGCTTAGTGGCAGCTGTGAGCTGTGTTTAACCCCTCATTACCCTGATTGCCACTGCACCAGATCAATCAGGATAAGCCAGGAAAAGTTCCTGAATTATTGCATCTAATAGATGCGATAATCCTGGGCGGCTGTAGACTAGACTTTTTAGGATGAAGGGGCCCATTAAACATGGGCCTCCCCAGCCTGAGAATATCAGCTCCCAGCTGTCAGCTTTATCATGCCTGGGTATCAAAATTGGAGAGGACTGCATGCCAGCTTTTTAAATTATTTATTTAAATAATTTTTAAAAAAAGCTGCATGTAATTCTTCTTATTTCGATACACAGCCAAGATATTCACATGGCTGGGGGGTGCAGCCTGTAGCCGTATGCTTTATCTGTGCTGGGTATCATAATATGGGAATACCCTACACCAATTGTATTTATTTATTTATTTTTACACCAATCTAGACACTGACAGAGCTTCTGATTAGTTGCAGTCAGACATGCTGTCACACAGGCTGGGGGCGCTGTTGAACCCGCACAGATTCAGACTTTTACAGTCCGGGTCCACCCATCACTAGTAGTCAGTACCACAAAAAACATTTATAATCAGGTACCTTATAGGTAACATCTTCTCTGGTTGGAGTCATTCTCTTTCTTGTCTTCGTCGGGTCCTGATGCCATGATGACTTTTCCCATTCCCAGCTCATCTCTGCAAACTTACATGTTCTCCAGTCCTATGCAGCACTTTCCAACATGATGCCATTAAAAATCATAGTGTCATTATAATGCTAATGAATAAAAATATCTGCCTATGCTGTGCTCCTGAATAAATTATTACCTCTCACTTCATTCCCTGAGCACAATATGACCCACATTCTGTTCCTTGTATGGTATATGCACTCCACACTGCCCTCTCCTTTACATACTAAGTCTCCTCTACACACTGTTCCTCCAAAGTGTCATCACTATACTGCCCTGTCCTCCGATGCTACCCCCTTATACTGCCCGTCCACACTACACATCATTCCCACTACAAATACTGTGTCCACATCCATTCCCTCCTCGCTCCACATATTGTTTCTGCATACATTCCCTCTCTTCACTCCCTATATTGTTTCATCATACATCCCCTTCCCTTTGCTTCCTATGCTGTCATGAAATTTCTGACCCCCTCGTTCCCCAAACTGCGACCTCAAATTCTCGCCCTCCCTTCCTGTACTGTCTCCACAGCCATCCACCACTCTTTCCCCATATGTTGTCCTCAAATTTCCCCCCTTTACTCCCCATACTGTGCCATGCACATCCCCCTTCACTCACCATTGTGTACTAAAATCCCCCCTTGCTCCCCATACAGTGCCATCAAATTTCTACCCCCCCCTTGCTCCCCATATTGTGTCCACACCAATTACCTTCTCGCTCCACATACTGTATGTTCCGCAACTCTGAAGAAATGTACACACTATTTCCATGATTGGGTCTATGATTTCATTGATGGATTCTGTACAAGTGAAATTGGATGTCACATACCAAGATTAAGGCATCAAACAAGGTCTACACAGACCATCAAAAGACATTTGCACAACACTGTGCTATGGGCCAGACATCCAGCTATATGTGTTCCATTGACTTCATGCCACCACTATAAAAGGCTCTCATGGTGCAAAACAAGACAGGAATGGAGATGTGAATGGATGTCCATACTCTATAGTGATGATACTATCTTGGATTGGCAATGCCAGAAGAAGCTTTTATGAAGAAAGATCACACCATTACTCCTGGAATTATGGTGTGTGGTGGCATAATGTATGTTAGCCGACCCTTTCTAGTCTTCATTGTCATTACAGTACCAGTTTGAAGTTACAATAATTTCATTGTGGAAGAAGTGTCCTTTAAGCTGCTTTTTCAACACAACTTGTGCTACTGTGAGCAGTGGTCTAGTAGTGATGTCACAGCATACAGCATCTCCAGACTTGTCTCTTCTCAAGCACGTCTGAGATGTCATTGGCAGTATCAGCAAAAGAAAAGAGGACTGCTAGCAGCAAATCTTGATGATTTGTGTGTCCAAGTGCATTCAGCTTGGTAGAATATTCCTCCGACAACTATTATCAGCCTCATTGATTGAATTCCAAGGCTTATAAAAAAAATTAACAGCAAGTCCTCAGTGGTTGATACCTTTTAATGGCTAACTGAAAAGATGGTAATAATTGCAAGCTTTCGAGACTACTCAGGTCTCTTCATCAGGCATGGTAAGGCTTATAAACGCATGTATTTTTACGCTTAGCACTCATACTTGAATTTTAATAATGTTTGGTTCCATTTTTTCAGCCTTTGTGTATCTTTAACATGTCTATCGATCCTGTGATTTACATAAGTTGATGACTTGTACTTTTTGGTATCGCAATTTCAATGTTAAGAAGTATAGAAATTTAGCTTATGAGAATCAAGGCATGTTCTTCAGATGTGTGTGATTTAATTCAGTTATCAAAAAACTGACCAGCATCTCCAAGAATAAGATAAGTGCAAACCAAACAGGTGCAAGCTGAGACAACTAGTCAATATAACCAAAAAAATACAGCTGTACTCTGAAATACTATTATATGTAAAACTTGAACATACAGTATGAAACTGGAATTACATTACTACTATAAAAACGATGTTAAAAGTGAGATATTTAGGGAACATATTGGTCAATTCATGAGAGCCCAATTGCCAGCTACAAGGCGCACCACTTTGTTGGGGCTCTAACCTTATATGCCTCTACTTGGGCTGAAAGCCTACAATTTTAAGAGCAGGAAAAACCAAAGAGATAAATAATATGGAAATATATCCTAACTGTAACTAAATAAAAGCATAGTGCATATAAATAAACATAGGGTACTTCGTAAACACTGTTTTTTGATACAAAAAAAAGCATAAAGCCATCCCACCGCGACAAGGTGTACCCAGTCGGGACAGTACCTACACTCTCTAATATTAAAAGTTTACCATGGGTCAAAATAGGCCTCAATATGAACAAGGGTCGAGAGTGACTGGGTCCCAACTTTATAAACAGCCATGGAAAGCATAGAATGAAATGCTAAACTCACTAAGGATGGGGGCACACACTATTTGTACTAAATACAAGAGACTACAAAAAAACAAAAAGTGAGCTGGAGTATGAGTTGGTATACATGCATCTTGTAAGTTCATGTTCACACTGGTCATAAGACAAAGAAAAAACAAAAATATAAATAATATGGACATATACCCTAACTGTAACTAAATAAAAGCATAATGCATATAAATAAACATAAGGGACTTAGTAAAGTAAGGGATGAGAGTGACTTGGTCCCAACTGGACACGCAGTCATGGGAAGCATAGAATGAGTTGGGCATTTCATTCTATGCTTCCCATGGCTGTGTCCAGTTGGGATCCAGTCACTCTCAGCCCTTATTCATATTGAGATAACAGGGTATATGTCCATATTATTTATATTTTTGCTATTTCTTTGTCTTATGGCCAGTGTGAATATGAGCTTACAAGCTGCATGTATACCAGCTCATACTCCGGCTCACTTTTTTTTTTTTTTAATTTTAAGAGCAGGCAGAATTCAGCATTGATTACAAATACCCTAGGCTGATGGGAGGAGTGCTCAGTCAAAAGGGCATGTACTGCAAATAGATATATAAAAAAAACCTACTGTATTATTCGTTTTATAAGACGCATGGGATTATAAGATGCACCCCAAATTCAGAGCAAGAAAAGGTGAAAAAAAGGGGTCTGTCTTGTAATCCGGTGGTGTCTTAACAGAGGGGGCAGTAGCGGTGGTGGAGGAGGCTGTGCTGGTGAAACAGAAAAGGGTGGGGCTGCGTCGGAGGCTGGGGCTGCGGCAGAGACTGGGGCTTGACCTACGGTGGAGACTAGTACTGCTAAGCTGGGGTAACTGTGCTTGGGCTCTGGTTTTGGTGGCTGCTGCTGCAGACAGTGAGGACTTCAAAGAAATGGCGCCCGGAGTCATAGCAGTTTGAGGTCTCAATGGCAAACCGATATCTCTGGCACCATTTTCCTGAAGTCTGCTGGAGTGAGATCAATGTGCCGGAGGCGGCGCCTGCGCAGATATGAGCTTGAGCTGAGATCTCCAACTGCGCATGCGCCGATTCCGTATGGCATTATTTGAAGTCCTCACTGCCTGACCAGCAGTGCCAGTAAAGCCGCCGGAGACCCCGCACAGCAGCCCCAGCACCGGCCACCGGAGACAACGTGCAGACCCCGCACAGCATCTGCTGACACTGCATTGCCGCCCCAGCACCAGCCTCCACTTACCCTGCGCCTTCAAAGCCACCGTAGCACTTCGCAACCCCTCTCCACCTCCCCCGGTAAGCTACATTCAGATTATAAGATGCACCCCTCACTTTCCTATCAAATTTTTGGGACGAAAAGTCTTATAATCCGAACAGTACAGTAATCAGCACCTCCAAGAATAAGACGTATGAACACGTGCAAGCTGAAACAACTAGTCAATATAACCATTTTTGGTTAATTTTTTAGTTAATTCACTGGCATAAAAATTTGGAAACAATTTGATTGCTAGCATGGGAATTAATGTCCAGTACTTGTGATAAATATGACCTCATGAAGACCAAAATATATTGTAGGATTTAGCAAACCTTTTGGCATTCAGTCCCCAAATCGGCTGACCTGCAAAATTTTATATGTTTTGTGTTAAATGCATGAAATAGGATGTTTCTTATGGTAATTTTTACCCGGATACCAAATCTGCTTTCTGAATTTTATTTTATTGAGCAGGAATTTTGAGTAACATGCATTAACATTTTTGAAAATGTTTATTTTTAACAGGAATTACAGTTAGGTCCAGAAATATTTGGACAGTGACACAATTTTCGCAAGTTGGGCTCTGCATGCCACCACATTGGATTTGAAATGAAATCTCTACAACAGAATTCAAGTGCAGATTGTAACGTTTAATTTGAAGGTTTGAACAAAAATATCTGATAGAAATTGTAGGAATTGTACACATTTCTTTACAAACACTCCACATTTTAGGAGGTCAAAAGTAATTGGACAAATAAACCAAACCCAAACAAAATATTTTTATTTTCAATATTTTGTTGCGAGTCCTTTGGAGACAATCACTGCCTTAAGTCTGGAACCCATGGACATCACCAAACGCTGGGTTTCCTCCTTCTTAATGCTTTGCCAGGCCTTTACAGCCGCAGCCTTCAGGTCTTGCTTGTTTGTGGGTCTTTCCGTCTTAAGTCTGGATTTGAGCAAGTGAAATGCATGCTCAATTGGGTTAAGATCTGGTGATTGACTTGGCCATTGCAGAATGTTCCACTTTTTTGCACTCATGAACTCCTGGGTCGCTTTGGCTGTATGATTGGGGTCATTGTCCATCTGTACTATGAAGCGCCGTCCGATCAACTTTGCGGCATTTGGCTGAATCTGGGCTGAAAGTATATCCCGGTACACTTCAGAATTCATCCGGCTACTCTTGTCTGCTGTTATGTCATCAATAAACACAAGTGACCCAGTGCCATTGAAAGCCATGCATGCCCATGCCATCACGTTGCCTCCACCATGTTTTACAGAGGATGTGGTGTGCCTTGGATCATGTGCCTTTCCCTTTCTTCTCCAAACTTTTTTCTTCCCATCATTCTGGTACAGGTTGATCTTTGTCTCATCTGTCCATAGAATACTTTTCCAGAACTGAGCTGGCTTCATGAGGTGTTTTTCAGCAATTTAACTCTGGCCTGTCTATTTTTGGAATTGATGAATGGTTTGCATCTAGATGTGAACCCTTTGTATTTACTTTCATGGAGTCTTCTCTTTACTGTTGACTTAGAGACAGATACACCTACTTCACTGAGAGTGTTCTGGACTTCAGTTGATGTTGTGAACGGGTTCTTCTTCACCAAAGAAAGTATGCGGCGATCATCCACCACTGTTGTCATCCGTGGACACCCAGGCCTTTTTGGAGTTCCCAAGCTCACCAGTCAATTCCTTTTTTCTCAGAATGTACCCGACTGTTGATTTTGCTACTCCAAGCATGTTTGCTATCTCTCTGATGGATTTTTTCTTTTTTTTCAGCCTCAGGATGTTCTGCTTCACCTCAATTGAGAGTTCCTTAGACCGCATGTTGTCTGGTCACAGCAACAACTTCCAAATGCAAAACCACACACCTGTAATCAACCCCAGACCTTTTAACTACTTCATTGATTACAGGTTAATGAGGGAGACGCCTTCAGAGTTAATTGCAGCCCTTAGAGTCCCTTGTCCAATTACTTTTGGTCCCTTGAAAAAGAGGAGGCTATGCATTACAGAGCTATGATTCCTAAACCCTTTCTCCGATTTGGATGTGAAAACTCTCATATTGCAGCTGGGAGTGTGCACTTTCAGCCCATATTATATATATAATTGTATTTCTGAACATGTTTTTGTAAACAGCTAAAATAACAAAACTTGTGTCACTGTCCAAATATTTCTGGACCTAACTGTACTTAATACAATTTTTTAAAAAATTATTTTAAAAAAATTGTTTGATTTTTTTTGAATATTTAGCTGCAGGTACATTCATTTTTCGTCACCCCCAGTAGCCTGCAAGTATTTTTGGTCTCCATTTCCCTTTTTAACAGCCTTCAAGTAGCATGATTTCCTGAACCACTCCCCATGTTCGTCACTGACATCTCCAAGATTATTGGAAAAGAAAATAGAAATAGGAGTCGAGGAAATTTATCTAGAGAGAAATATTGCATCCCAATTATTTTTAGTGCTGCAATAAGTCACTAAGTCAATAAGATCTCTATAGTTGGTTACTTTATGAATCACTCCAATGCCGGTGCCTCAATCTCACTTAGTTTTGTGTCAAAATTAATGTCTTTTATAATTTTCCTTAATGTGCCCTCAAGAAAATTCCTTACTTGATTTTAGCCTCACTGACTCGTGGAAACTTATTTCTGAGGTATGCAAAACCCTCACCATCACGATCCATTGTCTTGATAAAGTTCTTCATTAGGCCTGGTTTTATGTGGAGTGGCGGAAGGAAAACTTTTTCTGGAACTACCAGAGGTTGATGCAGTACATTCTTTCTTCTAGGAGTCAAGCTGTTTCTTGGTTGCCATTGTTTTCTTGTGAAATGTTTGTAGTCTTTGCTGTCCCATTCGCAGAGAAAAAAACTGAACTTTGAATAGCTGAGTTGCAGCCCAAACACCAAGGCTATTACCTTCAGATCACCCCAAATATTCCATGCCTAGTCTTCCTAACAAATGTTCGCACCAAAAGGCACATATTTTCATAAGTTTCTTTCAGACTTGCAGCATAAACAGGTGGAATAGATGGATTTTCGTTGACATTATGCTGAAGTACAGCTTTAAACTGAGTTTTGAAGAGTCTATAAAAATCCTCCATTCTTGAGGTCTGTGCTCTTGCCCCATTGCATGTAGAAGAGAGTTTGCATTTTTGCAGTAACCTAGGTCCCCTTATAATAAAAATAATTGTTGAAGCCCCTGTTGCTTATAGCAGATAGAACATAATTTGGTCCCCTGCTCCAGCAAGTCCCAACCTTTGAGCCGCAAAAGCTATGCCTGACTTTTGATAGGTTCAGATGACAAAGTAAATCATTTAGATTAACCTGGTTTATTTTGTGAGGCTCCTCAGTCTTATGGCTTAGAAAATCAAGATCTTTTCGATCAGCTTCTTCTTCAACCAAATCAGCGTCTGGACCTTTTTCCAGATCCAATGTCCAAGATATTGGTGGACTGGGGACTGGCATCTCTGAGCTATGTGAGTCCAGCCTAATTGCTGAAGGAATGTTTGGATATTTCACTGAGTTTATCATTTAATTTATTCTTCCAGCAATCTTTGTCATAAAGAAATAGCAATCTGTAGAATGGTTTCTTCGCTCCCTCCATACCATTTGAACAGCAAATGCCATGTGCCATGGTTTACCATTGAGCCAACTTGTGAGAAGTGTAACACAGGATAAACAACAAATATGTGGGGCCTGAAGTTTGTCTTCATCTCCAATTTTGTACTGAAAATACACAAAATAACTTTTCTTTACCAAAGGTGTTATGCTCCTTCTCTGTGGTTTTAAAGACATTTTGCCACAAACCAAGCAAAAGTTATTGGGGTGGTTTACACAGTTTTGCTATATGTTTAACAAAATGTCCTATTTCCAGGAACAACAACAGAATTAATATTAAATTTGTTATAATAACAGTATAGAAAACTTAGTCGTAAAAATACAACTGATACTCACAAAGGACAGTCAGATAAGGAAGCTTTTGTGTGTAATTTGAGAAACCCCAAACCATGCAAATCCCTAAGATTAGTTAACTTTGGAAAAAACCTGGAGCTCTGTTTGTTACCAAAGTATAAAAACAAACCAACTTCATAAGAACAGAACAAAGTTATAACAATCCTAGGGGGCTGAAAAGCTAAAGTACTTTGTAAAAGGGCAATGTATAGTGATGAGCGAGTATGCTTGTTACTACTCGGTACTCGCACGAGTATCACTGTACTCGGGCTACTCGGCGGGTACCGAGTAATCTCGCGATACTCGTGCTGTACTCGTGGTCTTCATCCCTGCATGTTGGCGCTCTTTTGAGAGCCAGCCCTCATGCAGGGATTGGCTGGCAGACCACTGCAATGCTACAGCCCTGTTAGTTGTGGAATTGCAGTGATTGGCCGGCCTGCACAGCGTGACCGAGCCTTTATACCGGCGGGCGCGCTGTGCTCTGCACACAGCCATCTCATATTCCATGCTTTCCACGCCCACAGGCGCCTATGATTGGTTGCAGTGAGACACGCCCCCACGCTGAGTGACAGGTGTCTCACTGCACCCAATCACAGCAGCCGGTGGGCGTGTCTATACTGTGCTGTAAAATAAATAAATAAATAATTAAAAAAACCGGCGTGCGGTCCCCCCCAATTTTAATACCAGCCGGATAAAGCCATACAGCTGAAGGCTGGTATTCTCAAGATGGGGAGCTCCACGTTATGGGGAGCCCCCCACCCTAACAATATCAGTCAGCAGCTGCCCAGAATTGCCGCATACATTAGATGCGACAGTTCTGGGACTGTACCCGGCTCTTCCCGATTTACCCTAGTGTGTTGGCAAATCGGGGTAATAAGGAGTTAATGGCAGCCCATAGCTGCCACTAAATCCTAGATTAATCATGTCAGGCGTCTCCCCGAGATTCCTTCCATGATTAATCTGTAAATTACAGTTAAAAAACACACACACCCGAAAAATCCTTTATTAGAAATAAAAAACACTAACAAAGTCCCTCATCACCAATTTATTAACCCCGACAAACCCTCCATGTCCGGCGTACTCCACAGTCCTCCAGCGTCGCATCCAGCTCTGCTACATTCAGGTGACAGGAGCTGCAGAATACACCGCCGCTCCGGTCAGCTTCACACAGCAACTGAGGTGAGTAGCGCAATCAGCTGCTGTCAGTCAGGTAACTCACGGCCACCGCTGGATCCAGCGGTGCCGCGATTAACCTCAGTGACAGCAGCTAATCGCGCTACTCACCTCAATTGCTGCATGGAGCTGACCGGAGCGGCGGTGAGTAGCGCGATCAGCTGAGCTGTCACTGAGGTTACCCGCGGCCACCGCTGCATCCACCGCTGGATCCAGGTAACCTCAGTGACAGCTCAGCTAATCGCGCTATTCCCTTCATTAGCTGTGTGAAGCTGACTGGAGCGGCGGTGTATTCTGCAGCTCCTGTCACCTTCATGCAGCACAGCTGGACGCGACGCTGGAGGTCCGTGGATTACGCCGGACATGGAGGGTTTGTCGGGGTTAATAAATTGGTGATGAGGGACTTTGTTAGTGTTTTTTATTTCTAATAAAGGATTTTTCGGGTGTGTGTTTTTTAACTGTAATTTACAGATTAATCATGGAAGGAATCTCGGGGAGACGCCTGACATGATTAATCTAGGATTTAGTGGCAGCTATGGGCTGCCATTAACTCCTTATTACCCCGATTTGCCAACGCACTAGGGTAAATCGGGAAGAGCCGGGTACAGTCCCAGAACTGTCGCATCTAATGTATGCGGCAATTCTGGGCGGCTGCTGACTGATATTGTTAGGCTGGGGGGCTCCCCATAACGTGGAGCTCCCCATCCTGAGAATACCAGCCTTCAGCCGTATGGCTTTATCTGGCTGGTATTAAAATTGGGGGGACCGCACACCGTTTTTTTTAATTATTTAATTATTTATTTCACTGCACAGTATACACACACACCGGCTGCTGTGTTTGGGTGCAGTGAGACACCTGTCACTCAGCGTGGGGGCGTGTCTCACTGCAACCAATCATAGGCGCCGAAAAGCAGCAAAGTAGGGAATATGAGATTGTTTAATCTCCGGCTTTTTCAAAAGAGGAAAAGCCACCGGAGTTTAGTGAACAGTCGTGCAGCGCCGCGGCAGTGATCGGGGAACGGTAAGTAAGAGAGAGGGGGGAGAATGACCGACAGACTGTGAGAGGGGGACAGACAAGACAGAGAGAGACCGACAGAGCGAGACCGACCGACGGACTGAGGGAGATAGAATGAAAAAAAAAATGACCGACATCGCTAGTAAAAAGCACAAAACGTGCGTTTTGGACATCGGAGTGCCACACAATGTTTTACGTAAAATCTTTCATGTATTAATCTCAAAAAGTAACATACACCAGCTCTATCTCACTATTGGGTATGTGCCCTTAACATTTCCGCCATGAAAATTCATTTTGGTGTCATTTTGGAAGGTTTTCTGGTGAGTCCGTAAAAATGGCGTAAAACGCGGACAAAATTGTTCACAGCTGTGACTTTTGAGTGATAAATGCTTCAAGGGGTCTTCCCCATGCTGTTGCCATGTCATTTGAGCACTCTTCTGAGACTTTTGTGACATTTTTAGGGTTTCTACATGCTGCCGGGGGTCATTTCAGAAAAATACTCGGGTCTCCCATAGGATAACATTGGGCTCGGTGCTCGGGCCGAGTACACGAGTATCTTGGGATGCTCGGCCCGAGCCTCGAGCACCCGAGCTTTTTAGTACTCGCTCATCACTAGCAATGTAGGCTAAATTTATTGGGAAAAATTATGGAAAATTGGTGCCTAAGAGGAAAATTCGGACTGCAGATTTGGAATCAGCACATAAAAATGTTTTAAGAACAACCAACAGTATTTATGTAACAAAATATTTGTTAATCAGTGGGATATAGCCAAAATCAGGTCTATGTCTTGGCATATGGGAACGCTGTAAGCTCTGGAGGATAGAGCACAGGATGAAGTTGGTATGAAATAGCAGTATGTAAATGAAGACTATTGAAGACATATTGTTCAAATTAATTTATTGTATATGGATATACAATGGCTGTAAATAAGGATGTAGAAAATGAGCAAGAAATAGGAAATTACTCTTGATGGACTGAAAACTGGCTGGAAGAAGTAGAAAGCTGTAAACTTTAGTGAACCTTTAAGAGATCATTTAAGTGATCTGATTAAAATAAGGGGTATTTCTCATGAGATTTACAAAAGAAGTGTACAGGGTATTGATTCACTCAAAGTTAAAGAAAGCACAAGACTAGCATAAGAAAGATATCCCTATAAGATAAAAAAAGATATCCCTATAAAGCTATAAAGCTAGTACAGCAAACGGCTAAGGCCAAAATAAGCAGGATTTGAGAAAAAAATAGATTTTTACAAAGTTATAAAGAAAAGAGATATTCTTGTAGAATGTCCTTCTGCTCTCGTAAAGAATATAAGATTTAAAGTGTTGGTTACCGGCAGTAAAAACTCTGTTCAAAATCTATTAGGAAGTCAAAAGCTGTTCACATCAGTTGAAATATATCACAT